>NC_138731.1:3754350-4341850 GCF_965113295.1 Leuciscus leuciscus
CATGTGTGCCTAAACACAAGTCCTTTTGAAAACACCTGTGAATTGGAGCTCTTCTATGGCGAGCAGAGTGGCGCAGCGGAAGCGTGCTGGGCCCATAACCCAGAGGTCGATGGATCGAAACCATCCTCTGCTAAGACTGCTTCACTTATAAACATGCTCTGTTCTTACTTGAAGAAAAGCTCACACATGTGCTCCTCATGTGTGCCTAAACACAAGTCCTTTTGAAAACACCTGTGAATTGGAGCTCCCCTATGGCGAGCAGAGTGGCGCAGCGGAAGCGTGCTGGGCCCATAACCCAGAGGTCGATGGATCGAAACCATCCTCTGCTAAGGCTGCTTCACTTATATACATGTTTTATCCCAAATAAAGAGCAACTTCCACATCCCGCTTGTTCGTTCAGAAAATCTGTGTGTATGCCCTATTCAAACGCCTCATTGACTAAGCCACCTGAATGAGATGGAGAATTAGTAGGGCAAGCGAGTCATGCCCCAGTGGCCTGTCGAAGTAGTCGTTCATCCGGATTACTTTGTGTGCTGGCCTTGTTTAAATGCCGATGCTGTTGTTGTCACTGTAGCCAAAGTAATGGGGGCACATGAGCACAGGTTTTTATCAGCCCCAGTGGCCTAATGGATAAGGCACTGGCCTCCTAAGCCAGGGATTGTGGGTTCGAGTCCCATCTGGGGTGGTTTACAGCAGAGTGGCGCAGCGGAAGCGTGCTGGGCCCATAACCCAGAGGTCGATGGATCGAAACCATCCTCTGCTAAGACCGCTCTACTTATGTACATGCTCTTTTCCTACTTGGAGAAAACTTGCCTCAGCTGTGTCCTAAAACCCTCTGTAGTTTTCACATGTTCTAATAGACGACAGAAGAGCACTTCAAGTGAGCCTAAACGCAAGTCCTTTTGAAAACAGTAGGGTATGGCAATTTTGCGATCAGGAGCAGAGTGGCGCAGCGGAAGCGTGCTGGGCCCATAACCCAGCGGTCGATGGATCGAAACCATCCTCTGCTAAGACCGCTCTACTTATGTACATGCTCTTTTCCTACTTGGAGAAAACTTGCCTCAGCTGTGTCCTAAAACCCTCTGTAGTTTTCACATGTTCTAATAGACGACAGAAGAGCACTTCAAGTGAGCCTAAACGCAAGTCCTTTTGAAAACAGTAGGGTATGGCAATTTTGTGATCAGGAGCAGAGTGGCGCAGCGGAAGCGTGCTGGGCCCATAACCCAGAGGTCGATGGATCAAAACCAGCCTCTGCTAAGACTGCTTCACTTATAAACATGCTCTGTTCTTACTTGAAGAAGAGCTCACACATGTGCTCTTCATGTGTGCCTAAACACAAGTCCTTTTGAAAACACCTGTGAATTGGAGCTCTTCTATGGCGAGCAGAGTGGCGCAGCGGAAGCGTGCTGGGCCCATAACCCAGAGGTCGATGGATCGAAACCATCCTCTGCTAAGACTGCTTCACTTATAAACATGCTCTGTTCTTACTTGAAGAAAAGCTCACACATGTGCTCCTCATGTGTGCCTAAACACAAGTCCTTTTGAAAACACCTGTGAATTGGAGCTCCCCTATGGCGAGCAGAGTGGCGCAGCGGAAGCGTGCTGGGCCCATAACCCAGAGGTCGATGGATCGAAACCATCCTCTGCTAAGACTGCTCTACTTATGTACATTCTCTGTTCCTACTTGGAGAAAAGTTGCCTCAGCTGTGTGCTAAAACCCTCTGTAGTTTTCACATGTTCTAATAGATGACAGAAGAGCACTTCAAGTGAGCCTAAACGCAAGTCCTTTTGAAAACAGTAGGGTATGGCAATTTTGCGATCAGGAGCAGAGTGGCGCAGCGGAAGCGTGCTGGGCCCATAACCCAGAGGTCGATGGATCGAAACCATCCTCTGCTAAACCTTTTTTTACTTAAATACATGCTCTGCTCCTACTTGAAGAAAAGTTGCCTCAACTCTATGCTAAAACGCTCTGTATTTTTCTCCTGATCTAATTTATGACGGGAGCACTTCAAATGTGCCTAAACGCAAGTCCTTTTGAAAAGTTGTGGGTATGGCAGTTTTGTGATCAGGAGCAGAGTGGCGCAGCGGAAGCGTGCTGGGCCCATAACCCAGAGGTCGATGGATCGAAACCATCCTCTGCTAAGACTGCTTCACTTATAAACATGCTCTGTTCTTACTTGAAGAAAAGCTCACACATGTGCTCCTCATGTGTGCCTAAACACAAGTCCTTTTGAAAACACCTGTGAATTGGAGCTCCCCTATGGCGAGCAGAGTTGCGCAGCGGAAGCGTGCTGGGCCCATAACCCAGAGGTCGATGGATCGAAACCATCCTCTGCTAAGGCTGCTTCACTTATATACATGTTTTATCCCAAATAAAGAGCAACTTCCACATCCCGCTTGTTCGTTCAGAAAATCTGTGTGTATGCCCTATTCAAACGCCTCATTGACTAAGCCACCTGAATGAGATGGAGAATTAGTAGGGCAAGCGAGTCATGCCCCAGTGGCCTGTCGAAGTAGTCGTTCATCCGGATTACTTTGTGTGCTGGCCTTGTTTAAATGCCGATGCTGTTGTTGTCACTGTAGCCAAAGTAATGGGGGCACATGAGCACAGGTTTTTATCAGCCCCAGTGGCCTAATGGATAAGGCACTGGCCTCCTAAGCCAGGGATTGTGGGTTCGAGTCCCATCTGGGGTGGTTTACAGCAGAGTGGCGCAGCGGAAGCGTGCTGGGCCCATAACCCAGAGGTCGATGGATCGAAACCATCCTCTGCTAAGACTGCTCTACTTATGTACATGCTCTGTTCCTACTTGGAGAAAAGTTGCCTCAGCTGTGTGCTAAAACCCTCTATAGTTTTCACATGTTCTAATAGATGACAGAAGAGCACTTCAAGTGAGCCTAAACGCAAGTCCTTTTGAAAACAGTAGGGTATGGCAATTTTGCGATCAGGAGCAGAGTGGCGCAGCGGAAGCGTGCTGGGCCCATAACCCAGAGGTCGATGGATCGAAACCATCCTCTGCTAAACCTTTTTTACCTAAATACATGCTCTGCTCCTACTTGAAGAAAAGTTGCCTCAACTCTATGCTAAAACGCTCTGTATTTTTCTCCTGATCTAATTTATGACGGGAGCACTTCAAATGTGCCTAAACGCAAGTCCTTTTGAAAAGTTGTGGGTATGGCAGTTTTGTGATCAGGAGCAGAGTGGCGCAGCGGAAGCGAGCTGGGCCCATAACCCAGAGGTCGATGGATCGAAACCATCCTCTGCTAAGACAGCTCTACTTATGTACATGCTCTTTTCCTACTTGGAGAAAACTTGCCTCAGCTGTGTGCTAAAACCCTCTGTAGTTTTCACATGTTCTAATAGATGACAGAAGAGCACTTCAAGTGAGCCTAAACGCAAGTCCTTTTGAAAACAGTAGGGTATGGCAATTTTGTGATCAGGAGCAGAGTGGCGCAGCGGAAGCGTGCTGGGCCCATAACCCAGAGGTCGATAGATCGAAACCATCCTCTGCTAAGACTGCTTCACTTATAAACATGCTCTGTTCTTACTTGAAGAAGAGCTCACACATGTGCTCTTCATGTGTGCCTAAACACAAGTCCTTTTGAAAACACCTGTGAATTGGAGCTCTTCTATGGCGAGCAGAGTGGCGCAGCGGAAGCGTGCTGGGCCCATAACCCAGAGGTCGATGGATCGAAACCATCCTCTGCTAAGACTGCTTCACTTATAAACATGCTCTGTTCTTACTTGAAGAAAAGCTCACACATGTGCTCCTCATGTGTGCCTAAACACAAGTCCTTTTGAAAACACCTGTGAATTGGAGCTCCCCTATGGCGAGCAGAGTGGCGCAGCGGAAGCGTGCTGGGCCCATAACCCAGAGGTCGATGGATCGAAACCATCCTCTGCTAAGGCTGCTTCACTTATATACATGTTTTATCCCAAATAAAGAGCAACTTCCACATCCCGCTTGTTCGTTCAGAAAATCTGTGTGTATGCCCTATTCAAACGCCTCATTGACTAAGCCACCTGAATGAGATGGAGAATTAGTAGGGCAAGCGAGTCATGCCCCAGTGGCCTGTCGAAGTAGTCGTTCATCCGGATTACTTTGTGTGCTGGCCTTGTTTAAATGCCGATGCTGTTGTTGTCACTGTAGCCAAAGTAATGGGGGCACATGAGCACAGGTTTTTATCAGCCCCAGTGGCCTAATGGATAAGGCACTGGCCTCCTAAGCCAGGGATTGTGGGTTCGAGTCCCATCTGGGGTGGTTTACAGCAGAGTGGCGCAGCGGAAGCGTGCTGGGCCCATAACCCAGAGGTCGATGGATCGAAACCATCCTCTGCTAAGACTGCTCTACTTATGTACATGCTCTGTTCCTACTTGGAGAAAAGTTGCCTCAGCTGTGTGCTAAAACCCTCTGTAGTTTTCACATGTTCTAATAGATGACAGAAGAGCACTTCAAGTGAGCCTAAACGCAAGTCCTTTTGAAAACAGTAGGGTATGGCAATTTTGCGATCAGGAGCAGAGTGGCGCAGCGGAAGCGTGCTGGGCCCATAACCCAGAGGTCGATGGATCGAAACCATCCTCTGCTAAACCTTTTTTACTTAAATACATGCTCTGCTCCTACTTGAAGAAAAGTTGCCTCAACTCTATGCTAAAACGCTCTGTATTTTTCTCCTGATCTAATTTATGACGGGAGCACTTCAAATGTGCCTAAACGCAAGTCCTTTTGAAAAGTTGTGGGTATGGCAGTTTTGTGATCAGGAGCAGAGTGGCGCAGTGGAAGCGTGCTGGGCCCATAACCCAGAGGTCGATGGATCGAAACCATCCTCTGCTAAGACTGCTTCACTTATAAACACGCTCTGTTCTTACTTGAAGAAAAGCTCACACATGTGCTCCTCATGTGTGCCTAAACACAAGTCCTTTAGAAAACACCTGTGAATTGGAGTTCTTCTATGGCGAGCAGAGTGGCGCAGCGGAAGCGTGCTGGGCCCATAACCCAGAGGTCGATGGATCGAAACCATCCTCTGCTAAGACCGCTCTACTTATGTACATGCTCTTTTCCTACTTGGAGAAAACTTGCCTCAGCTGTGTCCTAAAACCCTCTGTAGTTTTCACATGTTCTAATAGATGACAGAAGAGCACTTCAAGTGAGCCTAAACGCAAGTCCTTTTGAAAACAGTAGGGTATGGCAATTTTGTGATCAGGAGCAGAGTGGCGCAGCGGAAGCGTGCTGGGCCCATAACCCAGAGGTCGATGGATAGAAACCATCCTCTGCTAAGACTGCTTCACTTATAAACATGCTCTGTTCTTACTTGAAGAAGAGCGCACACATGTGCTCTTCATGTGTGCCTAAACACAAGTCCTTTTGAAAACACCTGTGAATTGGAGCTCTTCTATGGCGAGCAGAGTGGCGCAGCGGAAGCGTGCTGGGTCCATAACCCAGAGGTCGATGGATCGAAACCATCCTCTGCTAAGACTGCTTCACTTATAAACATGCTCTGTTCTTACTTGAAGAAAAGCTCACATGTGTGCCTAAACACAAGTCCTTTTGAAAACACCTGTGAATTGGAGCTCCCCTATGGCGAGCAGAGTGGCGCAGCGGAAGCGTGCTGGGCCCATAACCCAGAGGTCGATGGATCGAAACCATCCTCTGCTAAGGCTGCTTCACTTATATACATGTTTTATCCCAAATAAAGAGCAACTTCCACATCCCGCTTGTTCGTTCAGAAAATCTGTGTGTATGCCCTATTCAAACGCCTCATTGACTAAGCCACCTGAATGAGATGGAGAATTAGTAGGGCAAGCGAGTCATGCCCCAGTGGCCTGTCGAAGTAGTCGTTCATCCGGATTACTTTGTGTGCTGGCCTTGTTTAAATGCCGATGCTGTTGTTGTCACTGTAGCCAAAGTAATGGGGGCACATGAGCACAGCTTTTTATCAGCCCCAGTGGCCTAATGGATAAGGCACTGGCCTCCTAAGCCAGGGATTGTGGGTTCGAGTCCCATCTGGGGTGGTTTACAGCAGAGTGGCGCAGCGGAAGCGTGCTGGGCCCATAACCCAGAGGTCGATGGATCGAAACCATCCTCTGCTAAGACTGCTCTACTTATGTACATGCTCTGTTCCTACTTGGAGAAAAGTTGCCTCAGCTGTGTGCTAAAACCCTCTGTAGTTTTCACATGTTCTAATAGATGACAGAAGAGCACTTCAAGTGAGCCTAAACGCAAGTCCTTTTGAAAACAGTAGGGTATGGCAATTTTGCGATCAGGAGCAGAGTGGCGCAGCGGAAGCGTGCTGGGCCCATAACCCAGAGGTCGATGGATCGAAACCATCCTCTGCTAAACCTTTTTTACTTAAATACATGCTCTGCTCCTACCTGAAGAAAAGTTGCCTCAACTCTATGCTAAAACGCTCTGTATTTTTCTCCTGATCTAATTTATGACGGGAGCACTTCAAATGTGCCTAAACGCAAGTCCTTTTGAAAAGTTGTGGGTATGGCAGTTTTGTGATCAGGAGCAGAGTGGCGCAGCGGAAGCGTGCTGGGCCCATAACCCAGAGGTCGATGGATCGAAACCATCCTCTGCTAAGACTGCTTCACTTATAAACACGCTCTGTTCTTACTTGAAGAAAAGCTCACACATGTGCTCCTCATGTGTGCCTAAACACAAGTCCTTTAGAAAACACCTGTGAATTGGAGTTCTTCTATGGCGAGCAGAGTGGCGCAGCGGAAGCGTGCTGGGCCCATAACCCAGAGGTCGATGGATCGAAACCATCCTCTGCTAAGACCGCTCTACTTATGTACATGCTCTTTTCCTACTTGGAGAAAACTTGCCTCAGCTGTGTCCTAAAACCCTCTGTAGTTTTCACATGTTCTAATAGACGACAGAAGAGCACTTCAAGTGAGCCTAAACGCAAGTCCTTTTGAAAACAGTAGGGTATGGCAATTTTGTGATCAGGAGCAGAGTGGCGCAGCGGAAGCGTGCTGGGCCCATAACCCAGAGGTCGATGGATCGAAACCATCCTCTGCTAAGACTGCTTCACTTATAAACATGCTCTGTTCTTACTTGAAGAAGAGCTCACACATGTGCTCTTCATGTGTGCCTAAACACAAGTCCTTTTGAAAACACCTGTGAATTGGAGCTCTTCTATGGCGAGCAGAGTGGCGCAGCGGAAGCGTGCTGGGCCCATAACCCAGAGGTCGATGGATCGAAACCATCCTCTGCTAAGACTGCTTCACTTATAAACATGCTCTGTTCTTACTTGAAGAAAAGCTCACACATGTGCTCCTCATGTGTGCCTAAACACAAGTCCTTTTGAAAACACCTGTGAATTGGAGCTCCCCTATGGCGAGCAGAGTGGCGCAGCGGAAGCGTGCTGGGCCCATAACCCAGAGGTCGATGGATCGAAACCATCCTCTGCTAAGGCTGCTTCACTTATATACATGTTTTATCCCAAATAAAGAGCAACTTCCACATCCCGCTTGTTCGTTCAGAAAATCTGTGTGTATGCCCTATTCAAACGCCTCATTGACTAAGCCACCTGAATGAGATGGAGAATTAGTAGGGCAAGCGAGTCACGCCCCAGTGGCCTGTCGAAGTAGTCGTTCATCCGGATTACTTTGTGTGCTGGCCTTGTTTAAATGCCGATGCTGTTGTTGTCACTGTAGCCAAAGTAATGGGGGCACATGAGCACAGGTTTTTTTCAGCCCCAGTGGCCTAATGGATAAGGCACTGGCCTCCTAAGCCAGGGATTGTGGGTTCGAGTCCCATCTGGGGTGGTTTACAGCAGAGTGGCGCAGCGGAAGCGTGCTGGGCCCATAACCCAGAGGTCGATGGATCGAAACCATCCTCTGCTAAGACTGCTCTACTTATGTACATGCTCTGTTCCTACTTGGAGAAAAGTTGCCTCAGCTGTGTGCTAAAACCCTCTGTAGTTTTCACATGTTCTAATAGATGACAGAAGAGCACTTCAAGTGAGCCTAAACGCAAGTCCTTTTGAAAACAGTAGGGAATGGCAATTTTGTGATCAGGAGCAGAGTGGCGCAGCGGAAGCGTGCTGGGCCCATAACCCAGAGGTCGATGGATCGAAACCATCCTCTGCTAAACCTTTTTTACTTAAATACATGCTCTGCTCCTACTTGAAGAAAAGTTGCCTCAACTCTATGCTAAAACGCTCTGTATTTTTCTCCTGATCTAATTTATGACGGGAGCACTTCAAATGTGCCTAAACGCAAGTCCTTTTGAAAAGTTGTGGGTATGGCAGTTTTGTGATCAGGAGCAGAATGGCGCAGCGGAAGCGTGTTGGGCCCATAACCCAGAGGTCGATGGATCGAAACCATCCTCTGCTAAGACTGCTTCACTTATAAACACGCTCTGTTCTTACTTGAAGAAAAGCTCACACATGTGCTCCTCATGTGTGCCTAAACACAAGTCCTTTAGAAAACACCTGTGATTTGGAGTTCTTCTATGGCGAGCAGAGTGGCGCAGCGGAAGCGTGCTGGGCCAATAACCCAGAGGTCGATGGATCGAAACCATCCTCTGCTAAGATTGCTCTACTTATGTACATGCTCTTTTCCTACTTGGAGAAAACTTGCCTCAGCTGTGTGCTAAAACCCTCTGTAGTTTTCACATGTTCTAATAGATGACAGAAGAGCACTTCAAGTGAGCCTAAACGCAAGTCCTTTTGAAAACAGTAGGGTATGGCAATTTTGTGATCAGGAGCAGAGTGGCGCAGCGGAAGCGTGCTGGGCCCATAACCCAGAGGTCGATAGATCGAAACCATCCTCTGCTAAGACTGCTTCACTTATAAACATGCTCTGTTCTTACTTGAAGAAGAGCTCACACATGTGCTCTTCATGTGTGCCTAAACACAAGTCCTTTTGAAAACACCTGTGAATTGGAGCTCTTCTATGGCGAGCAGAGTGGCGCAGCGGAAGCGTGCTGGGCCCATAACCCAGAGGTCGATGGATCGAAACCATCCTCTGCTAAGGCTGCTTCACTTATATACATGTTTTATCCCAAATAAAGAGCAACTTCCACATCCCGCTTGTTCGTTCAGAAAATCTGTGTGTATGCCCTATTCAAACGCCTCATTGACTAAGCCACCTGAATGAGATGGAGAATTAGTAGGGCAAGCGAGTCATGCCCCAGTGGCCTGTCGAAGTAGTCGTTCATCCGGATTACTTTGTGTGCTGGCCTTGTTTAAATGCCGATGCTGTTGTTGTCACTGTAGCCAAAGTAATGGGGGCACATGAGCACAGGTTTTTATCAGCCCCAGTGGCCTAATGGATAAGGCACTGGCCTCCTAAGCCAGGGATTGTGGGTTCGAGTCCCATCTGGGGTGGTTTACAGCAGAGTGGCGCAGCGGAAGCGTGCTGGGCCCATAACCCAGAGGTCGATGGATCGAAACCATCCTCTGCTAAGACTGCTCTACTTATGTACATGCTCTGTTCCTACTTGGAGAAAAGTTGCCTCAGCTGTGTGCTAAAACCCTCTGTAGTTTTCACATGTTCTAATAGATGACAGAAGAGCACTTCAAGTGAGCCTAAACGCAAGTCCTTTTGAAAACAGTAGGGTATGGCAATTTTGCGATCAGGAGCAGAGTGGCGCAGCGGAAGCGTGCTGGGCCCATAACCCAGAGGTCGATGGATCGAAACCATCCTCTGCTAAACCTTTTTTACTTAAATACATGCTCTGCTCCTACTTGAAGAAAAGTTGCCTCAACTCTATGCTAAAACGCTCTGTATTTTTCTCCTGATCTAATTTATGACGGGAGCACTTCAAATGTGCCTAAACGCAAGTCCTTTTGAAAAGTTGTGGGTATGGCAGTTTTGTGATCAGGAGCAGAGTGGCGCAGCGGAAGCGTGCTGGGCCCATAACCCAGAGGTCGATGGATCGAAACCATCCTCTGCTAAGACTGCTTCACTTATAAACACGCTCTGTTCTTACTTGAAGAAAAGCTCACACATGTGCTCCTCATGTGTGCCTAAACACAAGTCCTTTAGAAAACACCTGTGAATTGGAGTTCTTCTATGGCGAGCAGAGTGGCGCAGCGGAAGCGTGCTGGGCCCATAACCCAGAGGTCGATGGATCGAAACCATCCTCTGCTAAGACTGCTTCACTTATAAACATGCTCTGTTCTTACTTGAAGAAGAGCTCACAAATGTTCTCTTCATGTGTGCCTAAACACAAGACCTTTTGAAAACACCTGTGAATTGGAGCTCCCCTATGGCGAGCAGAGTAGCGCAGCGGAAGTGTGCTGGGCCCATAACCCAGAGGTCGATGGATCGAAACCATCCTCTGCTAAGGCTTCTTCACTTATATACATGTTTTATCCCAAATAAAGAGCAACTTCCACATCCTGCTTGTTCGTTCAGAAAATCTGTGTGTATGCCCTATTCAAACGCCTCATTGACTAAGCCACCTGAATGAGATGGAGAATTAGTAGGGCAAGCGAGTCATGCCCCATTGGCCTGTCGAAGTAGTCGTTCATCCGGATTACTTTGTGTGCTGGCCTTGTTTAAATGCCGATGCTGTTGTTGTCACTGAAGCCAAAGTAATGGGGGCACATGAGCACAGGTTTTTATCAGCCCCAGTGGCCTAATGGATAAGGCACTGGCCTCCTAAAACAGGGATTGTGGGTTTGAGTCCCGTCTGGGGTGGATTACAGCAGAGTGGGTTAGGGTTAGGGTTTGTATGTCCTATTTTAACTCCTTGTTGATTAAGCCACCTGAATGAGATGGAGAATTAGTAGGGTAAGTATTTTAGCAGTAGAGTTTTGAATGTATTGCAATCTGGAAATAGGGTTAGCAGATATTCCAATGAAAAGGGCATTACAATAACGAAGACGTGATGTGACAAATGCATGGATGACAGTTTCAGCATCTTTCATACTGATGAAGGGACGGAGCTTTGTGACATAGATGAAAGAATGCTGATTTGGTGATAGAATTAACATGAGCCTGGAAAGAGAGAGAGGAGTCGGGTTAGATTACACCTAGATTTTAACAGTACTAGTGGGTTTGATGTGAGAGCCAGCAATCTCAATTGGTAGGAATTTTGCAAGTGAGTGACGGAGTTCCAGTAAAAATGATCTCAGTTTTGTTAATGTTAAGTTTTAGAAAATTTGAATGAAGCCAATCTTTTATTTCATGCATACAAGCAGAGATTTTTCGGTTTTGACAGATAGGGCCGATGTACAGATGGTATATAATTGGATGTCATCAGCGTAAAAATGTTAATTAAAACCATGACAGTGGAAGATCTGACCAAGAGGTATTATGTAAATTATGAATAATAATGGCCAGAGAACGGATCCCTGTGGGACACCTTGCTTCAGGGGGACAGTAGGTGAGCGAAAATCTTGCATTGAAATGTAGAATTGTCTGTCAGAGAGACAGGAAGAGAACCAAGAAAGAGCAGCACCAGAAATACCCACAACCGAAAGCGAGAAATGAGTAGTTCATGGGAGACAGTATCAAAGGCAGAGCTGAGGGCTAGCAGCAGGAGTATAGACAGAGAACCAGAGTCACCAGAAAGAAGTAGATCATTCAATACCTTGACATGTGCAGTTTAAGGACTATGAAGTGGGCGAAAACCAGATTGAAAGGGATCAAAGAGATTATTTTCAACTAGAAAAGACTGAAACTGGGAGGCAACAGTACTTTCCAATAATTTTGTTTTAAAGGGTAGATTTGAAATAGGACGATATTTAGATAAAACTGAGTTTCTTGAGAACAGTGGTAACAGCAGCAGTTTTGTGTGGCAGAGGGAATGAAGCAGAGGTAAGAGATGCATTGATGAAGTGAGAGACAGGTGCAGAGATAACTGAATGGCAGAGTTTCAGAAGAGGAGTAGGAGCAGGCAAAGGTCATAAACACCGGGTTATCAGTCCAAACAATAACAGGGTCATAAGGGCACAGGCAAAAACAGCGGAAACCAAGAAAACCGGACAGAAGATCGAAAACCAAGATCAAGAAAACCAGGAGAATGCTTGGAATTGCAGTGTGACACTAAACAAGACTTCGCAAGGAATGACAGAAAGAACCAGGGGTGCTTCTCAATTCTTATTTGTGCATCCTCGTTACCTTTCCTCGCTTCCTTTCCTCACGTCTCAGCTCCACCCCCTGTAGGATGCGAGGGAAGGCTGCAAGGAAAGAAAATGAGGACGGAGGAATCGAATGAAAGCTTATTTTATACATTGGAATACTTGATCACTCGAGCGTCACTTCATAATGTCATCAGCTGCGTTCAAACGATCTGCCCTTATGTTGTTGAAGTTTGTTTATTTAAGAAATTCATAATAAATAATAATAAACCAAGATACCCTGTTGAAATATGTGAGATGTGTGGTTTATATAAACTGCAAAGGTAAAGTATAAATTAAAATGATTGTGACCGATGTGAAGGGGGAGGAGAATTTATATGTGCGTCACGTTTAGTTGATAAAACACTTCCGCATAGGATACACCTGTGCATCCTCGCTCATGAATCCTCTGGAAGCCTCCTCACTCCTCGATCATCGACTCCTCGTGGTGCAATTAGAGAATTGAGATGTCCTTCAAGATGGCTGAGCTCAATCGGTTTCCGGGTCAAAGGATGGAGGACGGAGGAGCGAGGAGACGAGGAGGGATATTGAGAAGCACCCCAAGCTTTTATAGGGTGAGCAAACAAGAAGATGAGACACAGGTGAAAACAATGAGTGCTGATGAGTCCAGGTAGAGAATTATGGGAGATGTAGTTTGTGAGGGAATGACAATAGTCTGTTGTGGAGTGCCCTCTGGTGGCTCTCAAGGGCACTCCAGCTGATGACTGTTACAGGTAGTAACATGGTAAAGGCCTTCGACCTCCCTGGGTTGGATGAACGTGCAACTGAAGAGGAGGGTGAGGAAGAGGTAATTTAGGAAGATGACAGAGTGGAAGGTCCACTCTCACCTTTCCAGCCAGATTTTGCACTGATCATGGAAAACATGAGCGCCACATACATCAACTGCGCATGATGGAATCAGGTCTGAAAATGTTTGAAAGAGACCCGCAATTTCAAAATAAAAATTCCTGAGCACAGTAAGCTAACCATGAATGACGTTCTTCATCTCCAAGCCCTGACTGCGGTGCTATTGTCTCTGGCAGAACTTACAACTGGTATGCAAAAAGAGCTCGGAAACATTGGCATGATTCTTCCAGCTGTAATGGAAATCAAACAGCTTTTGTCCAGTGTGCCTGTGAACCGCACCCTAACCATTTGTGCATTTTGTTCTATTCTGACAAGCATCTTGTGTTGGCAGCTTTATTGTTTCCACGTTTTAAAACTGAATGGATCATTAGGGATGGTGCAGTGAGTAATCAACTCGCAGAGATTTTCGAAATGTTGGTGAAGACACAGTGACTGTGGACACAGTGACTGAGGCTAGAAGCGTTCCCAAGAAAACCTGCATTTTCAGCTCATATGAGAGCAACTCAAATGTAGTTGACAGTGCCAGAGGTGAGATGGATGAGTACCTGGGCTCAATGAGAAAAGGTCCATAGGAAGACATCCTAGGATTTTGGAAAACCAATGCTGGATCCCTCCCACGACTAGCCAGGGTCGTTCGTAAAATCTTCAGCATCCCCATTGGTTCTTCCAGTGCTGAGCACGTGTTTTCCGCTGCTGGATTACTGTCCCGGGCACACCGCACAAGCCTTAAACCTAATACTTTGTCCAAGCTAATGTTTCTTAAAGGGGTGGTTGAATATGATTTCACTTTTCTAACTTTATTTAGTGTGTAATGTTGCTGTTTGAGCATAAACAACATCGGCAAAGTTACAACGCTCAAAGTTCAAAGCAAAGGGAGATATTTTCTTTTAAAGAAATAGCTTTTTAAGGACTACAACAAACGGCTGGTAGGGACTACACGACATTCCTCCCGGGTTAGTGACATCACTAACCCTAAAATTGACATAAACCCACCCCCGGAACGCGATTTATAGATTATCAAGACAGAATATGCTAATCAATGACTAGAAGATAACTAAACATATAAGCTACATAAATTCATCAACTAACCATTCAGAAATGTTGTCTACATGTTGTTACTTCTTGAGTCTCTCCACTGACTTCTGATTACTTTCTGACTTCGGTTTGAACATAAAAGGCTAAAGGTTTTTGAAATTTCCAGTGCATGTTCGTTTGAGGTAAAAGGACACAAACTGTTGTAGCTCCACCCTCTGTGCCGGGAGCAGCAGCTAATTTGCATTTAAAGGGACAGACACAAAAACGGTGCGTTTTTGCTCACCCTCAAAAAGTGACAACTTTAACATGCTATATCAAAATATCTGTGGGGTATTTTGAGCTAAAACTTCACATACACACTCTGGGGACATCAAAGACTTATTTAACATCTTGTGAAAAGGGCATTATACCACCCCTTTAAAGTAAATTCTAAAGTAATGTAAAGTTGGAGACATATTTTTAATAGACCGCATTTCTCCGCAGTTTTGGTCTAATTAAATTTGAGAATGCATGTTTCTTTTATTAACGGCAGACATCCGTTAATAACGTGTGCTTTGATAAGCTTTTTGTCAAGTGCATGTCATCTGTGAGTGCTTTTTATGGGCATGATAATCCAGATGTGTTTTGTGGAATTCTTTATGCCTTTCATCTTGGTTTTATAAATTTTTTATGTGCCTGTTTTGCAACGGCAGTTATGTTCACGGAAATAAAATAACGAAAATCTAATATGCTTTTTCAGTTATTGCATTTCAAGTTTGCTGAAGGGCAATGTCATGTTTTTTAATTGAGTTAATTGAATGCATTTAAATTAATAAAAAGTACAGACTGTCACAGAATGTCATATCATAACTGCTATTTATAATCCTACTATTGATACATTATTTCAAGAAATCCAATACAAACAGAAATCAATTAGCTTACTACAGAGAAATTTTATGTTGGAGCGGGACCTGAGCGGGATTTGTTTTACCGGTGAGCGTGAGCGTTTTGTGAGTGGAACGTTTGCTTGGGCCGTGAGCGTCTAAACGGAGCGCACGTGCATAGAGCAAAATATTGAGAATATTCACTGGCATCACACCGCTCCGCTCCGCTTCGCTCACATGCTCTGCTCCCTGCCCAGATGCAGCGAACTGTCTCCCGAAAAAATTCAGCTCCTAGCCACCCAGGCTGAGGTGTGGAAAGCCATCCCTGGTGTGTCAAAATAGGTACTGTACCCGGTGACACAAGGTTACTTGCTCCAATTCCTTCGCAGACCACCCCGCTTTGCGGGCATAGTCAATACTTCAGTAAGGAGCGACGGGGCACACGGCCTCCACACCCACACTTACGGGCGAAGGGAGCTGAGGAAACAGTTCCCCCGTCCCAGCCAGAAAATCTCTTTCCTGGGAGCAGTTCTAGGCCAACCCACAAACGCGCTTAGACTGTTACGCGACTCGCCATTTCGTTCAGAGTAGGGGCCTTTTCCCCTCTCAGACCTTTTCAGAAGATGCTAGGCCTCATGGCCTGTCAATGCAACCTGCGCTCTCTGAGAATGGTGCATGTGCCGGGCAGACTGAATCGGGGAGCAGACATGCTGTCCCGGGGCAATGTGTTCCCAGGGGAATGGTCACTCCATCCCCAGACAGTTTAAACAATCTAGAGCATCTTCAGCAAAGCAGAGGTCTACTCTCAATGCCCTAAATTCTTTACAAAGAATATGTTTGTACTGGCCCACGAATGGCCCATTTATGCTTTTGGACTTCTTGCCCAAAGTACTCTCTACTCCACTCAGAGCAAGTTAATATGCTGTCCGCTTTTCCCGATTCGGAAGATGAGCGTCAACTTCACTTACTCTGCCCTTTTCGGGCCTTAAGAGTACACATACAGCGCTCTGTCCATTCAGACAGTCAGAGCAGCTCTTTTTATGCTTCGGTGGCTGCACCAAATGACTTCCGGTCACGAAGCAGAGACTATCCCACTGGATAGTGGACACTATCGCATTGGCTTATGCTTCGGTGGGCCTTCAATGCCCCATTGGCATCAGAGTGACCTCTTCCTGGGTGTGGTCCAGTGGTGTGTCTATTTGCGACATCTGTGTGGCGGCTGGCTGGTCCTCGCCGTCCACCTTCTCCAGATTTTACAACTTGGAGGTCCCTACGCTGCAGGCACAAATCCTCTCTGTGTAGTTGGAGTTGACCTCAGAGGGAGCTCAATCCACTATTACCTCTCCGGAGACTCAGACCACAAACTTAGCCCCTCTTTTGTTGGGCATAACTATCGCCCAGGGGCCCTTATCCAAACGTCCCAGGCTAGGGCCACAGAACATGTCGTTCTGTTTACATAGCATGGCGTGATTGGATTGGTTCCCCATAGCGTCTAGCAAAGTCACAATATATGAGTAAACATTTTTAAAGGGTTACTTGCTTACTCAGAAAGGGTTTTGAAACATTTGGAAAGGGTTACTTGGTTACTTATGTAAGCTCGGTTCCATGAGATAACAGGAACGAGTATTGCGTAGACGGCTGTGCTATGTCGCTACACGACTGGTGTCCGTCGCTTCAGTCAAATAAAACCTGATTCCTATGGAGAATATGAGCTGCTTTTATAGGCAGATGCCCCGGGATGCGCCGCGAATGGGTCGCGCAGACATGCTACCTTGCCATAGATTCATGCAGTTCCCACTGACCAGCCAATAGCTGCGCTCAGATCGCTGCACTGTTATGGCTGTGCATTGGCACTGTGTTTTTTAATTAAAGACTTCAAATTTCGGAGAAAAGGAGATTTCCCATAGCATCTAGCAAAGACGCAATACTCATTCTCGTTATCTCAGGGAACCGAGGTTACGCAAGTAACCGAGACGTTATGCATTAACACTTTCAATGCAAGTTACATCTGCATACTTTATTTTGTGTTTGTTCAGTTTGGAACCTTTATGTTACTGTTTGTATCCATATTCTGTTAAAGGGCACCTACACAATATAAAGGGCAAAATTCCCTTTTACATGGTGTTTGAACATAAATGTGTGTTGGCAGTGTGTGTGCACAACCACCTTATAATGATCAAAATCCACCCTGTGCTTTTTTAAAAATCCCATAATTCAGGGCAATGTGACGTACTGTTGCACAAGCCCTGCCCACGACTGTTGACTGACACTGCAGTTTTAGTATAGACCCGCCCAGAGTGAGCTGTCCACAGTCCGCCATTTTTTCGATGCCGGAGCAGCTGTATAAGAAGGTCTTGTAAGCGATTGAGGTGTTCTGTTGTTGGATGTAAGATTGAACATAGCAGTCTCTGTGTTTACTTCCGACATCTGAGCTGCTGAAGACGCAATGGATTACTTTTGTTTTTGAAGGGAATGCGACCCCCAATTTACCTAAATGCGTTTATGTTCGGGAAAATCATTTTACACCAGACTTCTTTGTGAACAAGGGTAAGTACAAAGCAGGCTTGCTAAGTTGTTACTCGAGGATGGATCAGTACCAACTGTTCGTGATAAAGCTTACGGTCTACAGAGCGATCCTGGTCACGGTAGTAATGAAAGGGAGAGATTGCACTTTATTACAGTTCATCTAAGTCGTTTTACGGTTATAAAGTTGACCAGTTTATTAAGCACCCACTGAAAAGGTCTGTATATATTTGTTTACTGTTAGTTGTAACGAGTGTTTTGTCTAATTCGCTGTGTATGTTGATGATAATGCAAGGAAGAGAGAGTTTATGAATAAGACTTTAATGTGCACTTCTTGTACTGTACTAATCCCTTACAGTGATTTTCTGGACTAATTCAAATGCTTCACCTTTTGTGTGAAGTACAATAAACTTCATAAAACTCATCAGTACATTTTTGCCCATCATTCGGACGCGGTCTGCTACCATAATAATTAAACTAAACTATACCTGTTTTATCTCCATACAGCATATACTGTATTCTCTGGCTCTGTAAGCATTATGCTTATACAGTTTCTGTTCTGACATTTTCATTCTGTGAGATGAGATTGTCCTGACACTGAAGAATTAGCTCTTGAAGCTCCGTCCTCTGTGCCGAGAGCAGCAGCACATTTGTAATTAAAGGGACACACACAAAAAGTGGCAAAATTATCTGTGGGGAATTTTCAGTTAAAACTTCACACACTAGGGACATCAGAGACTTATTTTACATCTAGTAAAAAGGGACATTATAGGTGCCCTTTAAGGCTTATTTACATTTATGTTATCAGTAAAAATGTAATTTGGTCTCTTTCACAGCTCTTATTCTGTCACAGATCTTATTGTGTAGGGTAAAGCCTGTAAAGCCTAAAAAAAAATTCCGCAGGTTGATTTCCACCCCCTTAAGTAGGATTTCTGTGCTCCAACACCCCAAAAACATCCCTCAGACTCACTAAACCAGTGGAGAATTCGGCTGCCCGATGGAGAAAAGCCGATGGGATTTTTGGGCTACTTTTGTTGCACGGACCTGGCAACCCTGCCTACCGCCCACGAAAGACAGAACGAGGAACCAGCAGCAGCCAATAGAAAACCAGAGCTGATCGAGATATTTAGAGAGGACATGAAATTTCAGAGAGAGACAGAGGAGAGATCACAGACAGAGCAGTGAGAGAATGGACAGATTATTCTCTTCTTGACAGATTGGTAGAGAAATACCAATACTTTTGGTTATGTGAATTAAAATGTGTAAATGAAACAGTCGTATACATTATTTTTATGCAAGTTATAATTTGCAAATTAAACAAAAAATAACGTATGTGCATTAAATGAATCTGTTGATTTTTTGTTTTTATGTCAATTAATTTGTAAATGATACAAAATAAATGTTTCTATAATTTTATCGCTGAAAACGCTCCATCTTTCAGTTTCGAACGATCTGCAAATCCAGCGTTGAACTGGGACTTGTTTATAAAACATTTGTCACCGAAATACCGGGAAGAATGAAACACACTTGCACAACTCCGTTGCTGCCCCTAAAAACTGACTGCATCCACTGTTCCCCTAACACTGGGTTCTTTGGGAAGCTGAACAAGGTTATCTTTCCCTCACAACCAAAAACACACTGATTTCATGGTCTAAAAAGAAAATGACAGCGCAGCCGACGGCGACAGCGACCCGAACGAAGCACGTTGATGGGCGTTGCTCTTGCGCTCGTTGATGTGTGTACGCGCTCTTCCAGGGGCCTGTACCATGAAGGTAGCTGATCAAACTCGTGGTTACAGGATTGGTTTTGAGTTGACAAAACCAAACCGATGCAATCAGGCTTTATTGGTTCCATGATGCAGCTCATCAACTTTCTCTGTCAACTCAGGCTTTGATCCTCAAGCTATGATTACTCCACGCGCGCGTGCACATAAAAGAGTGACGTCGACGCTGAACAACCAATCGCGGGTAGAGCGAGAGCGATATATTTTTCCGCGGAGGAGCAAGAGATAATCATTCATAATTACGATGAATTTAAATATGTATTCAAGCTCAAAACAATACGGTCTCTGCTGCCAAAGCAAGAGAAGACTGTTGGAGAAAGATTGCTGATTGTTAATGTGTAAGTTAAACAAATACGTTCTATATTTATGTAAAATTATGTATATATATATATATGTGTGTGTGTGTGTGTGTGTGTGTGTGTGTGTGTGTGTGTGTGTAGCCTATATGTGTTAATATTCATTAATTTTTTTGATTTTTAGATGCAACCCCAAATCCAAATGTTCTTGGCAGCAGATAAAGACAAAATATAAAAATGTAATTCAAAGTGGTGATATTTACAACAACCTTTTATTACTTTTGTGAACATTTTATCACAAACACTTGTTTGCAGCAAACAGAAATAAAGAGTTAAATTCAGTAAACCAGAATACACTGTGGTGGAGGAGTTGGCTCTGAGTAGGCAATAAGGAACGGCCGATTATGGATGTGATTACAGGTGCTGTACAATCTGACCCTGGTGCTGGCTCCTCTAAGCAAGTAAGTATGTGCAATACATTACTACTTTTTTAAGTTTTAAATATGGCTGACTGTATGTTCTGCAGAAGAGGGAAATACAGTGTCCCTGTTAAAGCCAGCACACATACACACAGTCTATTATTTATTAGGGTGGAGGAAATGAATACACTCTGTCTGTGTGTTCTCAGACAGTTGCTGATGTGAATGCACTGGGCTTTTTATTATGGCAAACATTTGAATGTGTGGCATAAAAAAGGGACTGGCCCTTACACATCTCTTTTATTGTAGGATTTTTCACAACCTGCCCTAGAAACTGAGGCCTCTACCTCAATGGGCTTCAGAAGAAATGTGTAAGGATTTAAAACCCTTGACATAAATTACAGTCAGTCCTGTGTTTGTAGGAAGTCAAGGAACTTTTTGTGATTTGATGAGCCTCCAGAAAACTTGTAATGATCATGTTTGTGGTGGAATTATGTTTCAGGTGGAAACAGACTCAGTCCGGGCCCTGTACAAAAGGAGTCTTGAACTAGACTGCACACTAAAGGAGACTTGAACTAGACTGCACACTAAAGGAGTCTTGAACTAGACTGCACACTAAAGGAGTCTTGAACTAGACTGCACACTAAAGGAGTCTTGAACTAGACTGCACACTAAAGGAGACTTGAACTAGACTGCACACTAAAGGAGTCTTGAACTAGACTGCTCACTAAAGGAGACTTGAACTAGACTGCTCACTAAAGGAGACTTGAACTACTGTTCACTTAAGGAGCTGGACTGAGCTGAGGAGGCTCCAAAATTATTTTTATTTTTTTAAATTGGAGATCAAACAGCTGGATAAAACTGATCTCAGTATGTGAACTTATTTAACCAAGTAACACTTTAGTATGAATATTTATTAATGCAACTTTGTCTTGCTCTCTTTCTCCCTCCCATCCCACAAAACCAGTAAAACAGTTTGAGACCTATCTGCAGTTTCAATGTGCTTTTATTAAGTGTAATATTGTATGGTGATTGCATCTACATCTGCACCAGCTGAGTGGTCCGCTCTGGTGACTCTTAAGCGCCGAACACAGTTGAAATGTGTCTTTAGGATGTCGAAGGTCATGTCTATCTTCACTCTGGTTTTACTGAGGGCCACATTGAAGCGGTGCTGTGGCCCTGTCTGAGGGTCATGATAGGGGGTTATTGTGTAGGTTTTTCTATCTCAGTTCAAATTAAGTGTTTTGTACTGTACCAAATTTAACTTGCTTTCCTCAAAGCGCTGACACAACGAAGACTCACGGAAAATTGAGTCAAGCACTGGAGCCAGGCCATTTGGCATCCAAACCTGTGATCATACGTTCATGACCACAAGTCGTCTGCAGATGAAATGTTTAGTAGATCATTGTTAAATCTGTTATGTTACTATTAATTTAAAGATTCATATCACAGAAAATAATCATCTCACATATTCACATCATCTCTACCTGAACATTAAGGCTGTGATAGGACTTCCTATTAACATAATCGGTAACACTTTATAATAACTGCACGCTATTAATCATTAGTTAAGCATTAGTAAACAGTTAATTCATCATTTATAAAGCATTAATATACATTAATAAGCAGTTTATAAATACAGTTATAAATGCTGTATTCTTGATTTATAAGCATGTCTATAATGTGTTTAATAATTGTATTTTCTTAATTTATTAATGATCACTTTATCATTTTTAAATGAAGTATTGCATTATTTACAAACCGGTTATTTAGGAGTTGTCAGTGGCTAATAAGATCACTTAGAAAGTGTAAGTAAATGTAGTAGATTCAGGTAGTTATAAAGCATTTAGTAGTGGTCAGTTAACTATGTTTGTGAGCTAATCTAAAGTGAGGACTAGTTATGCTTTGTAAAGCATTTATAAAGGAGATTTAAAGACTCAGTTTTCTTCTAAAGAGAAAAAGTAAACAAATACAACACAGCGATACAGAACATAAAAATATTAACAGCCTTTAAATCTTCTTTATAAACGCTTTACAAAGCATAACTAGTCCTCACTTTAGATTAGCTCACAAACATAGTGAACTGACCACTACTAAATGCTTTATAACTACCCGAATTAACCCTGAATTACAGTAGAAATACATGTTAATAAACCATTTATTAACACACTAAGTAACTATTACTATATGTCTGAATAATAATATGTATTTAAACAGTTTATTAATAATTTACTTACACTTTCTAAGTGATCTTATGAACCACTGACAACTCCTAAATAACCGGTTTGTAAATAATGAAATACTTCATTTAGAAATGATAAATTGATCATTAATTAAGTATGAAAACACAATTATTAAACACATTATAGATATGCTTATAAATTAAGAATACTGCATTTATAACTGTATTTATAAACTGCTTGTTAATGTCTATTAATGCTTTATAAATGATGAATTAACTGTTTACTAATGCTTAACTAATGATTAATAGCGTGCAGTTATTATAAAGTGTTACCACATAATCTGCCTCATGTTCCCCTAGAGCAGTGGAGACTGGAGCAATAGACTGCATACATGTTGCAATGACTCTAGGGAATCCTATCATAAGATTAACAGAATAATAATAAAAAATGCAGCGTAAGATACCATGGCAACGAACTCCGATTAAATCCAAGCTACTTTCATAGTACCTAAAACCCAGGGTTGGCGGAAACTAAACTGAAACATAGCTGGCTAGCCACCTAAACCGGCTTCATGGTACAGGCCCCAGGAGAATTGTCCATACAAGGAATCCCGCCCTTTATGACGTCATACAGGGCCATACTCAAAAAAAAAAAATATATATATATAAATACTTTCCGCAACGAATTCTGGAGTGTATTTGGCACAGAAATATTTTTTTGGAAACTTTGGCCATGTTTAGCATGAGAATCCAACTCTTTAACAGTGTAATTAAGTCAGAATGCATGAAATAGCAGTAGACATCCCCCTTAACATTGTTGCCGATCATATAAATAGAGGTTTTAATCACAGGATAGAATTCTTATCCCTGATTTGTTCATGTGAGTTTACAATTATATGGTGCAACAATAAAACCCAGATCAACAAATCCTTGATTAGCTCTAAACTTAATTATCTTAATTTAATCCTCATTGGTGCAACCCACCCAATGTGTTTAAACTGGATTGCAAAACTTATAAATGTTATTACTGTAGTGCATTTGTAATTTTTAGATGCGGCTCTTCCACAGATCTGCAAATGGCCAGTCAAGGCAAGGGTGGCATAGCAGCATGATTAGTAACTTATTTCATTAGTATGATTGGTATTAGTAGCTTATTTCACTTCAATAAGAGCAAATAAATACTTTATTCCAATTCCAGTTTTATAACCTGTTTATTATAAAACCAGTCAACTTGTTTTCTAAATAGTTTAATAATCAGGGACATCTTTGTCTATCTTCAGACGGTCAGTCCAAATCTGATTTATGAGCATGTCCAATTGAAATCAGATTTAGCTAGTATGAACCAGTTTTGTTCATACCAGCCTCCTGCGGTTCTGCCACTGCCTCGTAGACGCAGTCGTCCAGAGCATCAGCTAGGCTATTGTGTTGTAAATAGGACAACATCTGTATTGTGGCTGCTGCTGTTGTTGTTTTTGGTGTACGCCTATCAACGCAACGTCATTGCCAGAAGTCAAAGCAGATATTCCCGGAAAACGAAAGAGCAGCATGGACTAACAAATCGGATTTGAACAGTTGTGATACACAATGTGGATGTCAATAATTTTAGATCAAATTCCAATCGGATACACAAATAATCCGACTGATTGACAATGTGAACGCAGCCTTAGCAATTTGCAGGCAATTACCAGGCATTTTTCCTTAAACAAAATGAAACACAGCATGTTCAAAGGAGGACTGAACTGAATCCAGTGTTTTACCTTAGAAAATAGTCTAAAGAATGGTTTCCAAGCTGCTTTGTAAGTAGATATGTAGATTTATTTCCAAAAAAGGAAAAAAGAAAAAAAGAGAAGAGAAACACAATTGGTTTTTGAACAATATACACTCAATTGCCAGTTTATAGAATCCACCTTACTAAAACTAAAGTAGTTTTTTTTAAACAGTTTTGCTTGGGGCTTTTGTTTTAAACTGCATATATTTTATTAATGTAATGTTATGCACAAGAAAACTTTTACATTTGCAGCACAGTCCAACATTTGAATTTGATGACAGCAGCCTAATCCTACAGTGTTTTAGTACAACAGTTTGTTTTTTAGAGACATAACCTTCAGGCTAGGTTTCAGGTCATCCAGCTCAAGGAGAATCTTTTGAAATGCCTCAAAAGTATTTTTCAGTTCTTTTGGGTAGCTGAGGTTGAGTGCGTATATCAGCCCCATTAGCAATGCACAGGCCCGGGGAACGTCCAGGTCTTCCTGGAGCTCTGTTCCCTCGATCACAATTCTGGCGTTGGTTGGGTCAGACGTTGTGGCTCCTCTAGCTATAATAATCTTCATCCTTTCATTGGTATTATCCCCATCATCCTAAGTAGATCAGAATCAATGTCAGTGTTTTAAGTTAACATATTTAAAAATCAGATTGACACAAAGCACAGTGTGTCTTACCAAGCGCTCTTTAAAGAGATCATCTTCCTTATCTCTGAGATGCACCATTATGGAACGGATAACAGCCTCTCTCCTTCTTTCCAAAGAATAATCCTGTAAAGAAAAAAAATGTTAAACCACTTATCCATGAGGATGGGTTTTTAATAAATACATCAAGCTGAAAAAAGAAAGATGAGGTTTATGACTGTACCAATTACCCAGTTAAATTAAAATCAAATAAATTGACAATTAAAAATAAAATAAAAATAAAAATAAATAAATCATCATTTGAATGCATTGCTGTCCTCCTGGTGACAGAAAGAACAACAAATGTGTCATTTAACAAACAACTGATATAGGTGTTTCTGCAATTTACAGTAATGTTCTGTTAGCCAGAGGTCAGGACTTAGATGTAATTATTTCGAGGTTATTGTACTTAATATTACTGTTTAATGCCACAGTATATAGACCCCTGTGACCCTACACACTAGGCTTGCTGCGATAGTCGGTGTTATCGGTTTTCAGTCGCAACACCAGTTTTATCACTTGTTCACCACGGCAATTTTTACAAATATTTAACGCAATTAACGCAGCATCCGTTTTTTTTCTGTCATCCGTTGACTAGCATTGTATGATCACGCTTTTATTAATGCAAATGCTTTTAAATCATTCAAACACGACGAGACAAGAGAACGTGCTGTGATGTCCTGTTTATCACACACACACACACACACACACACACACACACACACACACACACACACACACACACACACAAATACGCGCACCAGTATCACGTTCTCTTTCAGGCTTGAAGTTACAGGCACAGTTTGGCTAAATATGACATTTATTATGGGTTTATGTGAAGATTGTTTTAAGTTCACTTTTAATATTTTTATATTTTTTGGAGCCTAATTAACGTTAAAATGTATAACTTTCTATCAGGGGCGGCGTTTACGTATGTCAGTATAGCAGTTGCCTAGGGTTGGGAATCGAAAATCGATTCAATACTTGAGGTCAGGAATTGGATACTTGTTATAAAATAGAAATTGCTAATAAATAAAGTTTTCACTATAGGTTGGATATTTATATCCGCTGCAGAGCTGATAGTTCCGAAACGCTGGACGAGTCATTTGCTCGGCCATGTAAGTGATTATTTTTCAAGATTCCCTATAGATTAATTAATAATTCCCTTTGAGCTAAATTTACCTGTTTGACCCTTACACTTTAAAGTGGCGTTTACGCTTGTAACTTTAAGAAACATGCTCCGATCATTGAAAATGGCACATCCTTATTTACATACAGCAGACTCTCACGATTAAAAAGAGACAAAAATCAACATAATCCATGTCGATCACGAGATATTCCTCACGGAGTGATGTTACATGCTACTTGGCTAAAGACCGGGATGCAATCGTGTTATCCAATGTTACCGGAACCGTCCATTACTGTTTTCCAATGTCATTGCAAATATTTTGGAAGCTCTGCCAACTGTATGTTACAAGTCAGGCCTCGCAACGTCAGACCCATCTCAATATTTGGGCAAGATGACAAACTAATCGGGTGGTGCGCACAGATGCGCTGCTCTTTGATCTTGAAAAAGGTTGAGAACCAGTGGATGTTGGAGTTGAGATGAAAACAACGATGGGGGAAGCCAATCACACCGTGCATAGATACGCGAGTCGCGACGCGTTTATGCAGAGCGTTTTGCCCCGAAGCACATACAGAGGGGACGCAATCCAGTGGGAGCGCACTGCCACTCAGTGGACAAGCAATGGTTATTCATTACTAGCAATATTTTATTCAGTCAGAACATGGCTTATCAGAAGAGGTTTACTTTGGAACAAGTTTTGGAAAATCTAGATCTAGACCAGGACGATCAAGAAGAGGACCGTGATTCAGACACAGAGAGCAGTGCTGACTCCTATAAAGAGAATTGATCCTGTTGCTGAAAAGTAAGTAATAATTACCATTATTTTATCAAATCAAATAGATAGATTTATTACAAAGTTTATCACAAAACTACAACATTTTTACAGTTTAGTAAGTTTTCAGTGATAACTTTTTGACTGATTACAAAGTTTACTGATAATATTCAGCAATAACTTTTCAGAGAGTATTACTGATATTTTTAATCGCTAACTTTTTAGAGACTGTTACAGATTTTTTTATTGATTACATTTTAGAAAGTATTACTGATTTTTATTGCTAATGTTTTAGAGACAGTTACTGATTTTTTCATTGATAACTTTTTAGAGAGTCCTCTGATGAAAAACAAAAACATGCCTCCAAACTAAGAAAAGCCACACAAAAAAAGTCAAGATCTGCTGTCCGTTAAGAAGAACAAATGGACATGTGGCACAATCTTTCTGACGAAGATGAGGCACCACCACCAATGCCCAGCTTTGCACCTAAACGGCCTCCTGGACCACAGATCATTACTGATGAGCTGTATTCTCCAATCCAGTTATTTCAGTTGTTTTTCCGCAAAAGTGTGGTCTTGGGGCTCACAGCAAATACAAATGCACACGCAGAAAAATTGTCCAACTCTGGGAAGAAATACAAATGGCAAACTCACCTTGAATGAATTTAACAGTTACTTGTCTCTGACCATTTACATGGGCCTCGTGAAAGTCAAAGAACTGAGTGATTACTGGTCCAAAAAGCTGGGTTACAATTTTTGTTTCCCACCCTCAGTGATGTCACAGGATTGATTTTTGTCCATTTCATGGACCCTGCATTTTTGCGATCTGAAGGGGGACGAAGAAAACCAGCAGAAAAAGGGAACTGAAGAATACGACCCCCTATACAAAATAAAGCCTCTCTACACAGACCTCATCACTGCCTGCAAGACATTTTACCAACCAAATCAGCATCTTTCAATTGATGAGAGGATGGAAAAGCTCCACACACAGCGACAAAGGGCTCAGTCATTATGTCACGTCCCTGTTAGACTTTCCCCTGCTAGGCACTGGATACAAACTGTATGTGGACAATATTTATGCAAGTCCAGATCTTTTCAAAGACCACAGACGGGTGCATGTGGCACGATCCGAACAAGCAGGAAAGGCTTTCCAAAGACAAGAGAAAAATGACATGCCCAAAAAAGCTGAAAGGGGAACCATCAGATGGCTAAGGAAAGATGGCCTTCTTTTTGTTAAATGGATGGACACACGGTAGGTGGTCATGTGTTCCTCAATGAACACGGCATATGAAGGAGACACAGTCAACAAGTGAGTGAAGGTGGACCAGTGTCAGTGGACGAGGAAGACCATACCCATTTCTGTGTCTGTGCTCGAGTACAACAAGTACATGGGAGGAGTCGATCAATCTGATGCACTGATCGGGTACTATAATGTGCTACATAAGACCCGGAAGTGGTACAAGAAGCTGTTTCAGCATCTCTTGGACATTGCCAATGTGAATGCATTCATCCTGCATAAGGAGCAAATGAAGGCCAAGTGTTTACTGCCACTGACCCAGAAAGCAGTCCGGGAGAAGCTCATGAAGGAGCTTCTTGAAACAACCCAACCAGACACAACTCCACAACAGCCTTCACAAATGTGCATGCCTGCATATGTACAAGACAGCACTCGGGGACGAAAAAGGTGTGTGAGGTGCCACAATAAAACACCAGTTTCCTGCACAAAGTGTAACGTGGCACTTTGCTTTGTGCCCAGCAGGAACTGTTTCCAGGACTGGCACAAAAGCCCCAAAAACTAGGGATGTAAGAAATACAGAGCCTAAATGTTTTTTTTTGCTGTTGCTTATAGAGGTTTTGACTAAAGAAAGCATTGTGTTCATAGTGTTCAAAAAGAAAATGGAAACTATAAATTGGCTGTTTGTGACAGTGCTGGCATAGCCTAGTCTCCTTTTTGAAAGAAAAAAAGTAAAGGGTGACACAGTTAGCAGTCCCTATCCATGCTTAAACCTTACAAAGACTCCTTCACGGACATTTATAAACTTTTATGCATATCGGTCACACGGCCAGTAACCTCTGTGTCATGTCAGCTCAGTCTTTCCTGCATGCGGTGTGTAAAAACCTACCTGAGAAACAGAATCGCAAAACCTCAACTCAGCAACCTTCCATGCCTGTCCATACACGCAGAGAGAACCAAGGCCCTGGATGTTCAGAAGATCACAGAATAATTTGCGCTAAACCACGGAAACATACGTATCGTCCTTCTGTAGGCTACATGTAATCCATTACATAGTCACTAAGGTTGTGATGTGGTGTTCGTTTTAATGTTTAATTTTAGATTTAAGTATGCAGAGTTCTGATTATGCATACATATGTATTGTGTTGTTAATGCTGAGTGCATGGGTGCTGTCCAGTGCTCAAGTCTTTCACCTTTGTATGTAAAAGGTTTTTGTTGTTGTCTTGTGGTCACTCGTATTAAGCTTATATATTTTGTTGAATATGCCTATTCTTTGGCCAAATATAATTTAAAACTACACTTCTGTTGAATGCGGTGTGTACCATAGCTGCTTTTATTTAAAAAAAACGACAATTTCTTTATAAAGTAACTCTGACGTCATGAATATCGATTATTTTCTTAGCACATATTGGTCTAGCACCGGCAGAGAAACAATTCTGGTGCCGTGAATGGCGGGAGAGTATACATGAGTGGAAAACAGAAGAAAGAAACATTTCTGCATAACTACTGATAATGGGGCCAATATTGTTGCGCCATCAGACAATTAAAATGGCCATGGGTAAGTCGTTTAGGTCATTGCAATAAACAACTCACATAGGCAGTAGAAGGCCAGCACTGATCGGGCATTCGGTGTTTGCCGGAGAGTCAATACTGCTTTATCCCACAGCTGGTGGAGGAGACCAGGGATGGAAATTAACTTTTTTGTCCACCGGCCACTGTGGCTGGTGGATTTCAAAATCTACCAGCCACTCAATGTTTTTACCAGCCACTTTCTTGTTTTTAACCGACAATGTGTAACTGCATGTGAAAATTAATACTACAAGATCTACAATACTTAAGCAGTTTATTTAATCTCAAGTCTCAATGAAATACTGACATTTTCTCTTTCTCTCTTATATATATTTCTCTTTTTTACCTGGATGTGGCATTTGAATGATTCGTGGTCTTTTATGGCTTCCAGTTTTAGGTTTTTAGTCCCAATAATGAAACTAGGGCTGGGCGATATGGACCAAAAGTCATATCCCGATTATTTAGGCTGAATATCGATATACGATATATATCCAGATATTTTTTACGCAAAGTGAGAGCAAATGTTCAGTCAAAGTCAAAGCCAAATATGACATGTCACAAGTAGTTTTATTGAAACCGGCTATTTCCACATGCACAAGTACTGTCCCCCTTTACTTAACATAAATTGTAAGAATATGACTAATAGTAAAGACTAGTACTAATAAATAAACATTAGGCCTATGCTAAAGCTATTAAATAGCAGTTCCAAACTAGTTTTTGTTAATACAATGTTGGTATGAGCCACTAGAGTCATTTAAAAATATAAAAAATAACACAAAGAAAAATAAAGTGGCATTTTGGGGTTAATATGGAAACGACAGTTACCATGGTGAATACACAATATTAACAATAACTGTTAATGAACCATGGAAACTGCTCCTGGTGAATAGTATGAAAATCATCCCTGCATTACTTTTATTTTGTGTAATTTACAACGTAACGGCGTTGCATGCTCGTAGTTTATTTTGCACTTTATATACAGTGAGGCGATACACAGCGCGCGCCGCCGCATTTGCGCGTGCATTTGAAGAGTGTGCGCTACGAGAACAGGATAACGGCTGACGAGACAGGACAAGAAAGTCCGTTTTTCTGAGGTGAAAGACTTTATTTCAGCGTACACTTATGTCCTCTAAAAGTGTCCGCCGTCTGTGTGAAACAGTATATTTTTATTTACCCGCCACGGTGGCCGGTAGGTGAAGCGAATTTACCCGCCACAACACAAAATCACCCGCATTTGGCTGGTGGCGGGTGCTAATTTCCATCCCTGGAGGAGACGCAAGCTTAGCAAAGCACAAGAGAAGATGAAACTCCCTCAGCACTCCTTGATCACAGTAATTTTTGAAAGTGTGGGCCAATACCTATTACCAAATGGCAATAATTGAATAAGTGTTCCTACATGTAAAACCATAAATGCGTATATAGACCTACTAGATAGCTCCGCAAATGAAGCTATTTAAATGACACAATTGTCTATTAGCCTTTACCAGTGCAAGCGTGCGAACAGACAAACATAAATGACTTGCAGAATCCATGTATCATTCGTCTTAATTTTAAATTAAGAATCCAAAATCAGAAAAACAACAACATATTTCATAATTTCTTTACGAAACCAAATAAAATAAATAAATAATGACTTGATATTCATAATTTTGTTTCTATACACAAATTAAAAATGGGGAATAAAAATTTGAATTTGATTTTGATATTTCATAGTCATTGTTCTTATTCACCATTTTTTATTTGTGCACAGAAACAAAATTATGAACATCAAGTCGTCATTTATTTATTTTATTTGGTTTCGTAAAGCAATAATGAATTAAGTTGTTTTTCATTTTCCGATTTGTGGATTCTTAATTGAAAATTAATTGAGCGAATGATACAAGGATTTTGCATAACTAAGCTTTTATGTTAAGCTGATTTGACATTGTGTGATCACCACATTGGAGACTTTGTACCTTTTTTGTCAGCCGTGGTTAGAGAAGCGTAAATGTGTGCTTTGTAAATACGCAAAAGCATCCTTGCTTGACCCAAGATACAGAGATCACCACATGAAGCCACCCGAGCTAAGTGCCACAAAAACTAAACTGGTAGAAGAGATGGTGGCGGCAGCAGCAACAAGTCCGACACCTGGTCCCGCACAAGTGAGAGAAGAGGAAGAGAAAGAGGAATCAGGTGCTGGCGCAGAGCCCAAGAAGAAAAAGGGTTCACTGGGCAGCCTTCTTGGGAATAGAGAAGCAGCCATGCTCACCGCTGATGAAAAAGCTGAAGCAGAGATGTCCATGTACCTACAGGAAATTGATGGAGAAGAAAACCCACAAAAGCTAACGGTTCCCTCTCATTGTCAACATTGTACGTAAATATTTGTGTATATGTGCTACCAGTGCTCCATCTGAACGTGTGTTCAGCACAGCGGGTGGCGTTATTGCACTTCGCAGCTTATTAAAGCCATAAAAGGTGAACATGTTAGTATTTTGCTGGCCAGAAACATTGATATTTAAACTTGTTTTTTATTCTAACTACTGTCTGCCACGGTAAAACCACGGAGAAGGCATATTTGGTGAAGCCTATTTAATCTTATTCAATTGAAATCATTTAGAATTTTGTTGCCGTTTTTGTATGCTTCGTTTAGTTTGTGTAAAATATCTAGTAGCCTATAATTTGTTTGCCATTTTTTGCAGCATTAAAATCTATTGCGTTTAAATTGTGTTCATTGAACGGTTGAACTAGTGACAGATGACGTCAAATCAAAAAAGCTGTGTTGTAACGGTGGCAGGCCCCAAATAGAATTTAAAGCAGCAAATTAAAAAGATATATATATATATATATAAATTAAACTGATAGACTTAGTTCGGGCGCCAGACAAGCTTAATCTTGTCAAATAATGTTTTTTACCCAGAATAGCTCTTTAAGCCACTGGTTACAAACAAAACTGAATCAGAATCACACAAAGAAAGTTCAGTTTCACAGTTGTATTTTCATTATTTTCACAGAAATCAGACAAAACCTCAGTTTCAGATATATTTTCAAAAAATGACACAAAAAAGAAAAAACTTTGGCTCAAGTTCAAAATACAGTCTTTCCGCCATTTTTTGGGGGGGGGGGGGGGGGGGGGGGGGTTTCGGTTCAACAATAAATAAAGAAAAACTAAATAACTGTGAAAGTTGGTGCTGAGGTAGAAGTATCTCCGGAGAACTTGCTTACACAAAAAAAAGAAAAGCTTCGCTGTGCAGCCGGTGTCCAGAGGTGCAGCGCACACTTAGTGTCAATCGCCACGGCAACTCACGCTCACACTCAGTGTCAATCACCACGGCAACTTGCGCTCACTCTAGCGATCTACCCGAGCCCAAACACAGCGTCTCACGTCTCACTGACTGCTTTCGTCTCAGGTAACCCGTTCCTTTTCCCCCCTGATTCCTCTCCTACAACTCCACCTTATATACTCATTTCCTCACTTCCAGATAATTGATTTCCCTCCTCCATCCAGTCACGCAGCTTACGTTTTTTCCGTACTGCCACAGTGCCGAAGCGCTCTCAAACACGCCAGCCAGAGTTATGAGAATAGCTGTTCACAGAGACCGAGACAGCAGAAAGCGCATTCTGTTCGTTTTCTTTATTTTACAAAGGCACAACTTTTTCATGCTTTTGTGAATTTACACAAATAAAAGTAGACCCTTTACAGTTTGATGATACAGAGGTTACTCTTATCTGTATGAGCAAAAATGACAGAGTATTTTTTGTGTATTTTTGTTTCCACTGTTATCAGGAAAAAATGCAAGTGATCACGCCCACCAACACAGCACCACCCATCTAACCCAACATCACCTACTTTAAGTTTATATTTGTAGCCATGTTATACATTTATGAACTGAACTGACTTGAGCTGAATAATGACACTATTGTCTTCTGTAGAGCTGCTTCACGGCAGCATTTGAAGTCGTCTCATATTTGATGAAGTCTGACTCTGTCATTTTCCTGTTTATTACTGTGAAGCTGCTTTGAAACAATCTGTATTGTATAAAGCACTCTATAAATAAAGACTCTGTAAATAGTGACTTGACATTATTCTGACACTTCATATATTGCCTCTCTCTCCTCTCCACCTATAGCCGAGTGTACAGTAGTACATAGTAAAGCACTATATAAATATCTAATTCACTGATGTATGCATACCTCTAGCAGCATGTTCCTGATACGCTGAATACTCATTGTTGCAGGCCCTCTTCTTGTCAACACCAAGGATATTATTTTTGAGAAGTATTGGTCCAGTTTAGCAATGAAAGTTTCCTCCAGGTTGACAGTAGTGATCCTTGTGAATTCTTTGTTTATCTGCAGAAAACAAGGCACAATGAAAAAAGGCAAAACAAATTTTAATGTAGAAAATTGGCTTTAATATAGCACATATTGTGAACAATGTTATTAAAAAACATATTTACCTGATCTGCACAAAAAAGAGCAGGCCATCTGTTTTTTAAATCAGTGACTGATAGTGCGTGACTGACAACTTCCTGCCTGCGAAAGGAGAATGTCTTTGCCATTTTATCACAGATGATCTGATAGTTGCTCCTCATCTTTACTTCATTAAGGAGCGCCACCCGTTCACGTTCCAAGCTTTCTTCAGTTTCTCCTTGTGGGTGAGGGGGCAAAAAGTTCACCTCCGCCTTTCTTGGCTTCTTGATATTCTTCGCTGGTGCTTTTTCATGTGCTCGCTTCTTTTTGAGAGAGTTCACGTCGAGCTCAGGGCATCCAAGACCTCTCAGTTTCGATCTATAGTTGCCCATTTTATATTTTAGTCTTTGTCGCCATTGGTAGCATCCATTATATGAGCCCGGTTCTCTGAGGCAAGGATGTTTCTGAATCAGCGCCTCGATGACATCAGACAATTGTGCGCTTGTTGGATAGGCCACATACTGAAAGATGGTTTCGGCCAGTTTCTCCAGGATGTCTGGAAGGATTGAGGTGAAGTTGAGTTGAAATCCATCCTTCTTGAAAGCTTCATCTCCTGAAGCAAGCACAAGTTCTGTATCATATGCAAAGCGAGGTACTGGGAATTCAGTAGGCCAACGCTGTGAACGCTGAGTCTTGTGTTCGGGTGACGAAAGAGTCGATGTATCCTGTGATCCAGGAGAGGAACTGCTGTTAGAAGGACGGACGGAGGTCACTGAAGTGTAGACCGAGGATGCTGAGGTTTGGACTGAGGTCTTTGATGCACTTTTAACGGAATTATCCACATTGGTAAAGGTCAGAGTAAGTGTAGGAGGTTCAACAATGTGAATCACCTTAAGTGTGTCCTTGTCCTTGATGTCACTTGTTGAGGTAACAGAGAAATATTCCTCCCCGAAATCAGGATCCTTATAATGCAAAGTGAAGTTCCCAATGAGGCCAAATGTCTTCCTCACAATATGCTCGAGTTCATTTACACTCCCAGGGATTCCATGAGGCAAGTCCAGTTTGCGAATGTCATGTTCCTGAAGAATGATACGAAGTTTGGCTGGATGAGACACTGGAGCATCTGTAAGAAAGACCACATCACTCGAGTCTGAGTTACAGCACAACATCCCTTAAACATGCAATATCAGAGAGGAATATTAACACTCATAATGACCTGTAAATGCAGTGTGTGCATAACTAGTCCATATTCTGATCATTCTAATGCTTTTCAAAGCATTAAATCGATAGTTCACCCAAAAATGAAAATTCTGTCATCATTTACTCACCATCATGTCGTTCAAAACTCGCAAGACTTTTATTCATCTTTGGAACACAAATTAAGACATTATTAATGCGTTTCCTAAAAGCTTCGTTAGCCAACTATGGTCGCATGTTCCGTCGTTATCAGCATAGTTCGACGAGTCGGTGTTTCCTCGCAAACAGCATCACAAAGTTGTGTGTTTGAACGACCGCTCTCGACCTGGGGTTAGAAGCAGTTTCTTTTTTGCATGACATGTGGACTCAATAAATCCTTATCTTGAGCAAAATAAGCAAGCTGATGTTCAGTACAACCTGTGTCTTTTATTTAGAATACATACAAATGTAATTTACGTCTTTTAGTTTGTCAAGAGATTTAAAGCGTCATTTTTTAAGAGTGCGCATGTGTGAACGAGCTCTAGTGCGTAAGAACGAGCCTATGATTCAATCTGGAAAAAAAACTAAATAAAAAAGTGAGAAAAAGTCTTCAGATGCCATGTCCATAATTTATAGCAAAACATCTAGCATTAACTCGATCTCAAACAGATTCATTAAAAGTAGTTATTACTACAACACCTGCGTGACATCATTAACATTAACGTTGTTTAATGACCAATTTACGACAATATGGTTTCGGGAAACAGTCGTGACTAGCTAGTGGATTTCTTCAATGATGCATCGTATGGTAGTTAAGCAGCGAGTTACGTCTTTGTACGGGAAACGAACCCCTGAACGATTTCTGTACCTCCAATGACAACTAAGCAACTATCACTTTGACACTTGATCATAAAGAGATCGTAAAAGTAATCCATATGTAAGGCATATATAGGCATGGCATACCATGGCTCTAAGCAGTTAATCAGTCGCTAAAAGGTTGATTATCACGAGCAAACATTTAGATTATTTTTCTGTTCACAGCTTTTATCTTTGGGTGGGTTTAGCTGAATTTCTTTGCCTTTTCTAATGACTGAATGATATTCTTCTGACGAGTTTACGTTGGAGCATTTTTTCTTTTCTTTTTTCTTCATGAATAGTTCAAAGATCACGATGGCGATTTTTAAGATGAGCTATTAGATTTGTTTTGTTAAAGGAGTGTGGATTGGCTCCTCCTCGCAGAACTGATACCCTGCAGTTATTGCAAATAACATCTTTAAAATCAGCCTTCATGTTTTATATTTTGACAAATGTTTTGCAATGTAATTAAAAATACAAAGAATGAGAAATTCTTAAAGTAGAAAAGAGAAAAGTGGCTTAAAGTAACATGGTCTTTAAAAAAAGCTGTGACAAAAAGATATAACTAAATAGCTGAAGCTCATTTTTACGACTTCTATTCAGATTACTTTATTGCCAGGCAGAGTCATCAAGAGCCTCATCTCATCTTGCAGTGAGAATCAGGTCAGAGTTCAAAAGCCACTCCAGGCTTCTGGCAGAGGAAGACACTAAGGCCTAGTCCACATGTACACGAGTATTTTCATAAACAGAGTTTTTCCTCCTTCGTTTAAAAAAAGATTTGCGTCCACATGAAAAAGCAAAAACACACTATGACATGCTGTCAAGAACATGCCCAAACCAACAGGTGGCGATACAACCCTAACCGTAAAGCCATGCTGGCCAATCAGAAGCCTGGAAAAAATGTCATTACCAATAAAAATGCATCTCTAGGCCTGTGTTTCTAACCGCAAAAACACATTCTGTCTGAATGACCGCTACTCTGTTTTGCCGCAATGATTATTTGACAGGTCTTGCAAAATACCTGGCTCTATGATACTTTATCTCTCCTGTATCCCGAATATTACCAAACCATGGGTATTTTTTTATTATTATTTTTTTATCCTGCCCTGAATTCATCTCGCATTGAAATTGCACACTGAGTCCACAAACAAGAACGTCGAAAAGCGAGACTGCATCAGTTAATGATAGCCATCTCACATGTTTTCATTGAGAAACAGAGGGAAAGTAAAGCAGTGGAATGGAAAAAATGATCTGTCTGGCGGAAAAATCGAGCTTTCTGTGGTTTAGAAACCGCACATGCTCACATCGCAATTTTGTTACAATTTTGATTAATCGCACAGCCCTCATTCAACATTATAGATTTACATTCTAAACAGTAAAAATATTGAAGAAATTGAAGATAGACATATAAGCCAGCAAAATGGACGCTGTAGCATATCAGAGGAGTATCTCAACAAATTCACGATATGATACGGATCACAACCACAGTCTAGGCTTTACCCTGTTCCAAGTTCTTCAAAATATCACATATTCAACGTAAGCATGTGCTGCAGAAACGCAACAGAAGCAGCTGTATCAATACTCGTATCGGGAAGGAGTATGAAATATAGATATATCGAACACAGCCTGTGTGGCATTAAGAAATATCATTCATTTGTGTAGAGGTCAGGATTTTAATATATAACCAACCTGTTTGCTCCACAGCATCTTCGTGTTTCACAATCACCACATCTTCACTCTCCTCTTTCACCAACGCCATCTTTATACGAGTACGTCACGTGGATCTCAGCTGAGCCAGGAGTTTTCCTGCGTGTTTGGACAATTTGTCATGTTTAAGATCAGAATAATGAACAGAAAGAAAAACAGATCCTAATTAGCTGGGAGCATCTCATGCTGCCTTTATGTGCTATCAGAACTAGTGCAAATACCATAGACAGTATAAGAAGTGGACAGAGCCATCTCATTGGAACTCAATTGAGACAAGTGAAGCCCATTTTCAGCGATTTCTTAGGACTTCCGTTCCTGACGCGCAGACCCAAACCGAGCTTGACGACGTAGATGTGACGTGAGCAACCCGTCTGTCTTCTAGTTGCTGTGCCGAGAGAAATCTGAATCATTCCCTTACGAATCTTGTAGCGTGAGTAGGAGCTGTCCATGAGCTAGGAGCAGGAGAAACTTTTGCTAGGTATTCTGATTCATTATTTTGTCATTTTGCCTCCACGTCTCCCCGATTGCCCGCGAGCTTCTCCTCCCGTCCATACGCTAATCTCTCTACTGTGCGACAGAGAGTCGCGTGGTTATGACGCAATCGTTAGCCTACTTTTACAAAAACTGCTTCTACGGGGCCATAACGTAAGATACAAGGTAATGGAGCATTTTATACATTGTCGTGTTTCTTTAGAAATAAATAATGGACAAATGGAGTCTTCAAACGCCTCAGATGTAAAGTTATTCGCTGTCAAAGTGACGCCAAAATGAATGGGAGTCAATGGGATGCTAACAGCAGGTGAAGTTCTGCTACAAGATGGTGGTACGCGGCCGGCTTCAACTTCCGGTCGACTTCCTTCCCGCTTGCCAAATACCAGTTTCATAGTTGGAAACTGAACAAGAGCGGCCTCTCGAATCATGTTTATGATTGGGAGATAATATTGTAAGGCTGGAAGAACCTCAGACTCTTTGATTTCCATGAGATACGGACAATTCAAACACATCAAGGCATCCGTCTCTAAACACACTGAGTGAAGATGGGCTCAAGCCCCACATTTGAGTTTTTTAGCCTAGAACTGCCCCGGAGTTTAGAGAAACTCTCTGTAATCTGACTGATTTCATCACATCCCCAGATATCTCCAGGAGTAAAGCAAGGCACAAGGATAAAAAAAAAATAAAAAAAAGTAGGGATGAACCGATAACCGGTTTCACAATAAAATGTCCTGGCGGTTAGTATTATCGTTTTCAAATGTACTATAATTATCATTAAAGCCGTGTTTGATTATGGTGATTTTGCAAACACGCGGTAAATCCTGTCCAGCCAGCACGACCCAGACGCAGAGAAGACACGGCGGACAAGGCATGTTAACTTTGACCTCAATATCAAAACTAAGTTGGGGAAATAATTGGACACAAAATATTTTTGAGTTTACATTTTTTATTATCTCACTTGTAATTAACGCGAAGCTTCCACAAAGAAATGTTCGCAGCAAGTGGCTTTGAGCCAAGACGAACGAACAAGTTTAAACAAGACACTTACACACTGTACACTTATTACACTTTTTTTTACCACATAAATAATTACGAGGATGTGAAATATTGAATTGCGTTTAATGTTTTAAAATCGTACCCGTTTATAAATCCATTTTTTACAGTTTACAAAACAATCGTCCAGACAAGATGATCACTACAAAAATATTATAGTAGTATGGATACTAAAGTCCTCTGATTTCATCTTCAATACAATAAAAAAAACTGAGACGCAATTTGAATGAAACGAGAGAGCGCGTCTGCGGAGATACAAGAGACAGGTGTGCACTGTTATAGGCTAATGCGTTGCTATTGACGACTGTCATTTTGAGGAAGGAAATGTTCAAGAACATTCTTGAATGATGCAATAAGAGAATCTTGCTTTACAAAAAGTGCATAAGAGCTGCTAATTTTATTAGTTGTTTGTAGATTTTCAAATATAAAGCTTGTTGAAATGTTTTCAGTGCATCATTTCTTTTTTAACATTTTCAGCTCATTCTAACAAAACCGTGATAATATTGATAAAGAGTTTGATAAATGTTCAACAATGTTTATGCGACAAAAGTGGAACGAATCATAAATCCCCATCATTTACCGTGGATTTACTGTAGTAACACTGACTGCACCGTGGTATTGTGGCAGAAATGTGGGATATTCATATCACTAATTTAAACATGCATTAAATGAGTAATAGAATATAATTACAGTATTTCTTGTGATTAAACTATAGCGTTTGTGCATTTATACTTAATGTAGCCTTATTAGGCTACTGTTTTTCCATACAAATACCACAGAAACCATATAGTTACACTGATTTTACCATGGTGTTGATGTGCTGTATGTGTGGTTATCATGATCTAATGTATGCTACTATGGATGACCTATGGTTCATTTCAATAAAACTCAAAACAGTCAGAATATTTACATTTTACCATATCATTTTTTACAGATGTTAATGTTTTTGTTCATGAACAAATATATATCTGCATCCAAACTCGAGCCTCTACTAATGTAAAATGTGCATTTCTAAGAAAACTTAATTAAGACAATCATTTTGTTAGGAACAATTACTGAAAAAGTGTAAATAAGTCAAAAATGTTTTGAATGTTCTACCTTAGATTTGTGAAATGTTCACCTGTTTGGCAAGTGTTTGTCATGTTCTGACAAAAAATAAATACATTATTGTGATAATTTTATTTTGGCCATATCACCCAGCCCTATTTACAACATATTAGTTAAACAACAACGTGCAAGAGTGAACATTACTAACTCACTAACTTCAACACTACTCAGTGTTCAGCTGGGTCTTGATCTTCAAGTGGTCTTGATTCTACTAGTCACTGTTGGAATAATTACCAGTGTCTAAACCATAGACTGTAAAAAATAGGTCTAAACAAAATAAGAACTAGTACTAGTAGCTTAAAAAAAATAAAAAAAAGGGAGTACTAGAATCATGAAAATAGATATTAGTAAGTTTGAAGAATTAAATGTCAAAACAGCTTGCGATAGAAAAGCACATGGAGTGGTGAATGTATAAAAAAGCTTGGATAATGTTGGCAACGAATGGGATGGTACAATTTACTCGAAAAAAAACCTCTTGGATATTGACTAGAACTTAATTCTGAACATATATAGTGATTTGCATATTTTGGGGTGTTTAATTTGGAGTCAGCAGGACATCGTTTGTCCAGGAATGGAGTTGAAGAGCCCTGAACTAATGTATCCTCAAAACAATTTGCCTTTTAATGCGGTTTCCACACAAATTAGGCAAGAATGAACATGGCATCCGCCCTGATTGCTATTCATTCCAACAACAAACCACTTTAACCACGAAAATTAACCAAGGTTAAAAAAAACAAGAAAAAAAAAAACATGGTTATGTTAAACCATGGTTACCACAAATTACCCATGGTTTTGCTACTCTAACCTTTAACCATGGTAATTTGTGGTAAAACTTATACAACTGGTAACCAATTGGCCAAAAAAAACAAAAAAAAACATTATTACTCCACTTTTACTTTAATAAATCCATGGGTAATTTTGTGGGGACATTTCTGATAGCACGTGAAGGCAGTAGTCGCTAACTTTCCTGACTTGCAACACTTAAAACAAGACTTCAAATGAATTCAAGAGTAACAGAGAATACGAATTATATAGGCATTTCATTAAATACGAATTATATTTAATGCTTTGTAGTTATTTAACATTCACTTTCATGAAAACATTTGCAACTGTTTAGTAAAAGCTACACGCGCGCGGTGACTCTAACGGCTCTAAACAGGGAATCGTTTAGCGATTGCAGAGCATCTGACTCAATTGACTCGGAGTTTCGAAAAGCTCCGTTTCTCCCGTCCCAGTTTAACGTTACCAGAGACCGAATTCATGTTTACCATAAACACTATAGGTCGCGAAATGAGACGCATCTTTTCTGTTACTCACGTGTGGATGTGCTTTACTCACAGAAATAACGTTCATTAATGTTAGATGAAGCATTACTGTGTTGCATTCGGTTACAATTAATTTATTAACATTTATTGTAAACGCTATGAAAAAGACTTTGTATCAATTTGAACTCTTAAAACGCATGCAAACACAAACCTTTCTTCAGCCAAATCACTGATGGAGGAGCATGGCGCATAGTTATGATGTCACATACCTACACCAAAATAAAAGCCCTGTTCACACATTAAAAAACACAAACATGGATTGAAATTTACATACAAAAACGCATGCATACATTTATTACATGAAATGAGTTCATTTCACTCGAATATTATTGAAAGTTCATTGCACTTATTAGAAAAAAGTTATGGGAACTCAATAATGTTCAGCAGAACTCAAACTGAATCAGTTGCAGCAGATTTGTAGTTCCCAGCATGCTTTGCTTCAGTCTCTGAGAGGAGAGTAAATGCTGAAATTAAATGTTTTGGCATCTGATTAATAAAGGCATAGATCTGCTTGTGTTTAATGTTGTTATGTTGGCATTTCAAAGGACGTACACATTTTTTCATGAACACTGTGTGTCTGAAAATAGTAATTTGACATACAGATGAAACTATTGGTTTTAAATAGGGTTTTATTATACCAGGGGTATAATATAAAAAAAAGAAAACCAGCACTGGGGCAAAAGACACACCGTATTGATCAATACTGTGTCTCTTTGTTTGATCATTTTTTTGTCTTTATTTTTTTTGTCTTCTTTTAATAATTTGTATCAATGCAAATACTTCAGATAAAAATAATGTGTTTTTAATAATGTCTAAGTTAAGACAAAACAATCACCTTAGCAAAGTTTGTACTCATTTCTGTTTATTTTGATAAATAAAGGAATTCATTTTTGTACAATAAATATACTTTAAAATGTTCATTTTAAAAATACAGAAACAAAACGATAAAAAAAAAGTAAAGTTTCTGATAGCATTAGGAGATCGCATAAATAGATTTACATGGCTATGCCAAGATAATGCTCTTGTCTGTAATTTAGTTTTGACTATATCTAATCTGCAATTTTGACCTGTCGTAATTGGAATTAAGAAATCTACAATGAGATTATGACTAGTTTAGCGCAAAACGATGTTTTATTGTTGTCATAATTGGTTTGAGAATGATATGAAGTTATAAGATCAAATGGAAATTTCAGCAGGTTAGTAGTTTTCTGATGTAATTTTTATGTTTTTAATCAATGTAGGCTACAGTACATCCACATTTCTTAACTTTCATGTATGTTGCTGTTTATAGAGCTGCTATGATCTGCCGTTCTTTCCACCTAGTCGTTCAAAAAGGAATTGGAAATGACTTTGGACAAGATCCCCTTAAGCAAAGAGTGCCTGACACCAGTCTATTATGGAATGTGTTTTCAATAGAAAAGTTGATTAGCCTATATAACAACTCTTCAGCTCTGCACGTCCATCTATGCAAATCTACAGGCCCGGATTGGCTAATCGGGAGCACAGGGAGAATTCCCAGTGGGCCGGTCTGTGTTCTTGGCCACAAGGGCTGGTGTTGTCATGGCACTTTGTTGAATGCTTTCCCTTTAGGCTGCAGTCAAAGCTCAGCCCCACTATTTTTTATTATTTTCTCGCAGCCCCACAAAACAAAACAAAACAAAAGTCAGATGTCAGAGATGTGTGAACAAAAAATAAGAGATAAGAAAATGGATAATAGTAGCCTAGGCTCAAGGCGGTGCTAAAAAGGCCAGAATAATAAGCTCTAGAAACTCGTGCGGCCAAATAGACGATGAGATGGTCGGTAAACTATAATACTGTTATTAACTGTTCAAATAAATCTTCATTGTGTAGTGGTCGCCAACCCGTCGATCGCAATCTTTATCACTGTCTACAGGGCAAGTAGGCCTTCAAAAAAAACTAAAAAACATTATCAAGGCTCGAAATTGTGACCATTTTGGTCGAATATGCTCCCAAAATTGAATCTGTGCTACCTCAATTTATTAATTAAATCGGAAACGGCCGGTTGTGCTACAAACACAAGATCGGTAACTGGACGGTTTTTAGTTTAATTTAATTTAGTCTGATCTCTATTCCAGACTTGCACACAAACTGCATTGTAATTGTTTCTCGAAATGTCATTTGTGTGAAAAAAACTAGGAAGTCTGTTAACAGGACGTTAACACAGACCAGAGACGGGACACGCTGAAGACGGACGCAAAGAGGAGAGCGCAGACGCGAGAGCGGGGTTGGTTGGGAGTCTTGGGACACTCTTTTTCACTCTCTGTCATATTTCTCAGTCATGTTGTATGTTAAAATAGTCTAACCAGTAACAACTGAAAGGTTAAGATCTCAGCTAATCAACAGATACATTTAAAGGGTAACTAAACCCCTGGTCAGAGCCTGACTCCACCCACTGGCAATATTTGAAAAATGCTGGAAAAGTAGGCAGAGCCCAGTGGAGAGGGGGCTTGCATCTGTGACGTATCTCTCTGCAGGCAAGGGCGTGGTTAGTTGGTACCCTCTGATGTCAGTATGGGGGTTAGTTGGCACATGCAATGGGTTGGTTGGTTGGCACAGATGCTATAGTTACAAAGAATGAGGTGACAAATATTAAGAACTTGAGCATTTAATTCAAAACCAGAAGCAGAAAAATATTCAACAGAATTTATGCCCATTTTTAACCAAATTGTTAACCAAACCAAAAACAAATACAGTTTGTATAGTACGTGTGTGTGTGTGTGTGTGTGTGTGTGTGTGTGTGTGTGTGTGTGTGTGTGTGTGTGTGTGTGTGTGTGTGTGTGTGTGTGTGTGTGTGTGTGTGTGTGTGTGTGTGTGTGTGTGTGTGTGTTGTTTATGAGTGACACTGAAGACAAACTTCCCCAGACTGGCTAAACACCCTAGCAACCACCCAAAGTACCCTAGCAACCGCATAGCAACACCCTAGCAACCACCCCAAGTATCTTAGCAACCACCCCGAACACCCTAGCAACCACATAGCAACACCCTAGCAACCACCCAGATTACCCTAGCAACCGCATAGCAACACCCTAGCAACCACCCCGAACACCCTAGCAACCATATAGCAACACCATAGCAACCACCCAGAGTACCCTAGCAACAGTATAGCAACCACCCAGAGTACCCTAGCAATGAAACTTGTGATGAACCCTACTTGTGATGAAAATAGACTTCAATTTTATTAATATGGTGCCTCATTTGCCAATAGAATATGCATTGTTAGGTGTGGAATTGCTTGTTGATGAGTGTAAGTAATGATGGCAAAATAAACTCATTCTGCTCGATCAACTATGCACTTCTTTTCAGAAACTCTGTTGAAGTACTTTGGAGCACAACCAACTCTACCCATCCCTGATCTTTCATCGAGTGTCAGTGCCTCCACAGCTGATGATACAGCAGGTGAGGTTTTTCTTGATGGCAAATGGTTACATAGCCTGTTAAAGGGATAGTTCACTTTGAAATACATTTTTGGTATGTTTTAGCTTACCTCAAGGGCATCCAAGATGTAGGTGTCTTTTTTTCCGCAGTAGTTTCAATTTTGATATTTTTAGGTCAAACCAAGGGCGTAGATTTGGTTTGAACATTGGGGGGGTCGAAAAATTATTCTGCATATTTTTCATGTGATCATGGTATAAATATTGGGGGGTTGTAATGCATAGATTTAAATATTGGGGGGGTTATCTCCCCCCCAACCCCCCCACAAATTACGCCCCTGGGTCAAACCGTTCTTGTCTGTCAGTCATATAATGCAGGTCTATGGTCACTGTCTCAAAGAGCATGCACAGAGTCCAAATTAAAACAATTCCAGTCTGCGTACACGTCAGATCAGATCACTTGGACATGGCTGTGTATAAGAGGTAAAAACGATATAAATACTGTTCGTTTTCTCACACAAACCGCTCGTTTCGTGTCTTAGGCCATCAATGTGTACTTACGATGGGGAATTGTTTAATTTGGACGACGGGGAATTGTTTTAATTTGGACTCTGTGCATGCTCTTTCAGGCGGTGACCATAGACCTGCATTATATGACTGACAGACAAGAACGGTTTGACCTAAAAATATCAAAATTGAAACTACTGCGGAAAAAAAGACACCTACATCTTGCATGCCCTTGAGGTAAGCTAAAACATACCAAAAATTAATTTCAAAGTGAACTATCCCTTTAATATGACATGACACATTTAACATAGCTTTTTATTTATTTATTTATTTTTATTGCAAGCACTTACATTCACTGATACATCGGTTTCAACCTCAGCCGGCATGACAGGTCAGTTAATCTAACAGTTTTTGTTTTGTGTTTGCTTTACTGTAAAATATCCTGTGTTGTGTTATAATTCAATTTTATTTTATTTTATCTAATGTCCCTACAGGTCCTTCTACATCTGCACCCACTGCTATATATATCCCATCCACTCCCTCAACAAGCTCCTTCTATCAAGATAGATCAACAGCTCCTCCAGTTGACCCAGTTGAATGGTCAGCGTTCCTGTCTGACTCAGAAAGGACTGATCTGGTAAGAAGAGGGCCAGTGCCAATAAGTGACACCTTCGCCTTCCCCAAGAAATCAGATGGAGGAAGCTTTCACTACCACTATACATACAGACAATTAGTTAATGGGGGAAAAAAAATCAAGCGAAGCTGGCTAATTTATTCAAAGAAAAATTATGCGTTTTACTGCTTCTTTTGCAAATTTTGCAAAGTCCACAAAACTGTCAATAGAGGGACAGCGTGATTGGGTAAATGCTTTGCTGAAACAGCATGAGAATTGTTCAGATAATTGCAATAATATGGTGAAGTGGAGAGACTTTGCCCTCCGTCTTTCTAAGCAGAAGACTATTGATGCAACAGAAACGGCCCTTTTGGAGGCAGAAAAAAAATAGTTGGAGAGATGTTCAGATCCGTTTGATTAGCAACATTCAGTCTTTGGCAGAGAGGAATCTTGTAGGGGGTCTGTCGATACTTTGCATCAGGCCAACAATGGGAACTTCCTTAAAAAGGTGGAACTGATGGCAAAATTTGACCCGGTGTACGGTGTACATTTTAGGACATCCTCAGACCTCAGACATATGAAGACAAGGCATCATGCCTCAGACTAAAAGGCTTCAGTCATTGGACAAAACGGCATCGCGCCTCAGACTGAAAAGCTTCAGGTCTCAGGAAAAACAATGTCAGGTGTCAGGTCTCGTACAATTAGGCATCAGACGAAACAGCCTCAGACAAAAAGGCATCAGACTAAAAGGCATCAGACTAAAAGGCATCAGACAAAAAGGCATCAGACTAAAAGGCATCGGACGAAAAGGACTCAGACTAAAAAGCATCAGACGAAACGGACTCAGACTAAAAGGCATCAGACGAAACGGACTCAGACTAAAAGGCATCAGACGAAACGGACTCAGACTAAAAGGCATCAGACATAAAGGCCTCGGACGAAACGGACTCAGATGGAGTTTGGAGATTCGCATTGCCCCGCCCCATGTGACATCACATGTACGCGGTTCATAGCTCGAAAGAACGCTTTACTTGATACATTTCTAAAGTCTCTAAGGTTGATTAAAAACAAGAAAAGTGACAATGTGATAATGTTTCCTCTGTGTATGTCTTTTATTTATTTATGTATTTTATATAATGTGAAGCTTTACATATACTTGATATAATTTAATTCCTGTAGAAGTTATATGTCCTTTATATCCGCTTGTTATCTTATACATATTCAATAAAAGTAAAAAAAAAAAAAAAACGCTTTACGATAGTTTGCCAACATACAAGCTATAGTTGAAATATGTCATCTAACTTTTTAAACGTGCAAATAAAACTCGTGAAATGCATGTTCTCTTCTGCATACAGCAGAATTAGTGTAACATTTAATTAAAGCATATATATATAGGCTATATATATATGCTTTAATTAAATGTTAAAACATGCACTCGCGAAATGCATGTTCTCTTCAACATAATATATACAGTACAGGCCAAAAGTTTGGAAACATTACTATTTTTAATGTTTTTGAAAGAAGTTCCCCTTCGAGGGAACTCGCACTGCGTCGTCGTCGTGACGACACTTTGGGGAACGCCCTCAGCGTAACGCATCTGAAGTATGAATGAAATCTGTCCAATCCTGATTGGTGCTGCGTCATGACGTAGTAGATGACGGCATACCCGGAAGATACAAAGGGACGCCGGCACACACACACATTAGCTTTTTGCTCTTCAGCTTGAAGCGCTCTGTGTTTTGTCAGTCCTATTTATTGTTGTCTGTCCTATTCTAGCCACAAGCATCAATATGAGCGAGCAGTTTAAGAAGTGTGTGCATCCGTGCCCACGTTATATTTCGGGCTCGGACACACACCAGCTGTGTGTGCTTTGTCTCGGCGTGCAGCACGCTAGGGCGGCTCTCGAGGGAGCCGCTTGTAGCGAGTGCGATAAGCTGCCGCTGAGAACATTGCGCTCACGGCTCGCTGTGTTTGACCAGCACGGCCAGGCTCGCGAGCCTCGCGGTTCTGGGCCCGCTATTGCCGAGGCAGAGCGGCGTCGCAGATCGTGGGGCTCACAAATGGATCTGTCAGCGGGACATGGGACTGCTACGGCATCTTCCCAGTCTTCGTCTGAAGATTCAGACGTTCTCCCGCCCCGTGTGGAAGCTCGCGAGGCGGCTTCTTCCCGCGAGGCGGAGGACCAGATGTTGCAATTGTCTGGCTCTGAGGAGTCAGATGATTTAAACATCGAGGCGGGTGATGCGACGTTAGAAATTCAAACGCCAGCGCATCCACCCGCCCAAGAGGAGCTTGTGGAGGTTCTGACACGCGCTGTGGCCAAACTTAATATCGACTGGCCACAGGAGGAACCTCAAATCCAGCCGCCCAGTAAGCTGGATGAGAGGTTTTTCAGGCGCAGATCTCGACCTCCACGCCGGGGTCTGCCTTTTTTCCCTGACTTGCACAACGAGTTGTGTAAGTCGTGGGACAAACCATTTTCAGCCAGGCTCTCTAATCCCCCAGTCCTTGATTTTGCAAATGTTGTGGGGGCGGCTGAATCTGGTTATGGGAGATTACCTCGGGTTGAGGAGGCTCTCGCGAGCTATCTCTCCCCCGAGGCCGCATCGTCCCTTAAGGCCCCGGTACTGCCCACTAAGCCGTGCCGAGATACATCAGCGCTGGTGGGCAGGGCATATATGGCGGCTGGGCGAGCTGGTGGCTGTTTGCACACGATGGCAGTGTTGCAAGCCTACCAGGCCGACCTCCTTAAGGAGCTGGATGAAGGCCAAGGGCCATCTCCAGAGGATATTTTGGAGCTCAGAAAGGCCACTGATTTGTCTCTCCGCATCACAAAGGAGACGGCCCGTGCCATCGGCCGCTCCATGGCTGGTTTGGTGTGCGTTGAGAGACACCTATGGTTAAATCTATCAGGGATGAAGGAGAAGGAAAAACATTTTCTCCTGGATTCCCCGATCTCGCCTTTTGGCCTTTTTGGTGGCGCGGTCGATACCGTTGTTGGAAGGTTTCAGGAGGTGAAAAAGCAGTCAGCAGCCTTCCAGCAATACCTCCCCCGTCGCTCCAGCTCCTCTAGGAAGGCTGCCTCTAAGGGGCAGCCTCAGCCGTCTGCCAGCTCCTCGCACCGTCGGGTGCAAAAGGAGAGTGTTGCCTCCCGCGCCCCTCCCGAGGGAGCCTGGCAAAGGAGGCGACGCTCTCGAGGTAAGCCTTCGGAGCCGAAGGTCGATCTAAGGACCGTCCTTCAGGCGAAGAAGGCTTCCTCTAAGCGGTCCTAGTTGCGACCGGACCGCTGAGAGCTGTCCCCCCCGGGATGGAGCGATCGAGGTCGCTTCCTTCCCGGAGCTCTCGGGGAATCAGTGCTGTGCTCCCGCCGTCCAGTACGTTTCGGGCCACACTGATTTCCCGCGTACGCACGCCGCTCCAGCCACCTCTAAAAAGACCTGTGGCTGGGCAGCGAACGCGTATGCACACCGAAAATCATTCTCGACTACTCCCTGCCGGTCAGCCGCTTCAGGGGGTCGGGAACGAGTCTCGGTTAATACCCGAGGCCAGCCTCGAGAGGCTGGTTCCCTTAGTAGATTATCTCGGCGCATGGTCATGCCTTCCGAATATATCTGCGTGGGCCCTGCGTACTGTAGAGCTGGGTTACAGGCTGCAGTTCAGCTCCCCTCCACCGAAGTTCAACGGGGTGGTCTGGACTGTGGTCGGCCCAGAGCAGGTTCGGGTTATGGAACAGGAAGTTCAGTCCCTGTTGGTAAAAGAGGCCATAGAACGTGTTCCTCTGCCACACAGGGAGTCCGGGTTCTACAGCCGGTACTTCATAGTTCCCAAGAAGGATGGGGGGTTGCGTCCAATAATAGATCTCAGGCACTTGAATCGTTCTCTGAGGAGATTCAGGTTCAAGATGCTCACAATTCCAGCCATCGTGAGTCAGATCCAGTTCGAGGACTGGTTCGTCACGATAGATCTGAAGGACGCATACTTCCATATCTCCATCCTTCCGTGTCACAGGAAGTTCCTGAGGTTCGCTTTCGGGGGCGAAGCGTACCAATATCGGGTTCTTCCCTTTGGCCTAGCTCTTTCCCCTCGCACCTTCACCAAGTGCATGGATGCAGCGCTGGCTCCGCTGAGACTCCAGGGCATTCGTGTACTCAATTACATCGACGACTGGCTAATATTAGCCAAGTCGTACGATATGGCAGTTCGACATCGAGATGTCGTTCTCGCTCATATCAGGTGCTTGGGGCTGAGACTCAACACGAAGAAAAGCGTGTTGACGCCCTCCCAGAGGACTACGTTCCTGGGAGTGGTATGGGATTCCACGACGATGCGGGCACAAATGTCTCCTGCTCGGGTGGGTTCCATACAGGCGTTGGTCTCCAGAGTGAAGCTAGGCCACAACCTCACTGTGAAGCAGTTTCAAATACTGCTGGGGCACATGGCAGCAGCGTCCAACATCATACCTTTTGGCCTGCTACACATGAGACCCCTACAGTGGTGGTTGAGAGCCAAGGGGTTTTCCCCGAGGGGAAATCCGTTCCGTATGATCAGAGTAACGCGCAGATGCCTTCGTTCTCTCGTCATATGGAGGAAACCTTGGTTCCTGTCCCAGGGACCAGTGCTGGGAGCATCTTGTTGCCGGAAAACCGTTTCAACAGATGCCTCCCTCACTGGTTGGGGCGCGGTCATGGACGGCCGCTTTGCGAGAGGTCTGTGGGAGACCCGGCATTCTTCCTGGCACATCAACTGCCTGGAAATGCTGGCGGTCTACAAAGCTCTGAGGAGCTTTTTCCCAGACCTCCGCGGCCACCATGTCCTGATACGCTCGGACAACACTTCTGTAGTCGCGTATCTGAATCATCAGGGGGGTCTGAGGTCGCGCCCTCTATGCAGACTGGCACACCAGATCCTTCTGTGGTCCCAGGGGAAACTGTCGTCTCTCAGAGCGATGTACGTCCCCGGGGACCAAAATCAGGGAGCAGACGTCCTGTCGAGGCGGGGGCTGAGGCCCGGGGAGTGGCGACTCCACCCAGAGGTGGTGGAAGCCATGTGCGTGAGATTCGGCCCAGTGGAAGTGGATCTGTTCGCGTCTCAAGAGACGTCCCACTGTCCACTGTGGTTCTCTCTCAGGCATCCAGCTCCGCTGGGGCTGGACGCCATGATGCAGACGTGGCCAAGGCTGCGTCTGTACGCATTTCCCCCGATCGTTCTGCTCCCGGGAGTCTTGGAGCGAGTCCGCCGGGAGGGGATCAGCCTACTTTTAGTAGCACCCCGCTGGCCGACCCGAGTATGGTTCTCGGACATTGTAGCACTGCTGGACGGCCTTCCGTGGCAGGTTCCTCTGAGGAGGGATCTGCTGTCGCAGGCAGGGGGCACAATATTTCACCCCCGGCCAGAGCTGTGGAACCTCTGGGTCTGGCCCCTGAGGGGGCTCGGTACCTAGAGGCTGGCCTGTCAGCAGATGTTGTCGAGACCCTACTCAGCTCCAGGGCTCCTTCTACCAGGAGACTGTACAGCCTGAAGTGGAATGTGTTTTCCACTTGGTGTAGAGAGCGTGAGGTGGACCCAGTTAACTGCCCAGTGGCTTCAGTGCTGGAGTTCCTCCAAGATCGTTTCTCCGCCGGTCTTACCCCGTCCACACTTAAGGTGTATGTGGCTGCCATTGCGGCTTTCCACTCGCCTATAGGTGATGGGCCTTTGGGGAAGCACCATCTGGTTGTACGTTTCCTCCGTGGGGCTCGGAGGATGAGGCCTGCGGCTCGCTCCAGAGTCCCAACCTGGGACCTGGCGGTGGTACTTGAAGGGTTGGCTGAGGCCCCCTTCGAGCCACTGGAGTCGGCTGAGGCAAAGAACCTGACCCTTAAGGTGGCCTTTCTCCTAGCTATCACTTCTCTGAGGAGAGTGGGGGATCTCCAGGCCTTGGCTATAACGCCAACTTGCCTGGAGTTTGCTCCTGGCGGAGTTAAGGCCATCTTACATCCTAGACCGGGCTATGTGCCCAAGGTGCCATCTAATGTGGCACGGTCAGTGGTTCTTCAGGCCTTCCATCCTCCACCTCACGTGACGGCGGAAGAGGGGAGACTTCACCTGCTCTGCCCAGTCAGAGCCCTGAGAGTGTACCTTGAGAGGTCTTCTCAGTGGAGGAAGTCAGACCAGTTGTTGGTGTGCTTTGGTTCACCCAAGAAAGGGCTGCCTGCATCCAAGCAGACAATCAGTAATTGGATTGTCCAGGCTATAGCCACGGCTTATCAGGTGCGCAATCTGCCTTCACCTATGGCCGTGAGGGCTCATTCTACCAGGAGCATGGCCTCCTCGGTAGCCCTCCTTTCTGGAGTCTCGCTTCAGGATATTTGCGAAGCGGCTGGGTGGGCCACTCCGCACACCTTCATACGGTTCTACAGTCTGCAACTCCCTGTGACGCCTGGCGCCAGAGTGCTCGCGTCCTAAGTGTGCCTGTTTTACAGCTTCATACTAGGGCGGGTGTGATTACGGTGTGGCATAGTGGGTATTACGTTCCCCAAAGTGTCGTCACGACGACGACGCAGTGCGAGTTCCCTCGAAGGGGAACGTCTCGGGTTACGACTGTAACCCTTGTTCCCCGAGAAGGGAACGAGACACTGCGTCTCGTCGCCACACCTATCACGGGCAGAGCGCGTGCTTCATCGCAAATAGCTAATGTGTGTGTGTGCCGGCGTCCCTTTGTATCTTCCGGGTATGCCGTCATCTACTACGTCATGACGCAGCACCAATCAGGATTGGACAGATTTCATTCATACTTCAGATGCGTTACGCTGAGGGCGTTCCCCAAAGTGTCGTCACGACGACGACGCAGTGTCTCGTTCCCTTCTCGGGGAACAAGGGTTACAGTCGTAACCCGAGACGTTTCTTCTGCTCATCAAGCCTGCATTTATTTGATCAAAATGTAATATTGTGATATATTATTACAATTTAAAATAATTGGTTTTAAATTTATTATACTTTAAATTATCATTTATTTCTGTGATGCAAAGCTGAATTTTCAGCATTATTACTCCAGTCTTCAGTGTCACATGTGACATCCAGTCCATCACATGATCCTTTAGAAATCATTCTAATATTCTGATTTATTATGAGTGTTGGAAACAGTTCTGCTGCCTAATATATTTGATGAATAAAAGGTTAAAAAGAACTGCATTTATAAAAAAAAAATAAAAAAAAATCGAATAATATAAATCTTCTGAACAGGGGCGGATCTAGAAAAATATTTATGGTGTGGCGAGAGGGGTGCAGGAATTTTTGAGGGGTGGCAACATATGGCAGACGTATATATACTGAATTTAATCACAGTTAAATTGGCCATAACTTTTAATTCCTTGCTGCCAACTGGGGTGATCCGCCCCTGCTTCTTTACTATCACTTTTGATCAATTTAACACATCCTTGCTGAATAAAAGTATTGATTTATTTCAAAAAAAGAAAGAAAAAAAATTACTCACCCCAAATTACTGACCAGTGTATATTGTTGTTACAAAAGATTTATATTTTTAAAATATTTGCTTCTTTTTTTTTTTTTTTTTTTTACGTTTTATTCATCAAAGTATCCTAAAAAAGTATCACAGGTTATGAAAAAATATTTAGCAGCAGAACTGTTTCCAACTTTGATAATGAATCATCATATTAGAATGATTTCTAAAGGATCATGTGACAGACTGGAGTAATGATCCTGAAAATTCAGCTTTGCATCACAGAAATAAATGATAATTTAAAGTATAATAAATTGAAAACCAATTATTTTAAATTGTAATAATATATCACAATATTACATTTTGTTTCTGTATTTTTGATCAAATAAATGCAGGCTTGATGAGCAGAAGAAACTTCTTTCAAAAACATTCTCTCTGTCCTAGCATGTATCATATATCCCCAGAAAAAAAGAAAAAAAAATGTATATGTTTAAAAATCTTTGGCCTGTATATATATATATATATATATATATATATATATATATATATGTATGCTATGTATATATTATATGCTTTAATTAAATGTTAAAACAGTGTTAAAATCACTGCTTAAAATCCCTGCTTTATTGAAATGTTACACTAATTAAGTTGTTTACAGAAGAGAACATGCATTTCGCAAGTTTTATTTGCACACTTAAAAACTTAGATGCCATATTTCAACTAGCTAGTTTGTATGTTGGCAAACTATCATGGAGTTAAAGCATTCTTTCGAGCTATGAACCGCGTACATGTGACGTCATATGGGGCGGGGCAATACGAATCTCCAAACTCCCTCTGAGTCCGTTTCGTCTGATGCCTTTTGGTCTGAGTCCGTTTCGTCCGATGCCTTTATGTCTGATGCCTTTATGTCTGATGCCTTTTAGTCTGAGTCCGTTTCGTCTGATGCCTTTTAGTCTGAGTCCGTTTTGTCTGATGCCTTTTAGTCTGAGTCCGTTTCGTCTGATGCCTTTTTGTCTGATGCCTTTTCGTCCGATGCCTTTTAGTCTGATGCCTTTTTGTCTGATGCCTTTATGTCTGATGCCTTTTTGTCTGAGGCTGTTTCGTCTGATGCCTAATTGTACGAGACCTGACACCTGACATTGTTTTTCCTGAGACCTGAAGCTTTTCAGTCTGAGGCGCGATGCCGTTTTGTCCAATGACTGAAGCCTTTTAGTCTGAGGCATGATGCCTTGTCTTCATATGTCTGAGGTCTGAGGATGTCCTAAAATGTACACCGTAGGTGTTAAAAGACCACATCAGACGAATTGATAGTGGAATGCAGCACAACACGTACCTGGGTAAGACTATCCAGAATGAGCTGATAGAGTGTGTCAGTGACAAAATAATTGAGGTAATGGTGGCAGAAATCAAGGACTGCAAATATTATTCAATTATTTTAGACTGTACACCTGATGTTTGTCACCGTGAACAAATGTCTGTTGTGGTGCGCACAGTCACTCTGGGCAAAACACCAGAAATAAAAGAGCACTTTTTAGGATTTCTGATAGCTCCAGAATCCACTGGCATGGGTTTGTCCAATCTAATCCTTAACAGGCTTGAGGAATTGAACATCCCTTTTTAGGATTGTCGGGGGCAGGCCTATGACAATGGGGCTAATATGAAGGGAAAAAACAAAGGTGTGCAGGCGAGACTATTGGTTAAAAATCCAAGAGCTTTTTATGTGCCTTGCAGTTCTCATACCCTAAATCTGACAGTCTCAGATGCTAAAGCATCAACGGATGCTTCTTGGTTTTTTTGGAAATGTGGAGAAGGTGTACAATTTGTTCGCTGGGTCCACTCAAAGGTGGGCAATCTTACGGAAATTTGTTGACCTCACCCTCAAGTCCTGGAGTGAGAGGCGCTGGGAAAGCCGGATTAAAAGCATTGAAGCTTTGCGCTACCAGGCAGAGAAGCTGAGGGAAGCCCTGCTAGAAGTTAGAAATAAAGCGACTGACCCTGTAGTGGCTGTTGAAGCCAACTCCCTTGCTGAAGAAATAGGTTCATTTAGATTTCAGATTTGTTGTGTTGTCTGCTTTGACATTTTGTCTAAAATTAACATCACTAGCAAGCTTCTACAGTCAACCAACATGCAACTTGATGTAGCTGTTAACCTTGTTCAAAAGAACTCATCAGTTACCGAAAAACAGGCTTCTGTGATTTCGCTCTAAGTGAGGTTAAAGGAAACTTTAAGGGAGCTAGATCGAAAAGGTCCGAAGGGAACAATGTGAGCTTCTTGGAGAAAAACTCTCTTGTGGAGAGGAGGCTGATATTGATGGTAGCGCACTGGCTGTAGAGATTGAGAGTCTTCCTGAACTTCCCCAAACTATAATGACCGCCCTTGAGCTTCTCACATACCTCTCACAAAATGAGATGTGTGAGCTTTACCCAAATCTTTGGGTAGCTCTCAGGATAGCCTGCACTGCCTGTGACAGTTGCCTCAGCAGAGAGGAGCTTTTCCAAGCTCAAATTGATTAAAACATACTTGAGATCATCAATGGCTCATGAAAGACTAAATGGACTTGCAGTTATTAGTATTAATAACAAAGTTGGCCAAGCAATACCGTACAATGATGTCATCAGTGACTTTGCCTCCAGAAAAGCTAGGAAGGAACGATTTTGAGGACAATTGTCATTATTGAACCCTTGCAGTTGTTGGGCCCTATCTTGCACCCAGCGCAATTGACTTTGTACACCGACGCATGTATCATTCCTATTTTGCATCCAACGCACAGCGGAATTTTCTCTCCACAGACGCACATCTGTAAATTAGGGAATGAACTTCAGTGAAAGCTCCCGGGGGCAGTTCAGCGAAAAGAGGAGGCGTGTTCCGGCGCAAACGTTCCCTGGTGCTATTTTGCAGTTCCAGAAAATAATTCCGCCACAGACCAGGAAAAACCTAGTCTAAAGGTTTTCAGTGGCGGTTTCAGATGCTATTTTAAGGGCGCATGCTAATATTAACACACGAGGGAAATCATTGTTGTGTCCATGAAGATGTGAAAAAATAGGCATAAATCTAGCTTACACATTTACCCAAATTATTATACGCTTGTTTAACCGAAGCTAATTTGGGTGTGTTTCTCCATCCCCAATGTCACTTCTCTGTGTTTTACGGCCCTGACGAGAACGTCGGTCTCCTCGGCTGTGAACCACTCCTGGCGTGCGCCTGGCAAATCTGCCGTTATAATAGCAATCCGCCATGGAACAAGCGCGCCTGCTCTTAAAGGGAATGTGAGATGACGCTCTGATTGGTTTATTTCACGTTACGCCCAAACCACACCTATGAGTAATGTTTTTAGATTTGTGTCGGGCGCAAGAGTCATTTATCCCGCCGGTATAATAGCAACAGCGCCCAAGATCCGCCCACAAAGTTACTTGTGTTTCGCGTTTGATACTTGCGTTTCAGATCGTTAAAATCGGGCCCATTATGTTTCTGATTTCTCAGTTTTGTCATTATTTTAGCTAATAATTTATTTGATATGTTTTAAGACAGTTTGTTTTTAGAAGAAGTTTCAAAGAGTTAGTAAAAGAGTAAAGTAAAAGTTAAACGTTTTAAAAACAAAAGAGGAATACTGATGCACTTTCATTATTTAAGTATCTATTTTTTTGTAACATTCTATTTTTGATTATATTAATGTTTGTCTATTTTGGTTTTATTTTGTAGTTGAAGATTGCACATTTAATGCACATTTGCATTTGCACATCTGCAAATAATTTATTTAATATGTTTTGTGATGGTTTGTATTCAGTTAATAAAAGAGTAAAGTACTTTAAGTATACATTTTTTATTAAGTATTTATTTTGTATTAATACATAACCTCACTGTATTAATTTATAATATAACATTATAGCGTGACATTTGTCAATAATCTTCGAGCACAGGGGACTCCGCGTGTTGGGAGGGGGCCCCCAAATCAAATTCTGCTTAGGGCCCCCAAAAGGCTCGGGCCGGCACTGAACTAATCTTTATTTCTTATTTCTTGTGTGTGTATTGGGCATCTCAGAGAGGGCTTTTCTTGACCACCTGGACTTGGAGTACCGTGAGAGGGGGGTTTGAAATTAATAGTGATCTATTTGAAGCCCACGACAAGCTTCGGAGGTGTTCCTATTCAATTTCTACAAAGTCACAAACGTGTCAGAAGGAGCAATTCAGTCCAGACTCATCGGCGCTAAGCTGTGATTTACATGAAATGAGTCAAATAGGTTAAAAGCTTTCTGAATCTTAAAATGACAAGTCATCGTGATTTGATCCAGACGCTACATAATAAAAGTAACTTCTTTTTTGCAAAGCATACATTTTCTTGTTTAGAAAAGTTTACAACTGTCCACAGTCTGAGACGGTGATGGTTTTAGTGGGTTTGCCGTCCTTAGTGCCCAGCTTTGCTATTCTCTTCACCACATCCATGCCTTCTTTGACGAAGCCGAAAGCCACGTGCTTGAAGTCCAGGTGTTCTGCTTTCTTGAGAGTGATGAAGAACTGCGAGCTGTTGGTGTCTCTGCCGCGGTTGGCCATGGACAGCAGTCCCGGGCCCGTGTGCCTCACCTCGAAGTTCTCATCCTCAAACTTCCCTCCGTAGATGGACCTCCCTCCCGTCCCGTCCCCGCTGGTGATGTCGCCTCCCTGAGAGACAACAGACCAAACAATCACCTTTACTGGTGTTTGAACACTGATGTGTGTTAACAATAGAGCCCGACCGATATATCGGCGGGCCGATATTATCTGCCGATATTAGGCATTTTCCAAACTATAGGTATTGGCATTTATAATGGCCGATAAATGGATATTTAAAAAAATGCGGGGTGCGGTGATGTAACATGTAAGGGTGGCGCTGCCAATGAAGCACCTTATAGCTGTCACAAAAAAACGGCAAAAGTAATGATTATGAATATGTCAATTTATAGTGTCAGGTTTTTTTTTTTTTTTTTTTTTGTCATTGTCATGTTTCTGTTTCTTGTCATGTGATTCCCTGTTTGCCATGTGATCCTGCCATGTGTCTTGTCATTGGTTAATCGTTTGGTTCATTTTTCACGGGTGTCCCTTGTCTAGTAATTAGTCTGTGTATTTAAGCCCTCATGTGTCTTTGTCGAGTATTGTATGTGTCTAGTCTATGTTCTTGTTTCTAGTTTAATGCCACTCCATGCTTTTGTTTTCTGCTTGATCTTGTTTTTGGATTGTGTTGATAATTAAAGTGCATTTGGGTTCTCTACATCTTGCCTCCAGTGGATTGTTTCATTACATATAGCAAGGAGACATTTTAATTGTTTATTAATAAACAAGTGTTTTCTGTGTCAGAGTCGGCTGCAAAGATGAAGTTGACGATGCTGACTCGTGATCTTCGCAATAGTGAATGCGCCAGAGAGAAATGCACATTTCATACGGATTACATAAGCAGAGAGCAGTCTGTTTTCTTTCGTTTTGAATTGTTCTTTTTAGACATTTCAAGCTTTCTATAGATATATGTCTCAGGTCTGTGAGGCAAGTAGGCTACCTTATACGCTGAGTTTCGGTTCATTTATGAGACAAGCTCCAGTTCACGCGCCGGCGCCTCCGTGTCGTGATTATCTATTGTCTGCTATATTTACATATTATTTATTAAATCCAGGCAATTGGTTGATGAAACATTGATTAAAATTAAGATACAATTAATACAAAACGAAATTCACTTTAAAGAAAGGTTTTGTGCTTTCTGTTCGTTTTAAAGCAGTCTTTTAGTGCTTTTAGTGTCTTCTCCATAACGGAGAACTGTCACGTCAGTAACATTGTTTTTTCCTCATAAATGCGAACACGAAAAATAAAATAAAATAAATATTTTATGTTCTGTGGAGAGCCAACCCTTCTTCATCCGGTGGGTAGTATTCATTTTGGTTTGTGCAGTGTATTTCACAGAATTACAAAAAAATATTTTGCCACCTAAAAGTTGAAGATTTTTTTGTGTCATGTCCGTGTGTGTTGTGTATGTGTATTTCCCTCATATTAAATATAAAACACATGTGTATACTGATATTTTTCTAATGTCTGGACTCCTTTATTAAGGGAGAATGGATATATAAACAGACGTTTCTATATATTGGTATTAATGCATTTTCCGAGAATTTATATTTCAAGTTTTTACTGCAAATGTCACGTCCATAATGCTGGAATTTGGCCAATTTTAAAGAATTTATCCTCAACTAGTTTTGTGGTGTAGGATGTGTGTGAACAACCAGCCTATAATGGGGGAAATCCACCTACTCCTTTTGTTATATTCTCCATAAATCAGAAGCAGTGTCTAAATATGCGGATTTCCCGCCCATGACTGGTGACGGTCTAACCTATTAGCATATATATTTATATCCTCGCTATAACACCTACTCATATAATTTCCACGCCACTAACATTACAAATGTTCTGTTTTTAAATTAACACCACTGAGGCATCTGAGCCACTGAAGACACCGGGGATTCATTTAATTTATTAAGGAAATGTGCCGAAGAAATTAGGTAAAGTCTTATGTTTGTGAAAATCATTTTACGCCGGACTGCTTCGCAAACGAGGGTCAGTTCAACTCTGGATTTGCACAGAAGTCGATTCTGAAAGCATGATCGATACCAACATCCCACTAAGGATCCCACATGAGCACCTGTACAACAATTTACAGATGATCATGACGGAACATGCCAATCCATAAGTGGAATAAAGTTAACTCCACAAAAACTACATAAATTCTAAAAGTTTTAAGTCTCTCCATCAGTGACCCCGGTTGGGTTCCAACATGTAACGCTGAATGTTGCTACTGACAAGTTTGACATTTTGGCTGCGTGAGATTCTCCAGTTTTGTTGTTGAGTATCCGAAGCATGAGCTGAGCTGTACAGGCTCCGCCCTCTTCTGGAAAGGGGGCAGGGAGCAGCAGCTCATTTGCATTTAAAGGGACACACGAAAACACCATGTTTTTTTCACACCCAAATAGGAGCAAATTGGAAATTAATAATAAATGATCTGTGGGGTATTTAGAGCTAAAACTCCACAGACATGTTCTGAGGACACCTGATTCTTATATTACATCTTGTAATAAGGGGCATAATAGGTCCCCTTTAAAATCAAATTGAAGGCTTTTTTAAGAATTTAAGAAAAAACAATAAAATGACAGGAAAAACATAATTTCAACAAAGTCACAGTTCAAATAACGCAATAAATGATAATGCAGACTCACTCTCTGACAGTAGATGGCGCTTATGAAACAGCAGAAATACAGCGGTTACCCCAGTAAACAGAGCATCATGATTCCTGTTTTTTCGTCACCAAATTTAAGACCTCTTGAAATGATAACTAAGACTTTTCTTTTACATTTAGTGCGAACATATTTAAGGCCATAAAAAACCTTAAATGTTATGAGTTTTTAAGGAGACATGCTGTGTTTTCAGATGGTGCGGCCTCACCTGACACATGAAGTCAGGGATGATCCGGTGGAAGACGGAGCTCTGGAAACCGAAGCCCTTCTCACCCGTGCACAGAGCCCGGAAGTTCTCCGCCGTTTTGGGAACGATGTGAGCGAACAGCTCCATGACAATTCTCCCAGCTGGCTCGCCATCGACAGCCATGTTGAAGAACACCACAGGGTTGGAGTCTCGAGAATGCGCCACGAACACCTGAGCGCAGTCGGCCCGTGACATGAGGCTCTGGCAGTCGATGAACGCTCGTCTGAAGGACTCGGCCAGCTCTAGAGTCTTGAACTTGGCCGCGAGCTGCTCGACCTTCCCGTCTCCCTCTGTTTGTGGGAAAACACACATGTGAACAACACTGTCCAGCACAGTTTCCAGCAGGGCTGTCAAATTAAAATTAAAATTTCGAATATTTGTAGGATACAAAAAAAAAGCACATTCGAATGCAAAAACCGTGCATTCAAATTTTGGTGTGTCGAGAGGCCCACGAGACATGATGATGGCGTAGCTGACGCAGTTTGTGTTTGTTAGCTTATCCAGTATACAGCGCGGTGAGGCTGCATTGTTAATTTGAAACATGGCGGGAAAAGGCTTCCTGCTGACGACAACCCACTCAGTTGGAGGCAAAAATCGGGCAATGACTTTCTTGACCAAACCTGCACATCGGTCAGAGCTGAGTGTGTGTTTTCATCAGCTGGAAACATTGTCAACAGAAAGCGCTCAGCACTCGCTCAGATCAAGATGACCATCTGGTGTTTTTGACCAACAATATGTAGATGTAGTGAGTAGATGTGGAGTGTTTCTGAATGGCCGCTATTTTGTGTTTATGTAGTTCATTATGCGTCTGTTGAAGCGTCTTTTCTCAGGTTACTGATGCACAAACACAGTTTTATGCACTATTATAACCTAATTTTCCTTGCATGCACATTAAGGAAATGAACTTTCGAAACAATTGTTCTTAAATAAAATATAATGCACTTTAAAAAGTTAATTTTCATTTCATTTCAAAAGATGCGATGCTTGATTTTGTTTATAAATATATTTATATTTTATATGATTTGGGCTTGCGCCCTCTTGTGGGCATAGGAGATAATACAGTACTTTTTCCCCTGTCACATTAAGTTTTGCGTAAAGAATTCGAATATAATTCGAATTTTGCCAATATTTAAGAAAAAAATTCGAATTTAGCTTTTCAGACATTTTGACAGCCCTAGTTTCCAGCGGATGCGGTGCGAGGGCTGTACCTGAGTAGTCGGTGGCGGTCCACACCAGCGCGTTGGCCGAGGTGTTCATGGGCTTGAGCTCGATGCTCTGGCTGATGGTGTGGTTAGCACAGACCTTCAGCATCTGCTCGCGTCTCATCAGCACACGGTAACACTTCTTAACGGGGTGGAACAGGATCTTGATGTCTCCCACGCCGCGCTCCTTCCACTGGTTGAGCTCGCTGTCCCAGCGGAAGAGTTTTGTTCTTCCTTTGAACAGGATCTCCTCGTCCTCCTCGCCAGACTTCACCTCCACCTGCAGGAGTCACGTCAACACGTCAAGTCAGCTACCTGTATCAATACTAGGGCTGTAACGATACGCAATATAAAACCGAAATCGCGATACTCAGAGCCACGAACCTGTCGCAGTGTGAGAAGGCAGAATCACGACACACTCCTTCCAACCCACAGAGTTATTCTTCCCGTCCAGATCTAATGCTACCACATCTTCAAATTACTATTAGTATTATTTGAAGTTAACATTATAATACGTAGATAATACGTAGACCTACACCACAAAACTAGTTGAGGATAAATTATTCAAAATTGGGCAATTCCAACATTATGGACGTGACATTTGCATTCAAAACTTGAAATAGAAATTCTCAGAAAATGCATTTTATACCAATATATTGAAACTTCTGTTTATATATCCATACTCCCTTAATAAAGGAGTCCAGACATTAGAAAAATATAAGTCATGTATTTTATATGTAAAATGAGGGAAATACACATGCGTTACGGACGTGACACTTTTTACTTTTAGGTGGCAAAATATATTTGAGCAATTCTGTGAATATTAGCGCAAATCAAAATTAATACTACCCACCGGATGAAGAAGGGTTGGCTCTCCACAGAACATAATATATTCACATTTATGTTCACATTTATGAGGAAAAAACAATGTTACGGTCGTGACAGTTCTCCATTATGGACGTGAGCGCTCTGAAAGCGGCACTACAAGACTGCTTTAAAACTTTCACAGAGACCTCAAACAGAAAGCACAAAGCCTTTCTTTAAAGTGAATTTCATTTTGTATTAATTGTATCTTAATTTAAGTTTCATCAACCAATTGCCTGGATTTAATAAATAAGATTAATTAAGATTAATTAAAAAATTATAATAAATAAATATAGCAGACAATAGATAATCATGACACTGAGGCGCCAGCGTGTGAACTGGAGCTCGTCTCATAAATGAACCGAAACTCAGCATACTTGCCTCACAGACCTGAGAAATATATCTATTGTCTACAGAAAGCTTGAAATCTCAACTTTTAAACAGAACAATTCAAAACGAAACAAAACTATGTAGTCCGTATGAAATGTGCATTTCTCTCTGGCGCGTTCACTACTAGGAAGATCGCGAGTCAGCATCGTCAACTTCATCTTTGCAGCCGACACAGAAAAAACTTGTTTATTAATAAACAATTAAAATGTCTCCTTGCTATATTTTACATATTTTTTCATAACTTTTGCCAGTTCTTTGTGACAGCTTTTAGGTGCTTTATTGGCAGTGCCACCCACATGTTACATGAATGTTATAGCTTTGGCTATTTATTTATTTTACTTAGGTATTAATATCCCCCCATACATCATATAACTGTGAAAGTCTGGGCCTGTAAAAGGCGCAACATCATAATGTTTTTACTGTGAAACGTGCAGCGCTCACATTTAAATCATAGCCGTTGAAGTTTAAGAAGCAATAACATTAAGCAATTTTGCAATTCCTGTTTTATCTGTCCCAAAATATAAGACCTCTTGAAATTATAATTAAGACTTTTAATATCTCATTTTAGATATTTAAGACTTTTTATGGCCTTAAATTTGATACCATTTTTAAAATACAAGTATTTTCTAAGGACCCACGGACCTGTTAACAAGCTATAGCTATAAATCATTAGAAAGAACTAAGGTTTAATTATAAAATATTAAATTATTATGATAAAAACTTTCTGTCAAGAAATCTAATGCATCCACTAAGGGGAAAAAAACCCTCATGTTCACTTCAAATTTCATTATAGAGAAGTATTATTTTTCCTTTTTTTTTTTTTACCCAGAATAGCGTGTTGTGAGCATTAGTGAGTACACACATGTAATGTAAAACCTATTTCATTCATACTCGTAGCCAGATGGGCCCTCCTGCTGAAAATCCAATAAATCTAAATAAATCTCTTACATGGGCAAAGGCATCGAGCTATCGCTGTAGCAGAATAAAATGCAGAGAGAGATCTGTTGACTGACGAAACATGAAAACAAGCACGATTGCGACAATATATGGTTCATCTGTGTTCAAGCCATCTGGGGTATTTTAAAGTATATTTATAATGGAATGCTAATCTATATGGCCTTTAAAATACAATAAAGTTATATAATTCTGCCTCAATCTAAGAAATGAAGCCATGTTAGACCTCAAAAGGACGTTTTTTTCAAACACTCGACTGACGTTATGAAGTGAAGTGAGTAAAAACATGTCATTAAATGTTCTCATTTGTTGGACAACAGGTTTGTAAATGTTTCTCATTACAAGTTTGGAAAGATGCAGGTTATGAGTGACTCAAACTCTCAGCGCTTGCTGAGATGGAGCAGCATTCACTGCAAACTGATGGATCCGCTCTGATCTCAGTGCTGCGCTTCATCATGAAACACACTGCGCATATAAAACTCTGTGATTTCATAATTGCACTCAGGTTTAATTCCGGTTAATCGTGCAGCCCTGGATTAACCTCACACACACTCACCTCTGGCAAGGACACGATCGGCTCAAAGTGGATCTCCTCATTAAGGGGAGATTCGTCATCATTGCCCTCCTCTTCTCCTTCATTGTGTGCTTCCCCTCCTTCATTTCGCACTGGTGCTGTAGGATTGAAAATAATCAAAGATATTTGAAATGAACAAAGACTTTTTAAGAGAGGAGTTTTCCACCCCCTCTGTCTACTACAAGGACCATTTGGAGTTCCCAAAGGCACAGAGCGGTTGATAGTGACCAAGTCCTGTAGGCCAAGATGTGTGTACTTTGGGGGTCGTTTGGGGGAAGTTGTAATGACTCAATAGCAGTATCGTATTGAGCCCGAAACTGCGCTCGTGTACTCGCACTCATTACAATGCTTCGATACATAAAACCGATACCTCGCAGAGTGTGTACAGAGTTGTGTCAAACTGACAAAAGAGCAAACAGACAAGGATGTCTATAAAGTCAATGTATCTATTTAGTAGAATATTAAACAAATTAAAATATGCATACATAGCTGCTGTGTGTGAGCTGATAAGCAAAACATGAGGAGTGGATTGAGAGTGCAGTAGCACAGACGCACAAACCATTATCACTCCCAAACCCTGAGAGGACCTGTCTGTGGTGACCACCTTGCGATCTGAAATCACTCCCATTATAACCCCTTCCATCAGGAATTCCCAGCTGAGCTGACACATTGGGCTGAGACATTGGGCTGACACATTGGGCTGAGACATTGGGCTGAGACATTGACCTGAGACATTGGGCTGAGACATTGAGCTGAGACATTTGGCTGAGACATTGAGCTGAGACATAGGGCTGAGACATTTGGCTGAGACATTGAGCTGAGACATAGGGCTGAGACATAGAGCTGAGACATTGGGCTGAGACATTTGGCTGAACCCATGTGGTCGTAACTAACCCTGATGAACACCTCTGAAGTAAACTAACCCTGAACTCCTCTGAAGTAAACTAACCCTGAACTCCTCTTGAGGTAAACTAACCCTGAACTCCTCTGAAGTAAACTAACCCTGATGAACACCTCTGAAGTAAACTAACGCTGAACACCTCTGAAGTAAACTAACCCTGATGAACACCTCTGAAGTAAACTAACCCTGAAAACCTCTTAAGTAAACTAACCCTGAACACCTCTGAAGTAAACTAACCCTGATGAACACCTCTGAAGTAAACTAACCCTGAAAAACCTCTTAAGTAAACTAACCCTGAACACCTCTGAAGTAAACTAACCCTGAACACTTCTGAAGTAAACTAACCCTGATGAACACCTCTGAAGTAAACTAACCCTGAACACCTCTGAAGTAAACTAACTCTGAACACCTCTGAAGTAAACTAACCCTGATGAACACCTCTGAAGTAAACTAACTCTGAACACCTCTGAAGTAAACTAACCCTGATGAACACCTCTGAAGTAAACTAACCCTGAACACCTCAGAAGTAAACTAACTCTGAACTCCTCTTGAGGTAAACTAACTCTGAACTCCTCTTGAGGTAAACTAACCCTGAACACCTCTGAAGTAAACTAACCCTGAACACCTCTGAAGTAAACTAACTCTGAACACCTCTGAAGTAAACTAACCCTGATGGACACCTCTGAAGTAAACTAACTCTGAACACCTCTGAAGTAAACTAACCCTGATGAACACCTCTGAAGTAAACTAACCCTGATGAACACCTCTGAAGTAAACTAACCCTGAACACCTCAGAAGTAAACTAACTCTGAACTCCTCTTGAGGTAAACTAACCCTGAACTCATCTGAAGTAAACTAACCCTGAACACTTCCGAAGTAAACTAACCCTGAACCCCTCTGAAGTAAACTAACCCTGAACACTTCCGAAGTAAACTAACCCTGAACCCCTCTGAAGTAAACTAACCCTGAACACTTCCGAAGTAAACTAACCCTGAACACTTCTGAAGTAAAACTAACCCTGATGAACACATCTGAAGTAAACTAATCCTGAACACCTCTGAAGTAAACTAACCCTGATGAACACCTCTGAAGTAAACTAACCCTGATTAACACCTCTGAAGAAAACTAACTCTGAACTCCTCTGAAGCAAACTAACCCTGATGAACACCTCTGAAGTAAACTAACCCTGATGAACACCTCTGAAGTAAACTAACCCTGAACTCATCTGAAGTAAAACTAACTCTGAACACCTCTGAAGTAAACTAACCCTGATGAACACCTCTGAAGTAAACTAACCCTGAACACTTCCGAAGTAAACTAACTCTGAACTCCTCTGAAGTAAACTAACCCTGAACTCCTCTGAAGTAAACTAACCCTGAACTCCTCTTGAGGCAAACTAACCCTGAACTCCTCTGAAGTAAACAAACCCTGAACTCCTCTTGAGGTAAACTAACCCTGAACTCCTCTGAAGTAAACTAACCCTGAACACCTCTGAAGTAAACTAACCCTGAACACTTCCGAAGTAAACTAACTCTGAACTCCTCTGAAGTAAACTAACCCTGAACTCCTCTTGAGGTAAATTAACCCTGAACTCCTCTGAAGTAAACTAACCCTGAACACTTCCGAAGTAAACTAACTCTGAATTCATCTGAAGTAAACTAACCCTGAACACCTCTGAAGTAAACTAACCCTGGAACAGAATCTGCTCCAGAGAGTTCAGAGAGTAGGTTACTACGTGTGGCTACTTACATACCCTGAAAGTTACTTCTGTTTTTGGAACCAAAAGTTGAGGTTATTCACTTACTTGCATACCCGGTTATGTCACATAACTTGCTTTCCGGAATACACCCCAGATCTAAACTAATGGAAAAGTTGTCCTTTAATTAAGTTCATTGAACATACTATTTAGAATATACACAATCATTTCAAATGATGACCTCTCAAAAATATTTTGTCACACAACACCATTTTTAGCTAAAAACTTCCTATGCATGTTGGCCGTTCATTTACACTATAATTGAGTTTTGGGGGCCTGAAAATGCAATCTTTTGAAAAGTGCCAGGTTTTGAAAACAATACTGTTATAGTCTCCATGTAAACTACAAAAAAAATATTTTTTGAAAACAGTGACATCATGCACATGCATATAACATGTTCAGTCTATAAGCGATTCGTTTTCTTTACAAAGCGACATCGCCATCTTCTGGCCTGGCATGAATAATACAGTGTTTTTAGTCGTTTTCACTGATCCTTGTGAATGGGGATTTTTTTGTCAATGTCGTCATCTGTACGTGAAAAACACAATGGAAATACTTTTCCATTTTAAGTTTATTGTTGTTGTGTACCCTGTGACTAGTCTCTACTTACGTGCTCATACCGTATGTTACATATACCCTCAGTTTCACAGACAAGGCTTAAGATAGTCCCAGACTAAAATGCATGTTTGAGCTGTTTTAACCGAAAGGAACTTGCATTGAAATATCTTAAAATATGTCAGTGCCATTGTTTTGTCCCAAGATGCACAACAGTAAGGTTTTTTTTTTTCTAAAGCATGTTTATAAAAAGCTACTTAAATACCCTAATTGAATTTAGCCCTAATCCTGGCTTAATCTAAACCCTTTCTGTGAAACAATAATGACTCACATTAATAATACACTTTAAATAATAATAAACATAACTGTCTTTAACATGCGGGCAAGCTTTTGCTAGTTATTATATAACACAGGAACCTTAATCTATTAGGTTGGTTCATCAAAACTAGTCTTGTTGTATTCTTGTTGTACAGACCTAAACTAATTGTGTGGAAAAGTTGCCCTTAATTTAATTAAATTGAACAATCTTGTTTTTGAGTGGTACAGAATAATTTCAAATGATGACATCTAAAAAATACTTTGAATAGCTGGCTCCAACTGTTTAAAAATGTATACACAGTATATTCCTTAGCCAGGAAAATTACAAGTTCAACCAAATTTACTAATTTATGGTGACTCAAGTTAAAAATATTTTGTGTGAATTATTACCTCAAATTTTTCAGGTTGAATCAATGTTATAACTTTTTTCAGTGTAACTGAATTCTTCATGTTCAATCTGAGTACAGTTTACCAGATATCCTGTGCAAATCATCATTTACATGATCAACTATAAACCTCTTGTGTCATGTTTTCTTTCTCTTCTACAGTAAGAACATGAACACACTCAGTGAGTTTTTCTGCTTGTTTTCTCAGTGACTTACATTGTAGGAAGTCGTTCCTGGTCCTGGGAACAGTGTTGGAGAAAGTGACTGTGGAAATCAACAGACATGAAGAGTGTGATTATCATGTCAAGAGAAAATGATCCCTGCATCCATTCTAAGACATTTCTAATATGATCTTCTACATGATCTGAGATGATGGAGGATAATTTCTGAGAGCAGAATCTCCAGGACTTTACCTCTGTCAGAGATCTTCTTCAGCTCCTCTTTGCACAAATCCTCCAGTTTTTCTCTCAGCTGACGGAAAGATTCTCTCACGCCATCAAAAGAGGAGAGAGAACTGAAGAGATTGTCATTTACGTCTGTAGATTCAGGAGGAGCTGAGAGAGACTGGAAACTCTAGAGAAATCAGAAATCAAAGCTCATCACCTCCACACTTCATCAATAACCTGCTCTACTGTCAGATTTGTGCGGCTCTTGCTGATCTTTAGTAACTCTCCTCAATCCAGCACTTCTCATATTCATTATATGTCATTAGAGCTACACATACTAGTGTTTGCCATTTACACTATATGTGAACTTTTTATGAAATCATTTGGATGAAAAAGCATCTGCCAATAACATATTGTAAATGTAACAGATCAAGCACATCAATGATGCTGACATTCAGGGCCGTTTCTAACTGGAGGGGGCGCCAGTTAGTTGTTAACATGGTAATAATGACACTACATTTTTAGCAAAAACATTACATGGTGAATTTTTGCAAAAAATTAGGTAAGGAATGAGATGATGATCTAATTGCAGCATATGACACAGGTACTCCACCTCTGACCTCCAAGCCCACTACTCCACCTTGGCCTGTTGACCCATCGGCTCCATCTTAGCTCTATGCTCCTTCAGTAAGTAGTGGGACGGGGGCCACAACCCTCTGGCAAAAAAGTCCATTGAGTGACTGGTGGAGGAGGAGTCCACGGTTGGAGGAAGAGCCACATTGGAGCCTGGGTGTGACCAGGAACCAAACGAGCCGAAGTGCAAAGACCTAGGGCAATACCACTGACCTGGAACTAGAGGTCTGCAAGCCCGTAGGGTCCCGACAAAGCCCGACACGCTGAGTCCATTCGGGCCGGGCTCAGGCCTTTCTCTTTTTTTTTTTTTACAGATCGGGGCTCGGGACGGACTCAGGCTCATTTAGCTTCTCTCCTTTCATCGTGCCCATACTATACACGCAGAACACAGGCTACTGTATGAAATATTGTTATATTGATAATATTATAAATAGGCAATGCAATACGCGATTACGTGAGTAACATGACGCGTACAATGCATTAGGTGACAGTTAACCATGCAGAGCATCAGGGAGAAGTTGGAGCGTGGGGAGTTACTAAAAGTTCCCAATGCTTCAGGAAAAGCTGCATTTTGAAAGAGTTTTGATTTGATTACCACAACAAACAATGAGCCTGAAGCCTTCACCAGTGGATGCTATTCTTTTTCTTCACAACAATCGCGAAATGAATGATGACCAACGTACATGTAGCCTACTCAGTTCAACAGATTTTTTTTTTTTGTTTATTTTTATTTATTATTATTTAATGTTAGCCAGTTGGCGAAGAGTTCTTTGAAACGTTGTTCTTCAAGGCAAGGCAAGGCAAGGCAAGTTTATTTATATAGCACATTTCATACACAATGGCAATTCAAAGTGCTTTACATAGAAGAAATTAAAATAATGAAAAGAAATAAGAATAATTAAAACAGTTTAGAAAAATAAAATAAAATACAGTACTTTTAAAAAATAAAAAAGAATATTTATTATAGATCTTTCTTTCAAAGGATTCCCTTAAGACTTAAATCTTTCAACCTTCTTTTAACCTTCAATCTTCTTACGACTTCCATCTATCAACTTTCCTTTAACTTTCTTTTCTCCCTCATTTACTCACACGTTGTTTTCACTTTCTTTAGCACTTTAGCACTGCGTTCACATTCTTTCTCAGACGAAAACTTTAATATCGTCATTTAAATACTGTTCTACTTTCAAACCCACATTAATCACTTTCACATTATCACCTTCTGAGTGGGCATTTACAGTTTCGGGCTAAATGCCCTGCTGACATAGGAGAAATTAAAATAATTAAAAGAAATAAGAATAATTAAAACAGTTTAGAAAAATAGAGTAAAATACAGTACAGTACAAACAGTCGGACGAACAGCGGCACAGTGCTCATTCAGTAAATGCACAGCTAAACAGAAGTGTTTTGAGTCTGGATTTGAATGTGACCACTGTAGGAGCACCTCTGATCTCTTCTGGAAGCTGGTTCCAGCTGTGGCTGGCATAATAGCTAAAAGCAGACTCACCATGTTTAGAATGAACCCTTGGTATTTCTAGCTGATATGATCCTAATGATCTGAGTGATCTGTTGGGTTTATATTCAGTGAGCATATCTGCAATGTATTGAGGTCCTAGGCCATTGAATGATTTATATACCAGTAATAATACTTTAAAATCAATCCTAAATCTAACTGGGAGCCAGTGTAAAGACCTGAGGACTGGTGTGATATGTTCATATTTTCTGGTTCTGCTCAGAATCCTGGCGGCAGCGTTCTGTATGAGCTGCAACTGTCTTATGGTCTTTTTGGGAAGGCCAGTGAGGAGTCCATTACAATAATCCACCCTGCTGGTGATGAAAGCATGCACAAGTTTCTCTAAGTCTTGTCTGGAAACAAAGCATCTAATTCTTGCAATATTTTTCAGATGATAGTATGCTGATTTAGTTATTGCTTTGACATGACTACTGAAACTAAGGTCTGACTCTAGTGTCACACCAAGATTCCTGACTTGATGTTTAGTTGTTTTACCCCTAGAGTGAAGGTATGCGTTCACTTTGAGAACTTCATCTTTGTTTCCAAACGCAATAACTTCAGTTTTGTCTTTGTTTAATTGAAGAAAGTTTTGACACATCCAACTGTTGACTTCGTCAATGCATCGGCACAGGGAGTCAATGGGGCTGTAATCGTTAGGCGATAGGGCTAAGTACAGCTGTGTGTCGTCTGCATAGCTGTGGTAAGCAATTTGGTTATTTCTCATTATTTGGCTCATTGGGAGCATATACAGGTTGAACAGGAGTGGCGCAAGAATTGAGCCTTGAGGGACTCCGCATGTCATGGATGTCCACTCAGACTTATGGTCTCCTATACTCACATAATAACCTCTCCCATCTAAGTATGACCTGAACCATTTTAGGACTATCCCAGAAAGCCCCACCCAGTTTTCCAGCCTGTCAAGAAGTATGTTGTGATCGACAGTGTCAAATGCAGCACTGAGGTCGAGTAGTACCAGCACTGATAATTTTCCTGAATCAGTATTTAAGCGAATATCGTTTATTATCTTTATGAGCGCTGTCTCTGTGCTGTGGTGCGGTCGGAAACCAGATTGAAAATTGTCAAAGTATCCATTCGAGCTTAAGAATTTGTTCAGCTGATTGAAGACAACTTTTTCAATGATCTTGCCTATGAAAGGAAGATTTGAGATCGGTCTATAGTTGCTTAATATGGTCTTATCCAGATTGCTCTTTTTCAGGAGGGGCTTGACAACTGCAGTTTTCAGGGAGTTTGGAAAACTCCCAGAGAGAAGTGAGGCATTTACCACTTCTAGAAGATCTGCTTCTAAACTGTTTAGCACAATTTTGAAGAAAGATGTGGGAAGTGTGTCAAGGGCGCATGTTGATGTTTTAAGGTGTTGTACGGTTTCTTCCAAAATTTTGCCATCAATTTCTTTGAAGTCAGACATAGTAACTACTTTCTCAGGTGGTCTGATCTGTCTGACCCCAGTGCAACTCAAGGATGTGCTGATCACCTTTCTGATATTATTGATTTTCTCAGAGAAGAAAGAAGCAAACTCACTGCACTTGCTGTTGGAGAGCATTTCACTAGGAATCTGGCTTGGGGGGTTTGTCAGTCTCTCTACAGTAGCAAAAAGAGTGCGTGTGTTGTTTAAATTGCTGTTTATAATATTTGAGAAGAAAGTCTGTCTAGCTTTGCCTAGTTCCATATTGAAAGCATGCAGGCTGTCTTTGTAGATGTTATAATGGACTACAAGTTTTGTCTTCCGCCACATGCGCTCTGCTTTTCTGCATTGTCTTTTCATATGTTGCACTGCTGTTGAGTTTCTCCAAGGTGCTTTTTGTCTGCCACTCTTCTTCCTGACTTTAACAGGAGCAATATCATCAATTATATTTTTAACTTTTGAGTTAAAAGAATCAAGGAGAAAATCAACAGAGTCAGCAGATATGCTTGGTGTTAAGGATATAGCCTTCATAAATAGTACACTAGTGTTCTCATTTAAGCATCTCTTCTTGACAGACACAGATCTAGCTTCAGTGGCAGGAGAGATCAATATATCAAAGAAAATACAGAAATGATCAGACAGGGCTACATCCTTAATAAAAATCGATGAAATGTTTAGACCCTTACTGATAAGTAAATCTAGAGTGTGTCCATGATTGTGTGTGGGTCCATGTACATGCTGAGTCAGATCAAAAGTTTTTAAAACAGTTTTGATTTCTTTTGCCATATTGTTTTCTGCATTATCTATGTGAATGTTAAAATCTCCAGCAATGGCAAAACAGTCAAACTCTGAGGTAATTGTTGATAACAGTTCTGTAAAGTCCTCAGCAAAGGCTGGAGAATATTTTGGAGGCCTGTAAATAATGATAAGTAAAATGCGAGGAGCACCTTTTAACACAGTACCCAGATATTCGAAAGACGGGTAATTCCCAAATGATATTTGCTTACATTGATAGATATCTTTAAAAAGAGCAGCTAGACCCCCACCTCTCTTAACAGCTCTGCAGACACTCATAAAAGTAAAGTTAGGAGGGGCTGTTTCATTGAGGATTGTTGCACTGCAGCTGTCTTCTAGCCAGGTTTCATTTAGAAACATAAAGTCCAGGTTGTTTGTGGTTATTAAGTCGTTGACTAGAAGTGATTTATTTTTAAGTGAGCGAATGTTTAAAAGTGCTAACTTAACAGTCTTACTTTTTGTCCCCACAGCAATCTTAGTTTGACATGTAATAGGCACCAGATTAGTTGGGTTTGCTGTACGGCTATTGAAGGCCTTAGACTTTCTATCTTGTAATAGAACAGCAATAGTGAAAGATACAGGCACACTGGGTTCCCGCTTGTTCTGTAAACATTTGAGAAAGTTACTGTTATCATAACAGGAACCCAAAACACATCACTGAGAGCTGGTATCAGTTGTTTTTGGTTCACCTCGAGCAGATGGAGGAGGGTGTGGGCCCTGGCGTTTTGGCCGAAGAGGCCGAAGAGCTCTCACAGGAGGAGGGGGCGGGCGAGCTCGGCGCGCAGGCTTCGGTGTTTGAGGTGCCTGACGATTTTTGGTTGGTATCTGGGGGCTTGCAGCAAAAGAGTGGGATAGTCTGGTTCCAGCATGCACCAGTTCTTCCATTCTCTGTGAGAAGCACAGGAGTGGAGTCGCTGGCGAGAGTGAGAAAGTATCTGGTGAAAGGGGCTGTTTCTCAGGTGTTATAGGAGGCTGTGATATGCTGTCCTGGCTTCCCTGGCTGTTTTCCAGGAAGTCGTCCTTGGGTGCTGAATCTTGGAGCAGTTCTAATATGTCTGTCTGTGATGAGCTCTGTGGGCATGGCTCAGCTGAGATTGTGTCCGTGAGCAGAGGTTGTTGTGGCTCAGTGGTGTTATCATTGTCCTTGTGTGATATGTCAACCGCATGTCCATCTTGTTGCTGAAGTGAAGTCCCGTGTTCATTCATACTGTTTCCAGGTGTGTGTGTGTCGTTCAGATTGACACACACTGCAGAAGGATGATTGAGGGAGAAGTCGATATTGTCCTTTAACACTCTTGAACCAAGTTTGTTTGGGTGATGGCCATCCCGATGAAATAGTTGTCTCTGACTCCAGAAAAGATTGAAGTTGTCAATGAAGTTTACTCCTTTTATATTGCAGGTTTTTTGCAGCCATGTATTAATCCCAAGCAGCCGAGAAAACCTGTTTGTTCCTCTTGCTGGGAGTGGTCCACTGATGAATGTTTGAACTTTCAGTCTTTTAAGTGTTTCAAAAAGTTCATTGAAATCCTTCTTAAGGAGTTCTGACTGCTCTTTATGAATATCATTCTTCCCCACATGAATTATGAGTCGATTTGCAGTCTTATGTTTCATCAGAATGTTCTGAAGTTCCCTGTTTATATCAGAAGTTGTTGCTTTTGGAAGGCAGCATGTAGTTGTATCCCTGCTGCTAATGTTTCTGATTATGGAGTCTCCCACTATCAGAGTCCTGGGCTCGGCTGAGCTCTGAGCTGAGTGCCGCTGTCTGCTCGACCTTGAGCGCCAGTTAGCATCAGTGTTAGCTACTGGCTGATACAGTCTGTGTTCGATCACATTCATCACGTTTGGGGATTCCTCATTTACATTCATTAGTACTTCAAATCTGTTCTCAAGATGTATAGGTGTTGGTGGGAGACCAGTGTTTGCCATCCTTGTCAGAGCTGTATCTGGGGTAGAGGATGCTACTGCGGCAATATGTGGGGCTCGTGACAATCTGATGTCTCGAGTGCCTTTGGGTCTCGCTCCCTGTTTGTGCCATCGATTTGTGAGTCGATCGGCTTGTTTCTCTACCTGTCGAGGAGCACTAGTTTCATGGGACTCACCGGCTATATGCTGAGGGTGTCCATGACGAAGCTCTGTTGTGTGTTCCGTCTGGTTTGGTGGTCCCGTAAATAACTTTGTTTCAAGAACTGCAATCCTTTGTAAAAGTCTGTGGCAGTTAGTGCAGCAAGTAGATTCCAGAAGAGGCATTTTCTCTCTTATCCTTGTAGGCAGTTGTGTTTTCCTTTCCCCGGAATGTAAGCTGGTCGGGTAGAAGAATTCTGCGTTTTTGTGGTAATCCAAACTTTGTCGTTTGAGCACTGTGCTGATTTGCTGAAGTTAAAATTAGGTGATAAAAGGAGCTAAAATATAAAAATATAGAAGATAAAATATAAAAGCGATAGAGCAAAGCGCGGAGCAGTAAGCAAGAGCGTCCGAACGGTAGCTGAGCTGAGCAGGAAGCTCAGTAAAGTTACTTAACATCAAAAAAAGGTAGGCCGTGCCACCGTAAATCTTTATTTACAGCTGGATCACATTTGGCTATATAATTCTCTACTGCATGCTTATGGTTCTCTTTAATGGACAGTCTGTATTAATATTTGTGGGCATGATTGTCGGTGGTGGTAGTTATGTTTGAGGCCTATAATAAAAGTTTACCTCTTAGTAGCGTGTGTGTGTGCGTATAGCAGAGACAGCACGAATCAGAGAGCGTGAAGTGATATTGATGTTGGTCTTGGGTCGGGTCGGGTTCGGGCTAAAAAATTGCAGACGTTGTCAGGCTGGGGCCGGGTTAGGGCTTGAACACCACGGACCAGGGCCGGGTTGGGCTCTGGGAAAAATCCAGGGCTGGATTTTTTTGGGCCGTGCAGGGCTGTACCTGGAAGTTCAAGAAGGAGCCACAGGCTCACGGGACTGAGGTGAAACTGGGGGCTTGAAAGAGCGAGGCAGATCCAGTGGGAACAATGATGAAGGAGGAGCCGGAGGGAAGCAGGAGCCATGTGGAGTCAAAGGGGTGGTGGTCCGGAAGTCCGTGGTGAAACCAGGGTAATGTCTGACCAAGGTCTGACCAAGGCTTTTATGTGCCTGGTGCAGTAGCCACTGAAGACTGATTGGTTATCAGTATCACCTCTTTTCTCAAGAAAGCCTCTAGCTTGTTTACCTGCCCTTCTCTGATAAACACTTGCCGCCATGCTGAAATTAACTACATTCCTCACTGATAATGGCTAAAATCAGTTTTGTTATATTACTGAACGCTTTTCTAAACAGAAATCTATAATGATAATGTATTGTAATTATACATTATACAATTAAGTGTTGATGCACTTGCCTTTGTCCTTCAGGTACACCTATTATGGCCTTGACAGCAACAGCGGACCTGGATTCCCGAGCAATTATCAAATGACAGTTGCCATTGAAGAATGCCACTCACGTCACCATAAGCCCAAACAGAACAAATATTAGGCTTGGCCTGACTACTTGGCATTTGTCTTCAGATACTATGGACTGTCTGAACTGGGTTGTGAGGAAACTGAAAGATAACGACCCAAGAATGTCGCCAGTAATCATCTACTGCCATACACTGACGACTTGCGGAAAGGTGTTCTGTCACCTAAAAGAGGAACTTGGTGATGACGGCTGGGTTGATAGGGATCCAGAACACAGGGTAGTAAACTTACTTATCAGTATGTTTCATAGCCAAACACTTCCCCATCACAAGAGTAGAGTACTTGCTTCATTAGATGGCGATGGTGCATGCAGAGTGGTTGTAGCCATGACAGCTCTCGAATGGGCCTGAACTTTCGCAACATATCCCATGTCATAATGTATGGCTCACCTGAGGATGTGGAGGCCATTGTACAGGAGGTTGGCAGGGCTGGGCGAGATGGGTCTCCATCACATGCCATTATTTACAATGTAAAGCAGGATATAAGATTGGATGAGGGTGTAAAAACACTGTTAAAAAAGGGCACCACTAGCTGCCTTAGGAAGGCGTTATACTCACACTTCGAGCACCACACTGAAAGTGTTCTACCAGGACATTTGTGCTGCTCATACTGCCACTCAGTTTGTTTGTGCAGCTCTGCAGGTTGTGACTTGGCAATACCTGAATACGAACTGTCTCAACAAGACGTTCATGCCACAGTCAAAAGCAGGGAAGTTACAGAGGATCACAAAGAGTTGATTAGAGATCTTTTGTACAGGTACAAGCTCAGCTTAGTCCAGCACATACATCTGTACACTAACAGCACAGATTGCACTGGTTTTAGTAACAAGCTGATCGACTGTGTTCTTGAGCGTAGCGCAGAAATATTTGATCTTACTTTCATAATGGACAACCGACCCGTGTTTAGTAAAAGGCACGGACAGAAAATTCTCAGGGTATTTTTTTATTTCTTTGGAGATTTTGAATACACTGACGTTGATCTGGCTGCGGAGGACATTGTGGTGCCTGACCAAGATTACACAGGTTACTTTGATGATGACTCTGAGCCAGACACCATATCACTATGTAGCAGCTTTGAATCTGGGTTTACACATCTGAGGAGTTCAGACTGATGCCTAAAAGCAATATTGAAACATTTGTATATAGTTGTACATATGACCACCGACCCGTATTTGAAAGTACTCCATGAATGCTCTCCAAACTTATGTCATATGACTGCATATAAATAAAGTTTGAGATTGATATATTTGCAGTTATTGTCAAAGTCTTTATTTCACATTTACATCCAACAGAAAAAAGGGGTGAAAATGAAAGTAACAAACAAGCTGAAAATGTTGTGTATGCAATTTGTTTTACATGTAAATATGTAACTTGCCGAGCAAATAAAGTAGGTTTAACAATGTACAGATTATTTTCAAAGGGTCTGTATACAAGCTTAACAAACAAAGGAAAAGTGTCATTTTCTTTCACATTTCTCCAATCTATTTTACTCTTATCCATTGTCAAAGTTCTTTTGGAACAGATTGTTGATTTTGAACATGTACCTTGCCTAACAATGAAAGTATATGTAACTACAGATTATTCACAATGGGTCTATAGACAAGATAGGAAACCACAAATGTGTGTGATTTACTTTTTGAGTTTTCTCCACTCCGTCATTTTGAGCCTCATCCACTGCCACATATCTTTGTATTTGATTTTGCGCAGTAGATTCTTGTCAAAATTAGGGTAGGCCCGAAATTCCCTGCCAGGTATTTCTGTAAACAGTTGACCCGCCTTGAAAACATCTATCAGAGTAATAACATCTTGTGTCTGCTGCTCGGCACAATGGGAGCCAGTTGGAGTGTTGATACCCAATTCGCCATCCACCTTATCCATCATTTCCTTCAAAACACCAATGGACTGGCTGACCCGGCGTGCTGAATTTTCAGAAAGGTTTGGACCCAGACCCTTCAGGAAAGACTTAAGGAAATTGTTCCTTAACAATTTAAGTTATTCCAATTTCACGCATTCACCTGCAGTGTCATGAGTAAAGTACTGTAAGCATAGTGGCTGTGCCCATAGGCTTCATAATACAGCATGGCAACTTTGTACAACCTCATTAGTCTCTCACCATCACCCTCTTTTATCGCATCAAGCATGTCCAAAATCAAAAAGCTAAAACTAAGCCTTGCCAAGGTGTGTTCTTGTTTGTGGTCTCGTTTGGTCAGTGACGTATTCCCAGACAACGTTTCAGAAGGAACATCCAAGTTGTGCTTTTTAAGCTTGTGGTTGTCTCTGGCTTTGAGATATGCGTATACCTGTTGACAGCCCTGTGCTTGACAAGGGTAATGCTTTGTCTCTGTCGATGTCACAGAAGCTTTGCAGAGACCAGTCATGGTCTGAGAGACGGGTAAGCTGAGAGACGGGTTTCTCTACCTCTCAGTGCAATCGCAGCAGCAGCACAGGTGACAGGACGGGAGTGGTTTGTGATGGTTGAAAAGACAGACAAGAGGAGTGGTGAAAGACGCTGGAGGTCTGACTCAAGGCTGCTAATAGAGAAAGATCTCAAATCTTCTGGTGAAGACCTCCACAACATGAAATTCTGGCTGGGGTCGCAAAGTGTTTTGCATTCACTTGCAATGACTGTAAGGATGATGACCTTCACTTCCTGTAGAAGCTCCTCATGCTTCATGATTAATTTGACCGCCGCTTTCCATTTTTTGTTGTTTATGTGTTTCACCATCAAAGCATCCTCAGCCTGACACATCTTTTGTTTAGGGCATTTGATGATGACCTGAAAGAAGTCAAAGAAGTTCTAATGTGAAAATTATTTATTGTGGTAATAATCTACAATGTAGAGTAACGCAGTCGATGGCTACATTCACAACTATGTTGACAAGTTTGTTAATGGTCTATGAAGTGTAGAGTAACTTTGCAGCATATCATTACTTTTACAGTCAAGATCTATATAAGCTATCAAGACCATGCAACATCTGTACTTCGAATAGCCTACAAAGTTCACAAGTTATCTCAGTCTGCTACTCATGGCATGACATAGAATTTTTAAAACCAAAGCCCTTGATATAGACATCTGATGGACACGAGGACATCAACAGCTTTAGTTACAGCGGTTGAAAACAGGGCTAGTACAAGTAAACATATCAATAACTGATGTTGGTCCCAGAGTAACTGGTGGGCAACATATCTGTAATGAAAATCAGGCTGTTCTGCACTATTACTGGATGTTAAAACATATGTAACAATACAACTAACATACCTCGGTGATGCTGCGTCGAATATTATCTCTTCCAGAACTTGCAGGTTTATGGCAGAACTTTTTCAAGGCCCTGGGCGTCTTCGAAGGAGTAGGCTCACGTTCTCTTTTATCTGAACGACCTGTAATCGTTTCTACTGCAGAGGCTTCCTCGTTCTTTTCATCCTCCACCCATCTCCAGTACACCGGCAAGTCACGTTCAAGTCTCGATAAAAGATTGAGACACTGCTGACAAATCCTGTTCGACTTTGCCGATGTTTTAACTACCGCCACTCCAACATGCAGTAGTCTCTCGGCAATACTTAATAGTTTCTTCTGTTTTTCAAAGATGGTTGATGAATGTACAAGCACACCCGCAATTCTCATATTTTTTTCACAAAAACGGCAACAGTCATTATGCTCCATTACCATAACATTTGGTAGCTTACAGGAATCTCTCCATCAAACTTTTTGCCGAAGTTTTAACTACCGCCACTCCAACATGCAGTAGTCTCTCGGCAATACTTAATAGTTTCTTCTGTTTTTCAAAGATGGTTGATGAATGTACAAGCACACCCGCAATTCTCATATTTTTTTCACAAAAACGGCAACAGTCATTATGCTCCATTACCATAACATTTGGTAGCTTACAGGAATCTCTCCATCAAACTTTTCCGTGAAACACTTCCCCATCGACTCATTTCCGTTGCTCTGACTACTTGCTACGACTACGGTTGTAGCGCTATCCTATTGCGTGCAGAGGGATTTTGAGAGACAAACCGTTTATCCCGCCCCTCGGATTGAGCCGTGCCAATGGTGAGTTGCCAGACCTAACATCTTGATGTAGGTCTGGCTTGCCAGGCTAATCAGGTACACCACTGATATAAGAAATCGTTTAAAAATCATAACAAAGTTTACATGTTATGGAAGTTTTGAATTGTTGGTGGCACTAGTGGAAATTAGCAGCTAAATATATCTTCCAGAATGTGGCAGGAATGGCGATTTTGCTTTCGTCATTGTTATTTGTCATTCTAGCCTATTATCTGCACCCCTGGGCTATAAAAACAGGAACGTATGTGCCTGTTATGCGTCACTTTTTGTGAACTGCTGCATCGTTAACACGCTTCAGTCATCACTTCCTGGGAACCGGATGCGAGCACCTGAGCTGGTAAGGAGAATATACTGCTAGTTGTGTGTATGTCATGAAGTGTATTGGGTTAAGAGAAGTGCGTTCTGTCTAATGTACATTTTAGAGACGCTGATTAGTTTTGGACAGCATGCTTCCGTCTTCTGCTGTACAAGCTTGTTACTGTGTAATCGCTGTTTGCATGAACTGGATGTGGACACTGGAGAAGGTAGGGAGAATTTGTTGTTAATCTCTCACTAATCATTCTTAGTGGAAGCACTGTTCTGTGTTTAAGAACGTTGCCTAATCTATTTCCTTTCTCAGTTGTGAACTTGATGCAGTAACTGGATTGCTGTTGTTTCTCTGCTCTGGTCCTCGCCAGAGAAAGCTACGGTTTCGCTGTCTCTTGATAAAGCATTGACTCATTCTCTCGACGATCGGTATGTATTAGTTTTACGTGTACATACATTAGGTTAGGAGAGAATGAATCTAGCAGAGTAACAGTCTAATTTTGTTTATAGGTTTGTGACGGCCCATAACTGCATTCCAGTCGGGGTGCTTCGCGTTCATTCACGGCTGCAGTGCTATCCTGTTTAAAATTTGGGGCTTCAGCTAATATTTTTTGTTCTCTTTGGCTCCTTTATATTGTTTCTAGTTTCTTTTGATTTGATATTACAAGATTAGTGCTAGAGTCTGAATTGTGATTTTTGTTTTTTTTCTTTCATTCCAATTTATTTGATTCTTTAATTTTGTTTTGTTTGCTCTCTTCAGTTGTATTTGCTTTTTCTTTTTCTAAAGTTTGAACAGTCTACTTCATCTTGAATCTAATTATATTTTGGGGTTTTTCTTTAATTTTGTTTTACCTGCTTCCTTCAGTTGCAGACTTTGTTTGATTCATAAGTTTGATTGAAGTTGGTATTTTGTTTCCTTTGTTGATTTCTTTATGTGAATATATTTTGTTGGCATTGTGGTTTTGTTTCAGCAACTGTTTATTGTCTCATTAGTTGCATTGATTTTGGTTACTTTGTGTTTTGATTGAGCTTGATAATCAACCCAGCTCTCAAAGTGATGATTTATTTGATGTGCATCTTTTTGTGTGTGTTGGCAGGGCCTGAGCACCAGGGGTAGAGGACTAGCTTATTTGGGTGATGGTATCTTCGTCACCATGTGTTGTGTTAACACCTGTGTGTGTGTGTGTGTGTGTGTGTGTGTACAGTGAATTGCAGTGATCCTTCATCTGCGGGTGGCATGGTCTAACTTTCTGTCTCTGTTGGTAAGCCCTCGTCCCTGGCCTTGACATTGTCCTAAACCCTTAGTGGCCTGTTGGGTTGGAACAAAGTGCTCCATATTTATTTTAACATTGTTCTTTTTTTAAGAATTGTCAATAAAGTTTATTTTTGTACGATGACCCATGTCTCTGACTCTTATCGGTGATACAAACCTGTGTATGCCTTTTGCAGGGGCTCATTCTAATTCTTTAGGTTAAATTCCGTGGGTGGCGTAGTCAGAGTGTAAATGGTACAGTCTTGTTAATTTATTATAATTCATTAAGATAAGCACCCTTTTTGCCCTCAAACCCCAACCACAAGAGAGAGCTCCAAAAATTGTTTCCTAAGAGATGAGATGACACTGATAAGTGTCTCTTTGAAAAGATGATCAGATGAGAGTCTGACTGATGATTCTATAATAACCGAACACACAGATCAACACTTCAGTCAGCGGCTCATTCTGCTCTCATGAAATGTTTCTCTGTGAGTCTCTTGCTCAAGTCCACTATGATCCTGTTCTTCTCGATCTCTGTTACCTGCAGGAAATGTATGTGATCCTGTGTGTGTGAAAGCTGCTCCAGCTCAGCGTCTCTCCTCCTCAGATCATTGATCTCCTGCTCCAGTCGCTCCAGTCGTTCTTCAGCTCGACTCACTGCAGTCTTTTCCTGATCTCTGATCCGCTGTGTCGCCTCAGAGCGGCTTCTCTCAATGGAGCGGATGAGCTCAGTGAAGATCCTCTCACTGTCCTCCACTGCTGTGTGTGCAGAGCGCTGTTAGGACACACATCACAATCACACAGTGAGCTTCAGTGAGTCCTGACTGAGACTTCTCAAACTTCTCTTCTTCTCCAGACTCACCTTATGAGACTCTACAGCCTCTCTCAGCTGCTGAAGATCTTTCTCTCTCTGCTGGATCCTCTGCTGGAACGACCTCTGCGTCTCCTTCAGCTGCTTCTGCAGCACAAACCAATAACACAGATGGCACTACTGTCACTATATCATCATGTGAAGAGTTGAATCCAGTAACAGTAGAATTAATGACCAATGGCTGGAGGTTCAAACTCCTGAAGGGATGATTGATCAGTTTTACCACCATTGTACATGAATTTACATGAAGCATAATGCATAGTGTTTATTGTTCAATTTATATGTAAATGAGTTCAATTAAGTCCTGTTTCACACTGCAAGCATCAGTTTCATAAAAGTGAAACTGACACAGATGTAAAGCATCACAATGACAGCCCCTGCGGCTCAAATGGAGTCAGATTTACTGAACAATGTCAATTTTGTCAATGTCAATTTTTTTATATATAGCAACGTTAAGCACAACCTAGGTTGACCAATGTGCTGCACAATAAAAACATAACAATAAGACAATACAATTTAATAAATAAAAACACAATGCAATAAAACTTCCTCATTAATTATACGCCAACTCAAAAAAATTGTTTTACCTTAGATTTAAAAAAAGATAATGATCATGCAGCTCTAATACAAAACGGCAGAGCATTCCACAGTCTGGGGGAAGCTATTAAGAAAGCGTGGTCACCCCTGCAAAATATTTTCCATTATTTTATGTTGCTTCATTAAAGCCTGTTTTACAAAATTTTGTGTTGATCAATGTTTACGGTGTATTTTCACCATATTTTCTGTTAAGTTAAAGTTAAAGTTAAAGTCCACTTACAGCTGCTGTTCACTTCTGTGACGTCTGCAGTGTGAATGATGTTTCCTGATCATATGGTGCCAATATAAACAGTGTCAACATTATTTCATCAGTGTGTAGTTTCATACCTGTTTCTCTGTCCTCTGTGCTGCAGCTGAGACAGTGTCGTGGTTTTTATGTTCGTCCATCAAACACATTAAGCATATAAACTTCTGGTCAGTGCGACAGAAAACCTCAAGGAGTTTATCATGTGTTTGGCAGATCATCTCCTGCAGTCGTCCAGTGGCATCAGTCACTTTATGTGGCTTACGGGAGAAATATTCCTCATGACGGTCAAAATGAGTTTGACAGTAAGACTCCAGACACACCAGACAGGACTTGACGGCTTTGTGTTTTCTTCCAGTACAGACGTCACACTGCACATCTCCAGCTCCAGCGTAACAGTCAGCAGGAAGATTAGTCTTGTTCAGTTTCTCCACCAGTTCAGCCAGCATGGTGTTTTTAGCTAAAGCAGGTCTTGGACTGAAGGTCTGTCTGCACTGAGGGCAGCTGTAGACTCTCTTCTGATCCTCCTGATCCCAGCAGCCTGTAATACAGATCTTACAGTAACTGTGTCCACAGGGAGTGGTCACTGGATCCTTCAGGAGATCCAGACACACTGGACACAGGAACTTATTCTGATCCACTGAAATTCTGGCTTCTGCCATTTTACTGCATGAGACACACAGACACACAACAGCTCAACTACACTTCAGTTTCTCTTTCACAAACTCTTCCTGCTTCCTGTTTCTGTGTTTGAGTGACGTGTGCAAAACAGTCTGTAAAAAAGATGACTCATTCCTGGTCCTGGACAGCCTTATTCCTGTAGAGTTCAGTTTCAACCGTACTCCCACACACCTGGATGTTATTTTAAATGCAAAAACCTTTCTTAGTTGATTCATGTTTGTTCAGTAACAGCTGAAACGAAACCCTGTTGTGTCTCTCCAGGAATAGAAAGAAGAAACCTGCTGTAAAGTCACAGATCATAAAACATCCAATAGATGTCAGTCTCAGACAGTCACACAAAAATGATTGAGAATCAGGAAGACTGCATCATAATTACTACACTTGTACGGCATTAAAAGTGTGTCCAGTTCCAGAGTCGGAAAGTAAGTAATTACAAATACTTTCAAATAATTAAATTGTGGTACTTTAACTTTTACTTGAGTTGAATAAAAATAAAGATTTTAACTTCGCTACATTTTTATTTTTTTGTGATTCTTTATTTATTAAACATTTTGTGTATTTAACTATTTACAACAAAGCCCAAGATCAACAAAGCCCTATTCTAAATACATAGAATAGATAAATATGACAAGAAATTAAAATAAGATTGCCCAAAACTTAGAAGGATCTCAAAAACTTCTTGATAAAGTCTCAATAAGGTCCAACCAAAATTGTATTGTCTTTCTATTGGCTCCGAGCACTTTAGCTGTGGTACACTCCAGAAGGGCAATGTCCAGTAGATATGACATCCAGATAGACATAGCTGGGGTAGTTGGTTCCAACCACAGTTTTAAGATAACCTTTTTAGCAGCAGTAAGGTCAACGGACAGAATCCTCCTTTGATTGACAGACAGTGACAGCGAAGAATCATCCAGCAGAAGAAAAATCAGAGGGTCCTTTTGGATTGGAATCTTCAGAAGATCTGTTAGTAAGTCCTGGACTGAGGACCAAATTGACACAATTTGAGAACAGTCCCAGAACATATGCATATATGTACCTAAATTTTCACTATTACACAAGAGACAAAAAGGATCAGATTTTCTTTTCATTTTATATAGTAAACAGGGTGTGGCATATGCCTTATAAATGAACTTATAATGTATAATTTGGTGTGCCGGATTTTTTGAGGTAGCAAAACAATTCCCCCAGACAGTGTCCCAATCGATCACAGTGTTAAGTTGACTCTCCCAGAAGTCCTCAGTCGGAATGTTCGAGTACTGTCTTACCACAAGCGATTCATAAATTATGCTAACAATACCCTTAGAAGCCATACTGGAATCTATCCAGTCTATCATAGGATGAGAAGATATTTTATTCGACGAGGGTACTCCATATGCTTTTATCGCAGATCTCAATCTTAGATACAGAAAGAATGAAAATCCTGGAAGAGAGAATTCATCCTTTAAAATCTGAAAGGACTTAAGTCCATAATCACTATACAAGTCTTTCAGGGTATAAACCCCACAATTAACCCAGCATTTGGAAACAAAGGGTTTATTACCCGTACAGAGATTACTATTATGCCAAATGGGGGTAGAGTCACAGTAGGAATCTGAAGCTCCCATGATCTTTTCTGCCACTCTCCATGTTTTGACAGAATGGCATATAATTGGACCAAACTTTTCCAGAGCTTTCTTAGGTATTCCGGTAAAAGGTAAATCCTGTAGACGCAATGGGTAAATAATATTAGTCTCTAAGGCCCGCCATGGCACAGGGGAGTCAACATCCATCCATGTCCTAAGTGATCTCATTTGGTATGCTAAATAATAGGACCAAAAATCCAGTAGCAATAAGCCTCCATGAGGTTTTAGCCTGTGCATCGATTTGAGTCGAATTCTAGGCCGTTTATAATTCCATAAAAATTGTGTTACTGCTGTACGAAGCTCTTTAAAATAACCAGTAGGTGGTGCCAGAGGTAAAGTTGAAAATAAAAAGCTCAGCCTCAGAAGTGTATGCATCTTACAGTTTTTTTCGATTGCTAAACGACAGTGAGCACAACTGGAGCTACATGTGCAAAACTCTAACTACAGTCTGCACTACCAACAGTCACCTGAGCTAAACAGTTCACATCTCCTGCAAAACACACTACAAGCAACACAACTCTTAACACATGGCTCAAAACAGGCTCAGTGCAGCCAAACACTATACACAACCCTCACTGAGATAACACACACTGTCACTCAGAACACACTGAGAGGAAAAACACTAGCATCAAACACCAATACAGAAAATACTAACTTTTCATCTTTACAGTTTGAACAATTTCAGTGACTTCATACAAAGTAATATTTTCTTCAAAGAAAAGAGTGACATTCTTTCACATGATTTATTAAAATTTTTAGAACATAACAATTCTTTAAGGTAAATGAAAATTAGCAGTTTGCTTCAATAGTCTGTAGTAATTTACGGAATTACAGTAATGAGAAAAAAAAGGTAGAAACTAAAAGTACATACTGTAATTCGAACAAATAATTGAGGGGCTAATCCTGCCTCTCTCTAGCATCAGGCCACAGGTTTTCATCAACATCACATCTAATGTTCTCTCTTGCCATGCACCTGGGGAAGAACCTTCTGGAGTGCCTTATCCATCCCTGGCAGTCCTCTGGACTCGTGTCCTCACATCCGGCACGCATCCGCCCTCTCCCTGCCACCCTTGGTCCATTTCCAAAATTAGTCTTTCTGAGCTCTACCTATATATATATATATTAGGGGTGGCACGGTACATGAAAAAACATCCGAACCGTTCGGTTCGCTTGTCTCGGTTCGGTGCGTGTGTGCGTCGCGCGGTTCGCACGGTTCGACGCATGCGCAATGTAGCCTTGTGCCCGTGCTACTGCTAATACAATGCTAAATCATAAATCAGACAAATGTAGAATAACATTACAATGTCCAGCAATCGATTTAAATAGTACACTGGGTTTACTTAGACATTTAATGAGATCAACTCCACTAGGCTATATGTTGTTTTTTTCACGTGAATAAATAGGCTACATAGATCGACTGTTCCACGTACCGGTATGTACTTTAATGGTCCAGTGGCAGAACTTGCCAAGCGTGTCAAAGGTTCTGAGTTCTAATCTGCACTCGTATATATTTTTCTTTTTCATCAAAACCGATTATGTTTATCAGCGGTTGTATATCAAGCAGGGACAGATTTGTATGAATTTTGTTTTGTGATTTCATCGGAACGAATAGAGTAGCCTAGAGTCTCCTCAACGGACTGAAGCGCGCGTCTGAGTGAAGAATGTGCGGCCGCTGCGGTGTGTGCGCGAGCCACGAGAACACTGTATCAGCGCCACTGATCGCAACGGCAACGAGCACTTTGATCACTTGATTAAAAAAAACACATTTCAGCGCTAGATTGCTTCTTATTTAACAAACGAACGAAACGAATACTTTGCTAGTTAACTGGAAATGTTTTATTTATTTGTATTGGTACATCCGTGCTGGGACATAATATCAACCCTGGCAAAAAGTGGTGACAAATAACTGTCCGACACAGCCCACGGGAAATGAGAAGCTGCGTTTTGCAAACACACCCCATTTATGAAATAAATTAATTAATAATTAGATAATTCAGCTATATATCATATGCTGAAGTAAATTTTTGGAGTGTTAAAGATTAAAAGAAAAAACAACAACAAGAACCGTACAGAACCGAAAACCGTGACCCTAAAACCGTGATACGAACCGAACCGTGGGTTTTGTGAACCGTGCCACCCCTAATATATATATATGTGTGTGTGTGTGTGTGTGTGTGTGTGTTCACTAACAAGTCTAAAACAAGACCCCTGGCTTAGCCTTTCATCTGAAATTGCAGTCAGCAGTGTTTGAAAGGCCCAAGGCTGAAATCTATTCTGTTTTGAATGTGTGGTTCACAGTTTTGACAACAGTGTGTTAGCATTTGAACAAAGTGCTGTAAATCCACAGTGTTGTGCAGGTTGTGGTTAAAGTCATGGCATAAGTGTGTAGAGTTTTGAAAACTGTGTTCAAGCAATGAAAAACGAACTAGAGTTTGGTCCACATGAACTGCTGCTGTGCAGACTGTAGTCAGAGTTTTGCACATGTGACTCCAGTTGTGCCCACTGTCGTTTAGCAATCGAAAAAAACTGTAATAGTTGCCATCCTACCATGAAGAGCCAAGCAGAGTGGAGACCAACACAGAAGATTGCTTGAAATCTTATCCAGAAGAGACTGGTAGTTCAACTTAGAAATGCGAGATAGTGAACAAAAAACTCTAATCCCAAGATAATTAAACTGGTCGCTGACTGGAACCATAGTGGGTAAGGCCTGAATCTCTGATTTAGCTGCTAAGTTAAGGGGTAAAAGTATGGATTTGCTCCAGTTAATTTTATAACCGGACAGTTTACCAAATGTATCAGACAATTTTAAGCATTCTTTAACCGAATCTGTGATATTTGATAGATACAACAGAATGTCGTCAGCATAGAGTGAAATCTTATGAGACGTATTCATACAGCTTATAGGGACTATTGCAGAGCATTGTCTAATCGCTTGGGCCAAAGGCTCTAATGATAAATTAAAAAGCAAAGGTGACAGGGGACATCCTTGGCGAGTGCCCCTGCCAAGACGAAAGGAACTCCGGCTGAACAATCAAAATAGATCGTTTTGACAGCTTGCACGAAAAAAGAACCAAACCCGAAACGCTCCAGGACAGACCACAAAAAATTCCATTCAATTCTGTCGAATGCTTTCTCTGCATCCAGAGAAAGGACTGCAGAGGAAGCTGTATAGGTGTCTGCTAGTTGAATAATATGAAGAAGCCTACGTATATTGTCCGCAGCAAATCTCCCCCTTAAAGGGATAGTTCACTTTGTTCAAAATGATTTACTTTTAGCTTCTGACCAAGGCTGTATCTCAATACTAGTTTTACTTGATCTTAGTGCTGCGTTCGATACTATAGATCATACATTACTCTTAGATCGACTACAAAATTATACTGGTGTTCAAGGACAAGCACTAAGCTGGTTCAAATCATACCTATCTGACCGCTACCATTTTGTCTATTTAAATGGAGAAAAATCGATCATAACTCCAGTAAACTATGGAGTGCCGCAGGGATCTGTGTTGGGCCCTCTGTTATTCTCAATATATATGATGCCACTTGGAAATATTATAAGGAAACATGGAATTAGTTTCCATTGTTATGCTGATGACACTCAAATATATATTCCATCACGGCCGGATGAAAACGCAAAATTTTCCAAATTGACAGAGTGTGTTAAAGATATAAAAGATTGGATGACGCATAATTTTCTTTTATTAAATCCAGACAAGACAGAGGTAATACTTATCGGTTCAAAAAACCGCCCACAAAACCTCGCACAATACAACTTTAACATCATAGGATGTCCTGTTACTTTATCCTCTACAGTAAAAGACCTGGGTGTTATACTCGATTGCAACCTGTCTTTTGAAAATCATATTTCATATGTTACAAAAACAGCCTTTTTCCACCTTAGAAACATTGCTAAGCTACGTAATATGCTATCAGTTTCTGATGCAGAAAAGTTAGTTCATGCATTCATGACCTCGAGACTGGATTACTGTAATGCTTTATTAGCTGGTTGTCCTGCATCCTCAATAAACAAGCTACAGTTAGTCCAAAATGCCGCCGCAAGAGTTCTTACGAGATCAAGAAAATATGATCATATAACACCGATTTTATCATCACTGCATTGGTTACCTATAAAGCTCCGTATTAATTATAAGATATTGCTACTGACTTATAAAGCCCTAAACGGCTTAGCTCCAGTCTATTTAACGGATCTTCTATCACCCTATAATCCATCGCGCTCTTTAAGATCACTAAATTCAAGGCTTTTGGTCATACCTAGGATATCCAGAACCACCAAAGGAGGGAGAGCATTTTCACATTTGGCTCCAAAACTCTGGAATAGTCTTCCTGATACTGTTCGTTGCTCAGACTCGCTCTCCCAGTTTAAAACTAGATTAAAGTCGCATCTCTTCAGCCAGGCATTCATATAATCCTACAGTTCAAACTACAATCCGGCCTCTAGCTCATAAATGCCAGAGGAGAACTGGCCCCCGACTGAGCCTGGGTTCTCCCAAGGTTTTTTTCTCCATTAGGTCACCTGATGGAGTTTTAGGACACCATTAGGTCACTTGATGGAGTTTTTCGGTTCCTTGCCACTGTTGCCTTTGGCTTGCTCAGTTGGGGATATTTTGGGGATATTTAATTTAATTTTATCAATCAATAAATTCCTCTTGAAACAAACTTTGTTGTACTATTTTAATTTAATACTGTGAAGCTGCTTTGATACAATCTGTATTGTGAAAAGCGCTATACAAATAAACTTGACTTGACTTTGAAATACATTTTTGGTATGTTTTAGCTTACCTCAAGGGCATCCAAGATGTAGGTGTCTTTTTTTCCGCAATAGTTTCAATTTTGATATTTTTAGGTCAAACCGTTGCACCAGTCTATGCACCAGTCTGCGCACACGTCAGATCAGATCACTTGGACATGGCTGTGTATAAGCGGTAAAAACGATATAAATACTGTTCGTTTTCTCACACAAACCACTCGTTTCGTGTCTAAGGCCATCAATGTGTTCTTACGATGGGGAATTGTTTAATTTGGACGACGGGGAATTGTTTTAATTTGGACTCTGTGCATGCTCTTTGAGACAGTGACCATAGACCTGCATTATATGACTGACAGACAAGAACGGTTTGACCTAAAAATATCAAAATTGAAACTACTGCGGAAAAAAAGACACCTACATCTTGGATGCTCTTGAGGTAAGCTAAAACATACCAAAAATTAATTTCAAAGTGAACTATCCCTTTAAAAAACCTGACTGATCATGCTTCAAGTCTCCAACACACCGATCCAATCTTAAGGCCAAGACTTTTGCTAACAGCTTTGAATCTGTGGATAGAAGGCTAATTGGCCCATAGCTAGAGCACTCAAGTGAATCCTTCCCTTTCTACAAAAGCAAAGTTATTAAAGCTGTGTTTTGGTCCCTGTGCAGAGCCCCTTTTTCTAAAGCAGAATTAAAAGAGTTAAGTATCAAGGGAGCCACTATGTCCCATAATGCCTTCAATAGCTCCGGGGGAATCCCATCTAACCCAGGGGCTTTATTACTGGTCATGGAGTCCAGGGCAGACTTCAATTCTTCAATTGTCAAAGGGCTGTCCAATATATCGCGCTGAGAATCATTTAATTTGGGAAGATTCTAAATATTTAAGGAATAAATCCAAATTTGTTGGGTCAGTGCTGGATTCTGACGTGTACAAATGTTTGTAATAGGATTCAAATATTCTATTTACATCCTTAGGTTGAGTATACACTGAACCCTCATGCCTAATAGCAGATATGCTGGCCTTAAATTCACTGTCCTTCAACCTCAAAGCCAAAAGCTTAGATGGACGTTCTCCATTGAAATAATAGGACTGTCTAGTACAGTGTATGAGAAATTCAGCTCTGTGCAAATATATTGATTTTAATTCTGATTTAAGGATGTTAACTTCTTTGGCTTTGGTCTCACAAAATGTACCTTTTAGTTCCTTCTCTAGTAGATCAATTTGTTTTTCTAATTCAATTTTACGACTCTCTCTACGCTTTTTACTGAACGATGAATAACTTATACATTTACCCCTAACAAAACATTTAGTGGTTTCCCACAATACTTGGGGGTTAGAAGCGGAATCCCTGTTAATCTGCAGAGTTGCGTAATTCAGCCACAAATGTACAGTCCTTTAACAAGGAAGTATTAAATCTCCAGCGATTGTGTCTGGAGCCCAATGATACAGGAGTTAAAGTAGAAATTATTGGGGAATGATCAGATAAAAGAAGTGGCAGAATATCCACTTTACTAATATAGGGAATTAGAGAAGGAGACATAAGTAAATAGTCAATCCTTGAGTAGCTCTTATGACGAGCTGAAAAGAATGTATAATCCCTGGAACCATCATTTTGTAAACGCCAAACATCACATATGTTAGAATGTCGCAAAAATGAGTTAAAACAACCAGAAATCCTTGAATCAGCTTTAGAAGCATGAGATCTATCTAGCTGAGGTTCTAACACAGCATTAAAATCGCCCCCTAACACCACGAGGCAGTCCTCCAAACTCATCACTAAACGTAGTAATTCTTGAAAAAATAACGGATCACCCTCGTTGGGTGCATAAACAGACACAAAAGCGTATTTAGTATTATTTAGAGAACCAACAACATAGGTAATTCGGCCTTCTTTATCCCCACCAGAACGTATAACAGAAAAATTTGTAGAACGCCTAGACAATATCAGCACCCCTTTAGATTTATTAACGGCCGAAGAGGAGGAAATCATTTTAAAGTATCTATTTTGAAAGCGATTCACGTCAGCTGACTTCAGATGAAACTCTTGTATAAGGGCAAAAGAGACCTTTTTACATCTTAGATAATCTAAGCATTTGGTCCGCTTGATGGGGCTATTTAACCCAGTAACGTTCCATGACAATATATGTATAGCCATAATTTAAAGAGTAATAGCTATGCAGACCAAACAGAACGAGCTGGGAGGACCAAAAAGTAGTCCCCAGGAAAGATAGTGGGCAGCAATCATATATGTAATACACACATGAATGCATATAAATACTACACATATAAATGTATGCATATAAATACTACACATATAAATGTATGCATAAAACAAGTTAAACTTATGTGGACGGACTTGGGCATGGAACAGAAAAACATAAACAAGAACAGTAAAAGAACGGGCAGCAAGCAAAGAGTTAAACACACTCTTCTACCTGCCCTTAACGTAACAGTCTTTGGATACGCGGCCAACTAGCAGTCCGGCTCGTCCGTCGACACCTGACCTGACCCGGTCATTTTCCGGATGAACAAAAAGAAAAATCAATCCGTCTCAGTAAGGTCCTCCATGGGAACTGCCGATTCATGCTCCTTCTCTTCGGATTCTTGTGACATGAACGCCTCTGCTCCCTTCCGGGAAGATTTTGCGATGGGATTCATATTGAGGACGAACTTTTCAACCTCCGCCGGTGTCTCAAGCAGTAAAATCTTCCCTCGGTGAGTAACTTTAACTACCGCGGGATAGAGCAAAAAATACGTAATTCCCGACTGAGTTAGCTTCTTCCTCGCCAATGCCATCGCTCTCCTCTTAGATGCAGTGTGAGTGCTGTAGTCTGGGAAGAAAAGCAGTGGAGATCCATTATGGAGAATTTGTCCAGCGGCACAGGCTCCATTCAGGATCGCATTCCGATCTTGATACTGCAGCATCTTAAAGATGAACATACGAGGGGTAGATTTTGCGCGCTCACCGCTGTATATACGGTGCGCTCTTTCAACCTCCAGTACTTTGCCAACAAGAGAGGGGATCCATTTAGGAAGATTATTCTGTATAAATCGCAGAGGGTCATCTCCTTCTACACCCTCTTTTAGTCCCACTAGACGGACATTGGACTGACGGCTTTTGTCTTCGATTCTCGCCAACTTTTCCTGAAGGGAGTCCACAGCTAGCTTCACTTCCACAGTGTCTTTCTTTGCGCTGCGAAGAGCTGCCTGCATGTTGTCAAAATTATTTCGTATCAGTCGAACGTCCTCTTCCAGGACTCCAAGTCTATCCGCGATTGGGATGAATTCTTCCTTAAACATTTCCCTGACGAAGCTAAGGTGCATCTTTAACTCATCAGCAACAATGGTGCGAAGTTCCCCCTCAGGAACACAATTAGGGTCTTTAACTAGTTTTTTCTCCGGGGAAGCCAACGTTAATTGACGTTTTGCCATCTTCATTTGTTGCACCGTTATCAGAGCAGCCAAGACTGACCAAGCGTTGATAATTTTACTGAGAACAGATAGATTAAGGATACCGAGTCAGGGAGCAGTCGAAACTACACAGCCATTGCTACCGGAGGGTCACGTGATCTCCCACTACATTTATTTTTCACCAGAAGTACAAAGTACTTTGAAAAAAGTGCAGACCGGGCAATGGTGAGCTGGGCCTTTTCAAATTACTGCGGTGGATCCCTGAGCTTCAGCCAATAACTGACAGATCTGAAGCACTTCAGCCAATAACTGACAGATCTGAAGCGCTTCAGCCAATAACTGACAGGTCTGAAGCGCTTCAGCCAATAACTGACAGGTCTGAAGCGCTTCAGCCAATAACTGACAGGTCTGAAACGCTTCAGCCAATTACAGACAGGTCTGAAACGCTTCAGCCAATAACTGACAGGTCTGAAGAGCTTCAGCCAGCAGCAGACAGATTTGACTCGGGTGCAAAAGCAATCAGAACTTCCAGTTCAGCTGGGGGGCGGGGCGTTCAAACCACACTTTGACGTTCAATCACTGGCGCTTGCTTTTTGAATCAGTATAACTAACGTTTCAATATTTAAGTGAATATAAGTGAGCTATGCTCATATTCTGATTTTAAATCATAATTTTGGTCGCCCCTGAAATGGGTCATACTATTGATATTACCAGAGCACTGAGCAGTTGAAGTAAAGGATGCAGAAATTGCATGGATGGAGCAAGAACAATGTAAGTGTCTAAAATGCATGCGCACAGTTAGATTAGTTTAATGGTAAAGATTGCCCTCTTTAACTAAGTAATTAAGTAAAATTTATTTTTATAGCACATTTAAACACAGCTCACGCTGACCAAAGTGCTGTACATAGTGCAATAGCCACAGAATAATACAAAATAAAATAAAATAAAATAAATACACTTACAAATCAGTAATGTAAGTTAAGATGACATCAAGAGAAAAACAGTTAATTACAGACATAACAAGGTAAGACAGTTAAAACACAGGGAAGGCCAATGTAAATAGGTGGGTTTTGAGCCTGGTTTTGAAAATTGTAATTGAAGAGGCATTTCTGATGTCAGGTGGCAGTTGGATCCACAGCTGAGGGCCAGCAATAGAAAAGGCTGTGTCACCTTTTTGCTTAAGCCGGGACCGTGGGACATGGAGGAGACCTTGGCTGGAAGATCTGAGGGACCTGGGGGCTACATGCGGATGAATAATACCAGCTATTTTGCTGGGGGCCAGGGCGTGAAGAGCTTTAAAAACCATCAGCAGTATTTTAAATTGTATCCTAGACTGGACTGGAAGCCAGTGCAAGGAGGCTAGAACAGGTGTAATGTGTTCACGCTTTTTTGTATTTGTGAGCAGCCTAGGCGCTGCATTTTGGACAATCTGAAGCCGTGCCACCAGTGTCAACGGAAGACCAAAGTAGAGAGAGTTACAATAATCTAGGCGGGAGGTTATGAAGGCATGGATGACTTTTTCCAGATCATTCTATGACAAAACAGACTTGAGTTTGGAAATTATTCTTAATTGATAAAAAAACTAGTCTTTACAACAGATGATATTTGTTTGAGCAGGTTAAAATGGGAGTCTAAAATAACACCCAGGTTACGTGCATGGGATGTAACATAGGGGGCAAGGGGATCAAGGTTGGCAGGGATGGAATTTTTTTATTTTGAAGGGCCAAAAACAATAACTTCAGTTATATCATCATTTAACTGAAGGAAATTGTTAGCCATCCAGATTTTAATTTCTTTCAAACAGTCTACAAGAGGCTGCATAGAGTTGCCGGATTTAAGTGGGATGTACTGTTGGGAGTCATCTGCATAGAAATGGAATGACATATTTAATTTTGATGATGTTACCTAGGGGGCATGTAAAGGCAGAAAAGTACTAGACCCAGAATGGATCCCTGGGGGACACCATAAGAAACAGGGGCAGAGGATGAAGAATACTGGCCTATGGATACTGAACAAGATCTTTAGTGGAGGTAGGAGTGAAACAAGTTAAGAGCTATACCCTTAATGCCAACCCATTGTTTGAGATGCTCCAGTAATATACCATGGTCTACATTGTCAAATGCAGCACTAAGATCCAACAGGACCAGAATGGCATTATCACCATTCGAGTCAAGAGTGAGCAACAGGTCATTTGTCACCTTTAACAGGGCTGTCTCAGTGCTGTGATGGGCTTTGAACCTAGATTGAAATGGCTCTAGGATCTCTGTTAAGTTGAGGTATGGAAGCAACTGTGTTAAAACCACCTTCTCCAACATTTTTGAGATAAATGGCAGTTTAGAGATAGGCCGGAAATGATTAGGACATTTTGCATCCAGATTATGTTTCTTTAGAATAGGCTGGACAACCGCTTGCTTGAAATATGACAAGGCAGGAGTTAAGAATAATTTGAATGGAGGGACCAATAGCGTCAAAAGCATCTTTGATAATATGTGAAGGGATAGGATCATGTGGAGCTGTTGATGGTTTCATGTGCTTTACAATGTCCCATAGTTCAGTGTAGGACACTGCTTGGAATTGGTCAAAAGTTGCTGTAGCAATGGGGAAATGTTGTGGTGTTTCAGATACAATGGGAGTGAACTGTGTTCTTATGTGGTCAATTTTCTCAGTGAAAAACTTCCAAGAACTCTTCACAGCTATTGGTGGATGCCTCTACCTCTGAAGTCAAGTCAAGTCAAGTCATCTTCATTTAGATAGCGCTTTTAACAATGTAGATTGTTCCAAAGCAGCTTTACATTGATAATAGGAAATTAAAGTAAAGTGTTTTGGCTTTATAGCAGCTCTAGAATAAAGTTATTGTCCTGCTAAAGTTAATTTTGATTGATTCACTTCCATCGCAACGATCATTAGTTATTAACTTAGGGGCCGCTAACACGACACCGTTTCAACAGAAAACTCTTAAGTTCTTTCTGCGCAAACTTCAAAAACGCGAACCAGTTAGAATGCCGATGGCGTGCACATGCGAATTACGAGTTCAGTCTATAGGTATGTGCGTTTGAATATATGTGCACAGGCGTGTCTGGCCTTAAAATTAATAATACCGATTTTTTATCGCTTCCACGTAGCCACGCAAACCGAAATTATCCCGACAACGCTTCATCTGTACAGAGGTAAAGGGAGGGGAGGGAGGCCTTCACAGGGAAGAAACTAGTTGACATTTCAGGACTGCGCTGTCGTCGCGTCCAGGCACAGGTCCTTCATCAGATCTGTATACAGCCTGGATCCGGCGGACTGCGGTAAACCTCAGGATAAACAGAGAAACTAATATTAGCATAGACGCCATTCTTCTTATGATGTAATGAGTACATCAGGATTTATGGGAAGTGTTCCCGGTTCCGGCCGACCTAATCTATGCAGCCTAACATTGAATTATAAAAGTCTATAATGTGTTATGTGTATGCTAGGTCAAAGAGATGTGTTTTTAGTCTAGCTTTGAACTGACAGAGTGTGTCTGCTTCCCGGACAATGTTAGGAAGACTGTTCCAAAGTTTTGGTGCTAAAGGGGAAAAGGATCTACCGCCAGCAGTCGATTTGATATTCTAGGTATTATCAAATAATATGGTTTAGCTATTATCAAGCTAAACCATTTAGTGCTTTGTAAATAATCAGCAATATTTTAAAATGAATACCATGTTTAATAGGGAGCCAATGCTGTGTTGACAGAACTGGGCTAATATGGTCATACTTCCTAGTTCTGGTAAGATCTCAAGCTGCTGCGTTTTGGACCAGCTGCAATTAGTTTTTTAAGCATGCAGGGCAACCACCCATAATAGCATTACAATAGTCTAGCCTTGATGTCATGAACGCATGGACTAATTGTTCTGCATTTGTCAATGATTGAGTATCAAAGAGCACACCCAGGTTTCTAACCGACGACGAAGACTTGACAGAGCAGCCATTAAGTGTTAGACAGTATTGTAGATTATTACGTGAGGACGTTTTTTGTCCAATAATTAGAATCTCTGTTTTTTCAGAATTAAGTTGTAGGAAATTACTAGTCATCCAATTTTTTATATCACCTATACATTCCGTTAATTTTGTGAATTTGTAAGTTTCGTCAGGGCGTAAAGAAATATAGAGCTGAGTATCATCGTCATAACAGTGAAAACTAATTCCATGCTTCCTAGTGATATCTCTCAAGGGTAGCATGTACAGAGTGAAAAGCAACAGTCCTAGTACCTAGCCTTGTGGTACACCATACTGAACTTGTGATCGATGAGACATCTCTTCATTTACTGATACAAACTGATAATGGTCAGATAAGTATGATTTAAACCATGCTATTGCGATTCCACTAATGCCAACATAATTTTCGAGTCTATTTAAAAGAATGTTATATAGTACCAAATGCAGCACTAAGATCAAGTAACACTAATAGCGAGATACAACCACGATCGGATGATAGGAGCAAATCATTTGTGACTCTAATGAGAGCAGTCTCGGTACTATGGTACGGTCTAAATCCTGACTGGAAATCCTCACAGATATCATTTCTTTCTAAAAAGGAACATAGTTGTGAGGATACCACCTTTTCTAGTATCTTTGACAGAAAAGGTAGATTCGAGATCGGCCTGTAATTGACTAATTCTGTACGATCAAGTTGCGGGTACGTATCCTAATGACAAAGATGAATTAATGATATTAAGAAGAGGATCTATGACCTCTGGAAGCATCTCTTTCAGTAGCTTAGTTGGTATAGGGTCTAACATACATGTTGTCGATTTAGATGATTTAACGAGTTTAACGAATTCTTCCTCTTCTATAGCAATGAATGAATCAAATTTTTCCTTAGGGACACTGCAATGCACTGCCTGATGCGATACTGTAGTAGACGGTTGCAAGGTGGTACGTTACCAGCTGCCAGAGATTGTGGAAGCCTTGTCTGCCCTCCAGAAATTTGCTGTGGAGAAGAAAGACTCAGAGACAATGTCCATAGCAAACAGCATTCATGAGCTAATGACCTGGCGTTTTGTCCTGTGTGTGGTAATCTGGTACAATGTCTTGTATCAGATTAACCATGTGAGCAAAATTCTTCAGAGCCCAAGTGTTTCTCTAGAAACACTTAAAAAGTAAACTCAGGGAGTGCAAACATACTTGAATAATTTCAGGGAAAGTGGACTTGCTGCTTGTCAAACGGATGCAAGAGAGATAGCAGAAGCTCTAGATATTGACATGACATTGCCTGAGAAAAGACAACTCAAAACATCACGGCAATTCCTATATGAGGGCAGAGATCAGACACAATCCACACCAGAAGAGTCTTTCAGAAGAGATTTTTTTCTGCCCTTGGTTGACACAGCCATTGGAAGTCTCAATGACCGATCCTGTAAGATGGAGGATGTTTATGCCATGTATACTTTTCTGTCCTCAAAAGAAAACATGAGAGAAGCAATGCATAGTGGACAACTCGAAGACAACTGCAAAAAATTGGAAAGAGCCTTACATGACATACATTCAGAGGATTTGGTTATGGAGGTCAGGGCTGCTGTCCATACCTTTCCTGATCATTAATCTACTTCACCAAGTGACATGTTAGATTACATCTTCAAGGAGCAACTTCTAGATTTGTATGGAAACTTGAACATTGCTCTTCGTCTGCTTCTAACTCTTCCTGTCACCGTTGCCTCTGGTGAGACAAGTTTTTTAGCTTTAAAGCTGATTAAATCATACCTCAGGTCAACAATGAACCAAGAGAGGCTCTCAGCACTTGCACTAATTTCCATTGAACGGGACATTCGAAGGTCTTTGGATATGAAGGACATAGTGACAGCATTTGCCATAGTTAAGGCTCGTAAGCAGCGTTTTTAAGGTGACAATAGATTATAAATATGAATATTTATGTACTGTATCTTGAGAATGAATATTTATGTACTGTATCTTGATAAAACATAAGTACTTTAATGTTGTAAACAATAAACAATTTATGTTCTGTTAGATGTGTTTTGACTACTTTTTGTATGTTGTATAATTATATCTCTAGGTAACAAAGATATATTTACAAAAAACTATTTTAGAAGGGCCTCATTGATTAATTTTGAATGGGGTCCCCACTCAATGTTGGTTCGCCTCTGCCAACAGTGTCTGCTGCTGCTTTGGTGTCGTCGAGTCAACACCAGTCAAGAAACCTACCCCTATCCAAGCAGCACAGTTTGTAAGTTTGTACAGCATATTGTCTCTAACGGAATTCTTAAACTAATGTATGGTTGAAATTAGTGGAATTTAACACTGAAAAGAAACCTCTTTTTGATTTTACAGTCACCATGCCCAAGTACACCTTGAGGCCTCAATACGAGTGCCAGCAGCATTGAAGTTTGCCCAACCGACGAAAGCTATCAGCTTGAGTCAACCATCCCTCCCACATCATCGTCATCATCAGAAGAAGAAGGTGTAAAGGACTGGCGTGAAAAGAAGATCATTGTCAATGAATCCAGTCTCATGTCACTATTCAAATTCTGCCAGATGTGCGGGAAACCAATTTCTTCAAAGGTCATCTTTGATACTGGGGCACAGAGGAAGGTGAAATGGATTTGTCTTGGGGGCCATTCGGGGACTTGGACATCTTCATCTGATGTTAGAGGAATGCCGGAGGTGAATCTCCTTTCTGCGGCAGCTGTTCTGTTCGAGGGTGGAACATACACAGAACTTTCAGACTGGTGCAAAACCATGGGTGTCCAAATGATTGGACAAACTACATTTTATGCCATCCAGAACACATATTTGCACCCTGCTATTGAGAACTTGTATGAAGAAAGAAGAACAGAAATCTTGGCAAGAGTTTATTTGGAACAGGAGGATGGGAAGCGGCCACACTTGGCGGGTGATGGCCGATGTGACTCGCCAGGTTTCAATGCGAAATACTGTCACTACAAGTTTATGTTAGACGATACAAAGGAGATACTACACAGAACTGGTGCAGGTAACATACATATAAATGGATGCAGAATAACAATAATGGAAAATTACTGCTGCTATGTTGAAAACTTTGACAACATCAAACTTATCAAACTTAAATCTTTAGTCTACAGAGGCCACTAGCTCTGGAGCCATGGAGCCACTGGGTTTTAGAAGGGGAATGACAGAGCTTCTGGACTTGGGCCTTGACGTGGAGGTGATGACCACGGACCGCTCCGCATCAATACGGAAGACAATGAGGGAACAATATCCTAATATCCAGCACGAATTTGACATCTGGCACACAGCCACAGTTATGTTGTTGGTTTTTTTTTTACCATTCTTGTAAACACATGCACACAATTCTCCACACTTCTCAGGACACCTCATTGTGTCACTCCTCACCCCCTCCCAGATCTGTGCAGCCTTGCTGAACTCAGCCATTGTAGAGGTGTGATTTGTTTTTTATTTAACCACAACAACAAACAAACCACACGTCTACACTGGCTAAGGGCAGCAAAGCTTTGGCGCCAGGTGAGGTGTGAAAGGTGAGAGGTTAACTCAATTATCATATACATAGTTGAACAAAAGTAAATAAATAATAGCTAAATAAACCTAAACTAAAAGGTGGAGAGGGTGAATGTGGACAATGCATAAATAAATGGAAAATGTTGGTGTTTGACCAAAATTGTGCTGCATTTACGAACACAGGTTTCCGGAATAAAATGCTGACGAAGGGGGAAAAAAAAGACAATGGAATCTTTCTTGCATAGTCCAGGTCAGTGTTGGTTTGTAATCTTGCAGAAGTTCCATTGGTTTAAAAGGTTTAAAATTACTAATTTCCATATCTTTCACAGGTCTGTCGTAAACCACATGTGGTATACATGTGCCACAAGTAAGGGGAACACAGAGGTAAGGTATCATAAGCTGCAATAACATTTATATCTGATTTGTTTCTTTTTTAGCGTTAGTATTATTTAAAATCTTTTCTTTCACACAGGCACTGAAAAACCGGTGGAAATTCATTACACACCATGTTTGCAAAGAACACGAGTGGAAAGATGATGACGGAAAACGGCATCGGTGTGACCATCCTCCACTTACCGCCCAGGACCAGAGGATGCGGATGTGGATTGACAAAGACTCAGTGGCATTTAAGGCCCAGTCGTCGCTGGTCCTAAACAAAAGGCTCTTGAAAGACCTCGACCATATGGCACTCTTCAAACATACTGGTGAGAATAGATGCGCTTTTACTCTTGAATATTTTTCTATATCCTAATCAACATGTTTTAATTAGTCCTATCAATCCTCTTTTCCATTTTGTAATTGCACACAGGGCCACTGGAGAACTTTCATAGTGCTATGCTGAAATACCTCCCCAAGCGGCAGGCCTTCTCATACCATGGAATGAGGGAGAGGTCCCACCTCGCCATCCTCGACCAAAATGAAAACATTGTAAAAAGGAAACAAGCCACCACAGTGACAGGTTTGTTACCATGTACGCTCTTCGAATAGTATAATAACAAAAATTAGAATGTTAACAGCTAACTGAATTGGCATACTTTTTCTAGAAAGTGTATAATATTATTATATATATATATATATATATATATATATATAAAAATATAAAAAAGAAAGTTATATATATATATATATATATATATATATATATATATATATATATATATATATATATATAAAAAATATAATATAATATATGTATAATATATCCAAATATATTCATTGGGGAGAGAACTCTACTACAGTCAAATCTTATATTTTCTGAGTTATTATACTCCTTGTCATTTACAGGAGAAGCACAGTTCAATCAAGTATACTGGAAGATGTCTAAGCAATGGATATTGAAAAAAATCTTCACGCCACACACAACGAAGTTTGTGTGAGATCTAATCGAGAGAGTCCTGGAAAGTAGACGCAATCTGAACATCAAGTTCCAAAACCCAACCTCCTCACTCGCCCTGCCACAACCTGATTTGCCACCCAACATTGTCCCTTTAGCAAAACCATCAAAAAGAGACTGCCAAAGCATTGTTCAAAAGCCGCTTCTGAGACCTCTTCACATAGCACCCAACTCAATCTCCATCTCTCTCACTACTGTTCTGGGACAACACCATCTGTGCCTTTCTATATTCTGCAAATACTGGATGTATATATAAATGATTAGCTTTAGCTAAATTAGATATTATCTTGTTTAGTTTTTATAAGTATGCCCTTGTTATTTTAATTTCTTTTCTACCCATGACACAATTCTATCGGTCTACACTAAAGTTCAACATTATAAACTTGGGAGGAAACTGATTTAGCAAATAACTTATAATGCAATTTAGACTTGCAAACAGCAACAGTTGGTTACTAGTTCCACTTATTAAATGTTGGTCGTCCAATAGCCTAACTATTTATCAAACATAAATTTGGAACAACACTATTAAGGACAACAACAACGTGAATGTGATCCATTTATTTAAAGGGACACCAGGCAAGCCTGAGTGTTTTTTCTCTACGAAGCTCCCCCTAGTGTCTGGTAGTAAATGCTTTCAAACACTCTGTTGTAAAAACGAATTGTTGTCCCTCACCACGAGCAACCCAGCTGATCAGCTGTCAACCAAGCTGAGCAGAGGAACCAGCTATTTCAAAACCAGTTATGTCTACCGAGGCAAGTAAAGCAATATTTTCTTTCCAACTGATGGCGATTTTTTATTTTTTTTTGTTGTCATGCATACTAGTATTTTTACCGGGAACGAACGATATGAACGAGGCGAACGAGGCGAACTACTGCTTTCGTGTTTTTTGGGGGTTTTTTTGGGGAGAGTGGGCATGAGAATAAAAAAATATATATCGGGGACTAATATTTGTCTAGTTATATTAGCAAGGTCTATAAGTTCATCTGGTAGAATGACGGTTTACCTTTGCTTGTCTAAGAAAACATCAGAACGTTTTTTCTAGCTCGATCATGATATGTGCAACGTGTTTATTGCCTATTATCAGACGCGTTGACTTAGTGACATAAAATAAAAGTGTAAGTTACACAAATAAAACCGACAGAGGAACGGCCAAACAACTACAGAAATCAAACGTGTTTGCTAATGACAATGCTAACATCAAAGTTATAGTATCTAGCGTAGTAAGCCCGTAACAGACAGCGATCATAATAAAAACCTTTACAGACAATAGCAAACATCCTGAGGTCACAATTACTTGAAATTTAAATATTAAACACAGTTTATTCCAAAGATACTTACAAGTGCAACAGCAAGAAGGCCAGGTCAGCATCCGTTTTGCAGGCTTCTGTTTCTCTCAGTTCTCCCCATTCTGAAAAAGCCGGTCCGATATTTACTCGAGTCTGACTTCTTGCTCGGTCAGTCTCCCGTTTCCTCTTTCGTTGGTCCTCCGACACAGATTTCCTAGCTTTCTGCTTCTTTTTTACAGGCTCAGCCATAACTCAATCTATCGTTGCCCCTTGCTTATAGCTAGCCTGTGCTTGAATGGGGGTGTGTACGTGTACAGTGCCGTCAAGCAATTCGTTACATCGCGAGACCTGATATCACGCGATACTTCCTGACTGCGAGGCCGGCGCCCCGCCGGCCCAAAGTTGCAAGTGAGTTTTTTCCGCTCTCGGGCACCAGGGGGGCGCGAAACCGTTCAACCCGAAATAAGTAATATAACCATTCCACTGACTCCGAAGCTGTTCAGTTAAGGTAAAAAAGTTACTTAGAGCACCTTTAAATAATTATATCAACAACAACAAAAATAATAATGTTAACAAAAGTTATAGTTCCTTCTGAGCGTCCTCAACTTCTTGGTGCCCGCAGTACTGGCCATCTGGAGCTGGATATTTCAGTCGGATTGCCTGCACGATGCAAGCGGGTAGAACGACATGACGGCCTCTACCCAATCTCTCACCTTGCAGGACCCATTCGAGAAAGTGTCGGTAGGCTGTTAGGCGATATTGTCTACAAGACATTGAGCACACAGTTAGCGATGTATGGTCTTTGTGATTAGCGTGCCACAATAGTAAGCAATGGAACTGTAAACTGTTTGTGCAGTAAAGGAAGTAACTTCAGCTCAGCTGGCTGACGTTACGTATTAACCGGGAATAACTTTGTGATAATGTTTGAACAAATTGTGTACATGCCACGTTGGTATAAGAAAGGCACCACCAGTCCGCCCCAGCTCGAGCCAGTCCGGGCTCCTCGTCCGCGACAGGCAGGTCTTCTGCCTCGGCTGCAGAAAAAAAGTATGGCTGTCTTGAGCAGCTGTGGCATATGCAGGTATCGTGCTGGCACTTTCCTTTTCCTTTTCCTTTCCCTGGCCAGGAGGTACTGTGGGAATGTCGATACCTGCATCTTCTGCCTTTTCAATGGCTTTCTGGAATATGGTTTTAAATTCCTACTCAGACCTCGGATTCTTTACGTGTCCAGCACACCATCAGTTACTGTTTAGGCAGTGTAGAGATCCAGATATTTTTGTTGCAGGGCATCAGAGGCCACTCCAGTTACCTGGAAGTGGTGATTTCTTAGCAAACAAGGAGATTAAAAGCTTTCATAACTTTGAGTGCTGTCAGGGATCTTTCTCGGCAGGCTCACCGAGTGTCAGTCAACTTCTGCCACTCAACAACACGCTGACCAGGATACAAGGACTGCTGGCATTTAAAAAAAAATACTGTGTGCCACCAAGTTTCTCCACCAAGGAGAAAAAGTGAATATTGGACTTTGCACTCTCAACCAGGACCAGATTCAAGCCTGTGTGCCTGGCAATGAACATAAAGAGCCTTGTGTGTTTCATTGTGTGTTCATATCCGGGACTGTAGACCTTTGAACATTCCACTCATGTTTGCAGCCCCATCATATCCTTGGCCCCTCTTCTTCAAGTCAAGTCAATTTTCCTGAAGAAGAGAGAAGATTTGAGCATCTTTGATTTCATTCTGTATTTCCCTCCTAATGAACGTACCGAAGGACTTTATTATGTCATTCTGGCTCCTGTTTGAGAGAAGGGACACTTAGGGTCTTTTCATGGAGGCTTGTTTTTCCTGGATAGCATCCAAATGCAGCTTCATTACGCTATCATACACGGCCAATGTTTTCACAAGTTCAAGGAAGTTGCCCTGGTTGGCACTTGAGCTTGACTCATCTCCTCTAAAAGCTTGCCCCTGTCATGCCAGATACAAGGTTATATCAATCAAACGTGTTAGGATTTCCCTGTTCCTTTGTCTTTCTCTCTCTTGTTTCTTTCCCCTGAATATCTGATGTATCAAAAGCAGCTTGTAGAGCTTTTTGGAGTATATGTTTCATCTCACCATACTCATCATATGGGCCTCTGTGCTGGCATTCTCTTTAATTTTTCCAATAGCACTCCTTCATGTATCTATGCCTACTGTCTTCTAGGCTGTTTTGTTCTTGAAATTTTCTTCTCTTAGAAAAATGCGACAGCTAAAGCAGTACATGGCATACTTTTTGGGTGAATACTCCAACCATGGGCGATCCGTGTACCATCTCTTCAGGAAAGGCCGTCAGTGTTATATGTAATAACAGGCTGGCAAGGTCCGACTTTCTCACACATTTCAATATATCTGTCACTATAATTAATATTGAATGTCTGCACGTGGGCGGGATCTGTAGGACAATTCACTCAAGGGTGTGTTCTCAGCCCTCTGCTATACTATATAGGGCTGAGATTGAGAGGCTGACAGCATGGTGCCATAACAACAACCTCGAGCTCAAAACATCAAAGACCAAAGAGCTGATCCTGGACTTTATGGACCCACCCCCACTCCTCATAGGAGGGGCTAGTGTCGAGAGGGTCCACACCTTCAAATTCCTGGGGGTCCATATTGCTAATGACCTGTCCTGGACTGTTAACACCAACACCATCATCAAAAGGGCACAACAGCATCTCTACTTTCTGAGACTGCTAAAGAGAAACAACTTAAGGGAGACGCTGCTGGTGGCCTTTTATCGATCTGTCATAGAGAGCATACTGATGTACTGCATCACAGTGTGGTATGCAAGGTTTTTTTTTTAATTTAAAAATAAATAAATAATTCAATGCAGAGGGGCATCCACTCTGTGGAAAAAAACATTGGCTGCTCTTTGCCCACACTTGACAGCATTGTCTCCTCTCGTTACCTCAGTAGAGCAAAAAAACAAACATAATTAAGGACTCCTCTCACCCAGGCCACGAACACTTTCAGTTACTCTGTTCAGGAAGGCGTTATAGGTCTGTCAGAACCCGCACATCCAGATTCAGGGACAGCTTTTTCCCGAGAGCCTTCACAACTCTAAACACTCACTTGCAGAAATAGAACTTTATCATGATGAATGATGATTATCTTGCCTCTTTTGCACTGCATTTGCACTTTTCAGTTCTGTGTAACCTGACGGTATGGTTCTGTGTGAGAGTATGATGTGAGTGAATGTTTGAATGTATTATTCTATGCACCAGGAGTAGCACTTTAAATTTCATTGTGACAATGTTTTACAATGTTTTTACAATGACAAATAAAAATTATTCTGATTCTGACAATTCAAAACCACTAGTTTTGTAATAACATCCTCTTTATTTGCAGCAGTTCCATGCTGGCTTATGGAGGTAACTCCACTGCAGGGGCTCCGGTCTCAATTACATTTTCCGGATCTATACCAGCAATTCTATACTGGCTTTCTTCTCTTGCATCTCCTTCTCGTAACTCTCCCGCAGTAGCTCCTGTATCATGTTCACCAGCAAATTCTTGCACATCATCTATCGCTTCTCTTTCTAAATCTGAATTACTACTTCATTCCTTTTCTTGTCTCCTGAGTAAAGAACCAGTTCTTGGATTCACGTTTTTGTAGTCCCTCATTTTTCATTTTCTGCTGAAATTTAGCTTCAGAAAGCTGACACAGAGTTCAGCAACAGTGGAGTGCTACTTATTCCACCACCAAAACGAAGATTGGACATTCTTACAGGCATGGCTGAGTATATCTTTAGGTATGCAGCATACCCCACTGATAGTCAGCTTGATCAGGCAGCTGAAGCCTTGATAAATGCCCACCCTTGCTTAAGGGAAAAAGGAACTCACACTGGCCATGAAGAATGGAAACACTACCTAAAGATTAAGAGGACTAATTTTCGCTCTAAACTCAGCAAGATTGGACACCCTGAAATCACACTGAATTCTCTAAGGAACAAGAATAAAGGTCGAGGTAAAGCGGCATAAAACATTAAAAAGTCTGAAAACACACACCGTCACACATGAGGAACCACTCGTCGGCCCAATGACGGAAGTTAACGGCGTGGGCGAAGGTATAATGCGTGTCTTTTCAGCATTAAAAAAAATAATTTTTTCCCTTGAATAATTATTACATTTAGATTGTGTTACTAACTAGGAAATAATCATAAATATTGATTATGCATACATTTTTAGATATTTGATTATTCTATTTACCTTTTCACTCTTATTGTACTCATTCATTTGGATACCAATATTGTTTAGGGTCTCGCGTTTGCTGTTCTTACGCGGATCCCATAGTCACAAACTATCCCAACTATCCCATCATCAGTCTTGATCACTAGACAGATTATTGACTACACTATTTAGAAGGTAATTCTTTCAAGGTAAGAAGGTAAGAGGTCATGATCACTGCTACAGATATAAGCCAACCAATTACTTTGTCGGATAGCAGCTTTGGTTTGGTCATGCCATGGTTTCCCACGTACACTTAGCTAGAGTTACATTACATTACTCAGCATTCAGTTGTCCTAAATAGAGATTCCCCTTTTTAGCCTTTACAGTCTAAGTACACTTAAACAGTGCCAAGTGTTAGCAGGAACTCACTCCACTCAAAACTGGACTTCAGTATGTTACTAAACTGATGCAGATTTGCGGTAACACAATCTACTTAAGTTAATAATTTCAGAGTAAGACAGAATTAAATTCAAATGTAACAATTTATTAATAGTCAGGAAACATTTATCATGCCAATAACACAATTAGAGGCCAATTCAGAAATACATAATTACTCGTAGAATAATTCTAAGAGTAATCAATTCAGTCTGACACACGCATTCACTAAGCCACCCGGGTTTTTACCTGGTAGCAAGATGTGTTTTGGTACAGGTGTAAATGGAGTCTAAAACATTTAGATCTTTTCCATTTTCAACCATTTCTAGAGATAGTTGAAATCGCATTAGATCGGATTGCTTTCGTATTATAAACGCTCATGTGGTCAGATGTGTTCAAACAGCCACTAAAGACTGCCTACTGACCTAATGCGTAAATATTATGGGAAGACCGCTAGCCAGAACGGATTTAAACTTTTTCGTCTGAAGACCCAAGTTTGGTTTGAAGAGAGAGAAAAAAAAAGTTACCAAGCACAATGTTCTCTCAACATCCCTTGTTACTAACATACACTCACAGCATTCAGCATCAACAGAGCAGAAACGAAAGCTGCTGTTCGTCGTGTTTTTTCCATCGTCTCTGGCCGTGTTCATATGTTAAAGGTATAGCGGAGGATTTTTTACTTCCGGGTGGATCACCTATACTATTGGTCCTCCTAATTGTCAATCATTCTGGTGAATCAATCAAACTTATTCAAAAAGTGGAGAGGGCGGGTCTTATCTAAAATTCGGAAAGATCCTCCACTATACCTTTAATTGCGCAAGCTTATTTTTTCCATTAAGTTGAGAGATTGAAAAATGCCAATACATTTACCCAACCATAGACCCTCCCCTCGAAGAAATCAGGACAGAAGTGGTTGAAAATGGACGTAAGAGATGGATTAAAATACCAAATACAAGCTCCTCCTTCCATGTCAGCCCTGTGTGAATTAGTCCATGCTGGAGTATGGCCACACACATTCATGTGTGCAGTGCATCCGTAAAGTATTCACAGCGCTTCACTTTTTCCACATTTTGTTGTGTTACATCCTTATTCCTGAATGGATTAAATTAATTATTTTCCTCAAAACTCTACAAACAATACCCCAAAATGACAACGTGAAAGAAGTTAGTTTGTTCTTTTTTTATAAAAAAAAACAAAACAAAACAAAAAAATATCACATGTACACAAGTATTCACCGCCTTTTCCATGACACTCAAAATTGAGCTCAGGTGCATCCTGTTTCCACTGATCATCCTTGAGATGTTTCTACAACTAGATTGGAGTCCACCTGTGGTAAATTCAGTTGATTGGACATGATTTGGAAAGGCACACACCTGTCTATATAAGGTCCCACAGTTAGCAGTGCATGTCAGAGCATAAACCAATCCATGAAGTCCAAGGAATTGTCTGTAGACCGCCGAGACAGGATTGTACCGAGGCACAGATCTGGGGAAGGGTACAGACAAATGTCTGCAGCATTGAAGGTCCCAATGAGCACTGTGGCCTCCATCATCCGTAAATGGAAGAAGTTTGGAAGCACCAGGACTCTTCCTAGAGCTGGCCGCCTGGCCAAACTGAGCGATCGGGGGAGAAGGGCCTTAGTCAGAGAGGTGACCAAGAACCCAATGGTCACTCTGACAGAGCTCCAGCGTTTCTCTTTGGAGAGAGGAGAACCTTCCAGAAGAACACTCATCTCTGCAGCTCTCCACCAATCAGGGCTGTATGGTAGAGTGGCCAGACGTCAATCCTCAGTAAAGGGCACATGACAGCCCACCTGGAGTTTGCCAAAAGGCACCTGAAGGACTCTCAGACCATGACAAACAAAGATTGAACTCTTTGGCCTGAATGGCAAGCGTCATGTCTGGAGGAAACCAGGCACCGCTCAGCACCTGCCCAATACCATCCCTACAGTGAAGCTTGGTGGTGGCAGCATCAGCTGTGGGGATGTTTTTCAGCGGCAGGAAATGGAAGACTAGTCAGGACAGAGGGAAAGATGAATGCAGCAATGTACAGGGACATATCCTTGATGAAAACCTGCTCCAGAGTGCTGTGGACCTCAGACTGGGGTGACGGGACAACTCTGTGAATGTCCTTGAGTGGCCCAGCCAGAGCCCAGACTTGAACCTGATTAAACATCTCTGGAGAGATCTGGAAATGGCTGTTCACCGACGCTCCTCATACAACCTGATGGAGCTTTATAGGTTCTGCAAAGAAGAATGGGAGAAACTGCCCAAAAATAGGTGTGCCAAGCTTATAGCATCATACTCAAAAAGACTTGAGGCTGTAATTGGTGCCAAAGGTGCTTCAACAAAGTAATGAGCAAAGGCTGCGAATACTTATGTATATGATTTTTTAAATTTTTTATGTTTAATACACTTTCAAAGATTTCAAACAAATTTCTTTCCCGTTGTCATTATGGGGTATTGTTTGTGTAATTGAGGAAAATAAATTAATTTTAATCCATTTTGGAATAAGGCTGTAACATAACAAAATGTGAAAATGTAGCACTGTGAATACTCTCACTGTGAATGCACTCTACATGGCAAGAAAAAGAGGATGTTGCAACTAAAATAACTGAACAAGGATAAATCACTTGTGATGAACATGGAGTCTTGTAGGAATGTCACCTGATCAGACGATGATCTGACATGAGCCACATTTAAAAGGTAAGCCTAAAAATATACATCTATATAATTTTGGCCACATTCAACTGCGGTGTGAACGGATCTTTGATTTCACACAGATTTTCTGGTGCCATTTTAAACTGCTGGGCCATTTAAAACTCTTTCTACAAAGAGAACAAGAATATGGTCTCACACCTGCATGAATTTTCATGTGTATCTGTAAGTGTGATAACATAATTTTTTTATTACTCTGATCATAATTACATAGCTTTCCTCCAGAGGATTTGAAATTGCTCTCTTTGATTAAATTCTTACCACTCTGAGAACCTTGTAATATATTTCCAGAATGAGTTTGCGAATGACATTTCAGGTCTCTATGATATGTGAAACTCTTTTCACACTGAAGACACTTGTAAGGCTTCGCTCCGGTGTGAAGCCTAATGTGAACCTCAAGGTTTCCTTTCAGTGCGAAACTCTTTCCACACTGTTGGCATGTGTAGGGCTTCTCTCCAGTGTGAACTCTCATGTGAACCTCAATGTTTGCTTTGTTTTTGCAAGTCTTTCCACAATGAAGGCACATGTGAGGCTTCTCTCCAATGTGAATTTTTACATGATTCTTAAGATGTGTCCTGTCTGTGAAACTTTTCCCACAATGATGGCATATAAAACAGTTCTCTCTTGAGTGTATCCTCATGTGGTGATTAAGGGTTACAGTAAATCTGAAACTCTTTCCACACTGACCACATATGAACGGCTTCTCTCCAGTGTGAATTCTCATGTGGGCATTAAGGGTTGATTTATGTTTAAAACTCTTTTCACATTGAGGGCAGGTAAAAGGCTTCTCTCCAGTGTGAATTTTCATATGGCTTTTAAGGCTTGCTATTCGAATAAAACCATTTCCACATTGTTGGCAGGTGAAAGGCTTCTCTCCAGAGTGAATTCTCATGTGGACTTTAAGGCTTCCCTTTTGAGTGAAAGTTTTTCCACACTGTTGGCAGTTGAATGGACTCTCTCCAGTGTGAACTCTCAAGTGGACTGTCAGGTTTCCTTTTCGATTGAACCTTTTCCCACATTGTTGGCAGATGAAAGGGTTTTCTCCAGTGTGAACTCTCATGTGGGCATTAAGACTTGGTTTTTGAGTGAAACACTTTCCACACTGTTGGCAAGTAAATGGCTTTTCTCCAGTGTGAATTCTCATGTGGACTTTAAGGTTTCTGTTTTGATTGAAAGTCTTTCCGCACTGTTGGCATGTGAAATTACCTTTAGTCTTTTGAGCTTTTTTTTGTGATAAAGTCTGTGAGGAACTGAAAGGTGGTTCTTCAGATGTGAAATCATGATGTTTCTTAATCTGGTATTTTTCTTCCGTTTCATTCAGTTCTTGACTCTCTTCTTTCAGTGTCTTCAGGTCTAAGGTGAAAAAAAAGACAAATAACCCCAGTTTAATGGCACAAAGCAACAGACATCAAAACTTTTAGACATGTAAAGCATCAAAGCTAATGTGTATGCTAGATCCTAGACGCATTTAGCTAGAATCAAAAACTGTAATTTTCAGGGTATATAAGGACAAGTTCACATGTCTCTCAGCTTCAGAAGTTTTCGTACCCTTTTGATGAGGCTCCAGTGGGCACGACAGCACAGAGTATGCAAAACACAATATTATAAACGTATGCAATTTAGAATTATAAAGCATTATTACAACAAACCAATGTTTATTTGGTCACATCTCAAAACTAACATTTTCTACATCATTGATCTTAAAAGGTTGTCCTTTTTTGCTACTGGACATTTTATGTATAAATTCTGAATTCACAATAGCTCAACAGGTGGTGATATGCAGACCAGCATTAGTATGGTTTATGTCTTAATAATCTATCAGACTACTACCACTTTATCTGAATGAAGACACCTCATTAAACACAAAGTATGGAGTGCCACAGGGCTCAGTACTAGGTCCTTTGCTTTTTAGGTTTTATTACTGCTTTTTCTCTGCCAATGATTTAATTCCTGACAACCTGAAGAAACTGCAAAACTCTCCAAACTATCAGAGTGTGTTGACTCTTAGGAACAAGCAATATATTCAAGCAGATGTGTAAAATAACGTGATCACCAACATTAAACAGCATATAAATTAGGGATGGGCACAAGTTCTCAAGTACTTGGACATGACAGCGATGATCGATCATGAAAAAGATGATTGCCCTGACTTTTAAAATATACATTTGTCTATTTTTCTGATTGGAAATTGTGGCATTTTGAGATCATGAAATACAGTAAGTGCAAGATGTGCAGCGCCGATCTGTCATATACATAACACTATATTGAGAACATCAGCAGAGTCAAGTTTACGTGCCCGTGTATCAGTGTTGTTGTTAAGGGAAGAGCGAATGCACAACGGGAAGCGAATCCACGATGGTACGCGAAGTTCACATGCGCAGTCGCGTCCTTTTGTGCATAAGTTGAAATAAGTACATCTGGTTAATCTAATATAGGATGCATTTGGTTGAGTTTACTAACCCTCTAGCAAATCGCTGCAGGGTGTTGTTTATTTCAGTTTCAGATCAAATGCAATGCCGATATTATTGACTGGGTTCATTGAGATGGTCAGTATCTTTTTTTTAAAACATTGATACATCATAATCTGGCATTGTTATTTTTTCCAGTCATATGTTCATGTTTTCATGTCTTGTTTTTATTTGTATTAACAATTTTCTAATTGTTCTTACGTCCTAGGACATATTAATGTTGTTTGTTGCTATTGTCTGCCTGTGTCTCTTTTATTATATGTTTGTTCTTCCTCTTCTTGTGACAGGGCTGATTGCATTCAGGTGTCTGAACTGATCCCTGATTGTTGGCATGTCCTGATTGGAGAAGAGTTGTTGAAGATAGCCTGGAAGATACAGCTTTACAGCAATGTTTATAAGTCAAGAGCAACATCGACTAAGATACTGTATCAGACACAATTCCTACCATTTGAAGGCTTTTTTTTTTTTTTTTTTTTTATTGCAAGAGAAATACAATTTGATGCTTGTCTGTCTCACTCCGTGGCAGTGAGAAGGCGTGTGATATATTGTGTACAGCATGAATGAATTCGTGCTGTACAGCGCGTGGCAACAGCTTGAGACTGTCTGCACTGAAAGCATGAAAGGAATAGAACGGGAAGTTTATCCGCTTATTGTCGGTCACTTGTCGCACTGTGGCACATTCAGTGTAGACAGCATCAATGATTATAATGGGTTCTCTTGTTGTTTTGTAGTTTCGGACCAATAGGGGCGATGTCTTATAAAAGCAATATGATTGATGAAGGGAGAGCAATCCAGTTTCTTTGGAAAACAGACAATCGTACTCTACTAAAACTATTTACTTTTATGTAACATTTAGTATTATTGTTTCATTATCAAAATGTGTCAAATATATAACACAATAATAAGTTGTTTTTAAATTGATTAAAATGTTGTAATAAACAAGAAATAAATATTTGATATGAATTATCCAAGGCATAGCCTATTTGTTATGTGCAAATGATGAAGGAAATTGTCGTTTAGACAAGCGGTTTGTCCCACCCACATTTGGTTTTATCCGAATACAGATAGAGATACAAATAATTCTGCTATTGCTACTGTATAGATGCAAATATTGGCTTCGCTGCACGCCCCTCTATATATATATTTTATACTATATATTTTATAGTATAACGACCTCTTAACTGTCAAAAGATCAGGGACAATTTTAATTCTCAGTTCATGACCCCTTTAAAGCTACAAAATGTCTTTCTTTTTTTTTGCCGTTTAGGGGTCAGTTTATTTGACGAATTACGGCCGTTTCACAAATACTCTGCTTGCAGTGCGTATGCGGTGCGTATTTTTTTTACGTACCCACGTTAACTGGTTAGAGCTTTCACACTGCACGGGGATGCGGTCCGGCGATCCGTTCCAGGAGCGGTGCGTACACAGCAGTGCAGAGATCGTTTCCGCACAGAGTCTATTTCTGCTGTGCTGCAAGCGCATGGTTCGTGGTCAAATGAACACAGATTGACCTGAAAATTTAGTAATTTCACCATAAATGCGTTTTTTTCCACAGTCATCTTTTTTACTTTAAAGACCGGGGTAAAGCAAGGAAAACTACAATTTACCTCAACAAGGCGAAATAATGAACAACACTCGTTCTTTGTGACACGCAAGATTTATTGTATTAAAATTTAAATGCAAAATAAAAGGCATGAGAGTCGGCTGTTTTTGTAAATTTTAAGTTTTAATTTAAAATGTTTGCGATTTAATAAGTACATGGTTAAATATTTCACCACTTGCTTGAGGAACTTAATATAAGAAGTAATTAGGGCTGTCGCGGTGAAGGATTTTCCCTTGCGGTAATTTTGAGTGGCTCAATAGAGCGATATGCGGTTTTATCGACATTTATTTATGGTTGATTTATTTATATTTATTTGTTGCTATATAAATAAGTGTTACGATGTGGTCAGCATGCACAAAAACGAGTACATTTTCAGTAACCGAAACTAAACAGCGTCTCTGCGCATTGAAAGGCTGTCACTCAGCGTGCAGTTAAGGCCCGTACACACCGGGACGAATTTCGCGCGCGATATTCGCCGACGTTTAACGCCTCGTGACTAAACAAAGGGCGCCAATGTGAGTGTGCACACCGACGCGAAAAACGCCACGCGTAAAAGCGTAATTTTTTTTTAAACGCCTCGGGTTCGTTTTTTTGGTTTGACGCGCCGCGTCAAAATCTATCCGACCAATGAGATTGGCGCTTTTGCTCACGTGTCTGGAGCTTCTGAAGTTACAGTAAAACACAACTTGGGGGCGCTCAAACACAAAACGGTCTTGCCGAGCACACATACGTAACAGCGAAGAAGATAGCGTCTACACTGCCCATAGACAGACACTGCCGGGAAGAAATGACGAGGAAGATGCAAGGCAAGATGAATGTAGAGCTGGTCTCGTTGGTGTCGGAATAAAGAACTATATGACAAACGCGACAGCGACTACAAAAATCTTGTTAAAAGAGAACTGTTATGGAGTGGTATTGCAGAGTATAGACTGTTATGGAGTGGTATTGCAGAGTATAGACTGTTATGGAGTGGTATTGTATTTCTGTTTTACATTAAGCGCAATCTAATGTCAGGGAATGAATTTGCATGTTCACTCGGCTCATCGTCAGCGAAAATCGCTTGGGTGTGAACACAAAAAACGAGTTGAAAAACGCGCGCCGATATTCGTCCCGGTGTGTACGGGCCTTTACAATGGGAACAGACTGTCTTTGAATGAGTCATTATAACCGTTCATTCAACGAACACGTTCAAAAACGCTGATTCATTAAAAGATAGACGTAATGAAACAACGTGTTAATTATTTTTAACTTGGAGCTCCACTTTTCAAGGCTCAGCTGACCAGTAATGCGTCGCATGGGTAACGCTGAAGCTGATGCGATTCAATGCGTGACTCGCTGATTTTTGTTTCCCGCGGCTTCCTCGCGCTGTGGATGCTGACCAGTGCTGTCGCTGATGCCATTCATGGTAAATACCCTTAAACGTTAAAAGGATGACACGACATATTTCGCTTTCCTTGGACACACCAACCTTTTCACGAATATGACTTGACCTCAAAGACAGACCCAGGTAATCACACGCGCTCAGTCGATCTCCCTCTCTCTCTCATTTCACTGTCTGTTTAGGCTTAAGTGCAAATCCATGAAGACCCTGTACAAATGACCTTTTATCATTAACTTATTTAACATTCAATACACATGCACAAAGTTCAAAACAAGAAGGGTATAGCCTTATGAAAAAAGAAAACATGCGAATATCGCGGTTGCTGTGGTTACTTGCATTCCTCTGCGGTTGGCTTGTCAGTAGCGCGTTTTTACAATATTGCGGTTATCGCGACAGCCCTAGAAGTAATGCATGAACAATAGGCCTACGTTGTTTTAAATTGTGTTTAAACGTGCATACGTCTATTAAAGAGTGTATATGTGTTAGGGCTGCACGATTAATCGCAATTTACATGTAATCGCACTTGAATCGAGATGGCTTATCGCGATTCTAAAATCGCAAAGGCTGCGATTCTTTATTTATTTTTTTATGCGCAGTTTGTCATTGATGTATGGCTCAGTAAACACTGCTCCATCTGGTAATGTGTAATGTGTAGGGATGCACCAATACCACTTTTTTCCAGAATATAATACTACTAATACTGATACTTTAACCTTTGGTAATTGCCGGCACTGAGAACCGATACCTGTGTATTCATTGCATTTGTAATTTTTTTAAACATTGGGTAGATAAACTATTAATCAAATTAGTTGACTTAATTTGTTTAGCAAATGGATATTTCAGTAATTTTCTTGCCCAATTAAAATTGTAAATAGATAAATGCGTTAACCGATAGATCTTTAGAATTGAAAGCTGATAACCAATATATTGCCTGATAAATCTAAATCTAAAATTGTACTTTGAGAGCCGGATAACAAAAAACAAAAGGCTCACTATAAAAGCCATGTCCCAAACACTCCTGTTGTGAGCTCTTCCCATAAACACGGCAACTAAACACAAATAATTCACAAACTTATTAACCTAACCTCCGAATACACGGGCGAACAAGGAATTCACAACATAATTTTACAGTCGTGTTTTCACATAATGTTATGAAGCCTATGACAGATTTGCGCTGCACATGTTTCACTTTACTGTACTTTTCTTTTCATAGTGATTCCAATCATATTTCAAGCAATTCAAAACCATCATGGCGAATAGAGCACATCTGAAGTGTCTCAGCTGAAGGAAATAATACATTATTTATAAGCTTTAATTTTCCTAATGGAACAATTACGATAACATTTAAAATGACCATTTATCGTCCGGTACCGATATGGTGGCCGATATATCATGCATTCCTAATTACGCTGTTTATATTTAATGGTGCGGATCAGTAGCACACACTGCAAACATGTCTCATCACAATGAGCTCCTGCACTGCATACGAACCACAACACTCACTGCAAACGGATCGTGTGTGTGAAGAATATCCCACACGTGTGCTATAGGGATCAGATGAGTTCAGCTTTGAGAATGAAACTAACCTGTTTGTTCCTCAGTTTCTTCATGTTTCACGCTGAACACTTCTTCAATCTTTATGTCTTCACTCTCCTGTTTAATCAACGCCATCTGTATAATAGTGTCACGTGGATCTCAGATGTTTCTCCAGGAGTTTTCCTGTGTGTTTGAACAATTTGTCATGTTTAAGAAGAGAATAATTAAGTTTAGTAGAGAATAAAAAAACTTTAGTAGTTTGTAGTCAGAGAACTGGAAAGGGAGTCAGTCAGATTGATAGTTAATGGCCTGATTAGGCAAAAATAACTGAAAACTAGTGGTACAAATTAATTGATTTATAACATTTGTTTTGTTAAAGTTATAATTGTTCATGTCTGTGTTCTCGTTACAGCTGTTGTCGAGCGCTTCAAAATAGTTAATCATTTTGCGAAACAATCGGTTAAACTGTCTCGCAGTTTGTTTAAAAAATATCCGTTTCTGACATTAATACTGTCAGAGACCGAGTTCGTGTTTACCATAAACTGATTAACAATACATGGAGCGAAACGAGACGCAACTTTTCTGTTATTCATGCGCGGACGCGCTTTAGTGATAAAGAACCTACCGCTCATTACTGTTAGACAAAGCATTACAGTGGTACAATAACAGCTTCGTTTTATGGTACTGTTTTACAGTACTGTAAACACTATAAAATAGACAGATCGGTTTGTATCTATTTAGACACTTTAAATGTGTGAAAACACAAACCTCTCTTCAGGAGAGTCACAGCAGGAGCGCGGCGCAGCTTTATGACGTCATATCGCCAGACCAAAATAAAGGTTCACGCTGCTGTGTCTAAACTCACAAAAGAGCATAGAAATGTACAAACAAATAGTAAAATAGTTGTCAGAGGAATTCAGAGTTTATTTATCAGTTTCAGAGTTTACTGCCTAATGAAAGAATGTGAGATTATTTCTAAAAGGCAAAACTGTAATGTTTAGGTACAGAAACCATTTATACACACTTACACAGTAAAAATAAAAAATAAATAAAATAAAAATATCACTGTGTAAGTGATTTTAACTTAAATTATATTAAACTGACTTTAAAAAAGTTGAACATTTCGGAACTTATTTTTACGAGTTAAAGCATTGTAAAAACATTTTTGTCATGGCTTATTGATAATATTTTTATTTTTATTTTTTTACAGTAAATGTCTATGCACAACCTCAATGAATTTTAGACACAGCAGCGGGAACTTTTATTTTGGTCTGGCGATATGACATCATGAAGTTGCGCCGCGCTCCTGCGCCTGCTGTGATTCGGCTGAGGAAAGGTTTGAGTTTTAACATTTAAAGTGTCTAATTCGATTCAAACCGTTCTGTCTATTTTATAGTTTTTACAATAACTGTAAAATTAATAAGCTGTTGTTGAACGTGAAATTGTAGTAAAGCGCTCGGTGCTGCTGTTCAATGCAACAGTGTAACTGCAACGAGATCACAAACATTAATAATGAAAACTTTAATATATGTTATAAGTTAATTAATTTGTACCACTAGTTTTCAGGATTTTTTTTATTTTTTTTATTTATTTATTTTTTTTGCCTGATCATACAATTAACTTTCAATTTGACTGACTCACTTTCCAGTTCTCTGACTACAAACTAAAGTTTAAAGGTACTAAAGATTGACTTAGTCTTAATTATTCTCTTCTTAAACATGATTTTGTCCAAACACACAGGAAAACTCCTGGAGAAACATCTGAGATCCACGTGACACTATTATAAAGATGGCATTTATTAAACAGGAGAGTGAAGACATAAAGATTGAAGAAGTGTTCAGCGTGAAACATGAAGAAACTGAGGAACAAACAGGTTAGTTTCATTCTCAAAGCTGAACTCATTTGATTGCTATAGCCACAGGCGTAACTATCGGTAAGCAGGGTACGCGGTTGCTTACGGGCCCGGACCAATCAGGAAGATGACTGGAAGATATTGACTGACAGCTGGGGCCCCCTATTGCATTTTACTACTTTTAGTCTGATCGCATTTTACTTTATCGCTAATTTATTTGAATAAATAATGACAACAACATATTTTTGAACAACATATCAACATATAGCACACGTGTGGGATATTCTTCACACTAACGCCTGTTTCACACACGATCCGTTTGCAGTGTGTGTTGTGGTTCGTATGCAGTGCAGGAGCAGCACTGTGCTTTCACATAAGACGTGTTGTGGCAAAAGCAAAACAGTTAAACGTGATACTTCTCTTATAGTGCAGCAGATTAGTAAAAAAATCGTTCACTTTGGTATAGAAGCATGAAATTTGGCACAGATACTCTCTAAGGGCCACTATTTTGGAAAAAGGCGTTGGCCACTCAAAAATTCAATATGGCGGCCATTTTTCAATATGGCCGCTTCTATACCAAAGTGAACATTGAATTGCTATTCAATGCTTATTATATCAATTATTCAAACATGTCCTTTAGAGAGTATTTGTATAAAATTTTATGCTTGGATCACTGTTAATAGAAAAAGATGCTTGTCCCTCAAAAATTCAAGATGGCCGCCATTTTTAAAGATGGCCACCGTTCCTGTCGAATATTAATTATTTCAAGTGTTCAAATGGTGATGCAAGCATAAAATTAGGCAGAAATACTCTTCAAGGAACACTCTTTTGGAAAAAGGTATGTGCCACTCAAAAATTCAGGATGGACACCATTTTCAAGATGGCCACCATTTCTGTCAAATAGTCAAATAGGCTCTTTCTGAACTGGTCACCTATATTGTTGAAACCAGTCTCAATTCTGATGGTCCTTCCATCTCGCAGATACAGTGGGGAGAATAAGTATTTGATACACTGCTGATTTTGCAGGTTTTCCCACTTACAAAGCATGTAGAAGTCTGTAATTTTTATCATATGTACTCTTCAACTGTGAGTGACGGAATCTAAAACAAAAATCCAGAAAATCACATTGTATGATTTTTAAATAATTAATTTGCATTTTATTGCATGACATAAGTATTTGATCACCTACCAACCAGTAAGAATTCCGGCTCTCACAGACCTGTTAGTTTTTAGAAGTACCCCTGTTCTCCACTCATTATCTGTATTAACTGCACCTGTTTGAACTTGTTACCTGTATAAAAGACACCTGTCCACACACTCAATCAAACAGACTCCAACCTCTCCACAATGGCCAAGACCAGAGAGCTGTGTAATGGGCTACAGGACAATAGGCAAGCAGCTTGGTGAGAAGGCAACAACTGTTGGCACAATTATTAGAAAATGGAAGAAGTTCAAGATGACGGTCAATCTCCCTCGGTCTGGGGCACCATGCAAGATCTCACCTCGTGGGGCATCAATGATCATGAGGAAGGTGAGGGATCAGCCCAGAACTACACTGCAGGTCAATGACCTGAAGAGAGCTGGGACCACAGTCTCAAAGAAAACCATTAGTAACACACTACGCCATCATGGATTAAATCCTACAGCGCACGCAAGGTCCCCCTGCTCAAGCCAGTGCATGTCCAGGCCCATCTGAAGTTTGCCAATGACCATCTGGATGATCCAGAGGAGGAATGGGAGAAGGTCATGTGGTCTGATGAGACAAAAATAGAGCTTTTTGGTCTAAACTCCACTTGCCGTGTTTGGAGGAAGAAGGAGGATGAGTACAACCCCAAGAACACCATCCCAACCGTGAAGCATGGAGGTGGAAACATCATTCTTTGGGGATGCTTTTCTGCAAAGGGGACAGGACGACTGCACCGTATTGAGGGGAGGATGGATGGGGCCATGTATCGCGAGATCTTGGCCAACAACCTCCTTCCCTCAGTAAGAGCATTGAAGATGGGTTGTGGCTGGGTCTTCCAGCATGACAATGACCTGAAACACACAGCCAGGGCAACTAAGGAGTGCCTCTGTAAGAAGCATCTCAAGGTCCTGGAGTGGCCTAGCCAGTCTCCAGACCTGAACCCAATAAAAAATCTTTGGAGGGAGCTGAAAGTCTGTATTGCCCAGCGACAGCCCCGAAACCTGAAGGATCTGGAGAAGGTCTGTATGGAGTGAGCCAAAATCCCTGCTGCAGCGTGTGCAAACCTGGTCAAGAACTACAGGAAACGAATGATCTCTGTAATTGCAAACAAAGGTTTCTGTACCAAATATTAAGTTCTGCTTTTCTGATGTATCAAATACTTATGTCTTGCAATAAAATGCAAATTAATTACTTAAAAACCATACAATGTGATTTTCTGGATTTTTGTTTTAGATTCCGTCACTCACAGTTGAAGAGTACATATGATAAAAATTACAGACTTCTACATGCTTTGTAAGTGGGAAAACCTGCAAAATCAGCAGTGTATCAAATACTTATTCTCCCCACTGTATCTGCGAGATGGAAGGACCATCAGAATTGAGACTGGTTTCAACAATATAGGTGACCAGTTCAGAAAGAGCCATAGGAAAGATGGCTGGTTGAATCGTTTCACTCTGTGACTCTTTCTCAAGCCTTCTGAGGTTTCTCTCTGTTGTAAAGATGAATGAGACGCAAATGATGGTATTTCAGCTCCTGTGTAATGGCATCAGCACCACTTAGTTGAGACAATAATTTAGCATCATTCAGTGTTTGTGCACATTCATGTAGTCTGTCATTCAGTTGCAGTGTCATTACCTGACGTAGGTCAGATTCAGGAGATATGTTATCACAAAGAAAGCAAACCTGATCATCTAGACTTTTCTGCATCGTGGTTCTGCGATGCTTTGTTTGGCCTTCATCTATCTCACTACATTGAGCATCGGATTGTTGCTTCTGGGCACGAAGTAAATTTGTGTTGTTGAACCGAAGTCGACAATTGTAGTGATAGAGCTTGGTTCCTTCTCAAAGCTTCTATACCACCACCTTCATCCAGTCGTTCCAGGTCCAGGGTCATTGGCATTTTGTTCATCTTGTGTAAGAGTGGAATGTTGGTGGCAATCATTTTATAGCCATCATGTTGAGAAACATGATGGGTAGGTGGTGATTGGAGGGGTTCCTTTGTGTCTGTCTGACAAAGACAACATTTCTTCCAATCAGTTGGCCTCTTGGCTGACATGGGATTTTCATTTGCCATTTTGGGGGTTTGTTGTCTGATTAAGGCCGAGGGGTTATCCTTTTACCACCTCAATCATAGACATAGTACACATTCAGGTATGGGATACAACTAGGTACGGGTCACCTACACCTAGCCCGATCATTCATCCAGTGCCATTTAAGTCCCGTGTGATCTGTACACCTTCCAGGTAAGCATACATGAACAAGTCATGTATTGCCCCGCTTACCCTTGGCTCGGCTCTCCCACGCTGGCACAACCTGTCAATTCAGGTGCGGCTATCTAACTACATCTATTACTAGCTAAATGATGAGGGGCTGGTAGACAGCATTTGGGACACTAAACTTAGCTATACTATTACTACTAGTCAAGAACTACAGTGCAAGTAAAACTAGATCAGCTGACACTGAACCCCATGCTGAGTTCCACAGCAGTGAAGTCACCAGTGTGCCCTGGTTGTGTAATGACGTTCACTCTATTAAACAAAACCTTCCTTAACACATTAAATTGAGCTCTGACAGAAATGGTGGTCATCTTGAAAATGGTCACCATCTTGAATTTGAGCGGCACACACCTTTTTCCATGATAATGTTCCTTGAAGAATATTTGTACCAAATTTCATGATAGCAGCACCATTTGAAAAAAAAGATGTAAGGATTCAAGAGAAATGGCGGCCATCTTGAAAACTGGTAGCCATCTTGAATTTTTGAGGAACAAGCACCTTTTTCCAAAAAAACATTCTGAAGAGAGTATTTTCACAAAATGTTATGCCTACATCACTGTTTGAACAATTGACATAATGAGTATATTACAGAAATAGCGGCCATCTTGAAAAAATGGCCGCCATGTTGAGTTTTTCGGTGGCCAACGCCTTTTTCCCAAAAAGTGACCCTTAGAGAGTATCTGTGCCAAATTTCATGCTTTTATACCAATTTGAACGATTCTCTTGAAATTTGCCATTAATCTGCTGCACTATTATGTGAAACTTTAGTTTCATAAACTAATTTTAACTTGCCATTCACACCAACAGACGATGAAATATCCTCCAATTCCTTTCCTTTTGTGTATAAATCTTTATATGAAAAGTTCTGCGGTCTCGCAACACTTTGTTTTTCAACCTCAATGATTAGACAAGTGTCAAAAGGGACCAAACGCCTGAAATTTAACTTTTTCCCCAGTAAAATGTTTATTTATTTTTTATTTTTATTTTTTTTTAGACAATTTTATGGTACTTATTAATATTTATGCATGAATTCTTATCATTTTTTCCCTATTGAAAATAATACATTTTTCCAACTGTATTATTATTATTATTATTTCCAATTAAAGCAGTAGGCCTATTTCATTTTAAAATAGCGATTGTAGAAGATGGATACGTCGTGGCATGACCTCTTGACTTGGATGCCTGAAATAGATGCCCAGTGACGCTGCAAATATGGCTGCCAAGTGAGCAATTTCCTTGAACGAGTCTTTGCTCTTACCCAATGATGATTTACACAGCCTTGTCCCAAAAACACACCCATTGCCGCTCGCCTCCATTATCTTCATGCCTTCTTCCTATATGTGGAGCACTCCAAAGATCTCAGACCCTGGTGGTTTGAGTGCGGTTTGCTTTCAGCTACCGGTATGTATCACAAAAATGTTCATCGTGCATCCATCAACATGTCTCAATCAAGTACAGAAAAGAGTGGGAGTCTTTACCTGAATTTAAAGCTACACTGTGTAGGATTTTCTCCCATCTAGCGGTGAAATTGTTTATGACTACCAACTGAATATTACTTTCTAGCCCCTCACATTCCGAGGGCGTTTTAACTCCTACGGTGGCCGTATTATTTCAAATCTGCCGGCAGTACCGAGTAATCTCCCCCTCACATTCGTCACGGTGCCACTGAGTGTAAAAACGTGAAAGGCAAAGCTTGAATTTCCAGGTATGTCCCTCTTTGGCTAATGTATTTTCAAGATGGAGGCGCAACATGGCTGCCGCCATTCGAGCGACTCGCTCGTATGTATTCTAAATGGCAGATTCTACGCTTACGAGAATACTTGATTAGTTGGTACAAGTAATTACACTTTAATGAGCACATATATTTTTGAAAGAACAAAGTGTTTTTTTGCTAAGAATCAACTTAAAAAATTACACAGTGTAGCTTTAAAGGGTGGTTGAAGTCAGTAGTTGGGGATGACTGTCGAGCATACTGTGCATATTGCAAATCAGATATGCTTGCAAAAATGTGCTACAGTAAAGCATATAAATAAATCAGAACCATATAACCCCGCAGAGCAGTGTACATTACCGCAGCTAGTTAAGAAAGTGGATATCTGCAAAAGTGCAGAAGCTACTATGGCTTCTATATATATGTTCAATGCGCAACACTGTTCACTGCTAGCATGTGGCCGTTTAGGTATGGCTTGCAAAGCTGCCTTTTCAGATTCTGTGGCAGCAACAAACTTCCAAATGCACCGTACCAAGTGCACAGAAATGATTAAGGGAGTATTGGCTCCTTATTTTCTGAAAAGAATAACATCAGATGTGGGGGATGAGAGGTCCAGTCTCCTTTTGGATGAGTCCACTGATGTCAGTGTCTCAAAATACCTGGGTGTGGTGATTCGGTACTTTAGTGCTAAAAAAAGAACAATTGTGTCCACATTTCTTGGGCTGGTTGAATTGGAGGCGGGCGATGCCAGATTAATAGCAAAGGCAATACTTGAGTTTCTTGAAAAGTGTAGTCTTAAAAAGGAGAATCTTCAGGGTATTGGCACTGATAATGCGTTTGTGATGACTGGGGTGCACAATGGTGTACACAAGATTTTAAAGGAAGAATGTGCTTTGCCCAGTTTGGTACTCATCCGCTGTGTGTGCCATTCTTTACAATTGGCTGTCAGTGCAGTATCCAAAGAAACCATCCCTAGAAGTGTTGAATACTTAATCAGGGAAACCTACAACTTTTCGATTTCCCCAAAACGGCGAGAGGCATACAAAGCAGTGTATGCCACCATTAATTGTGGTCAGAAACCCCTGCAGATCACCAAAGTGTGTGCCACACGTTGGCTATCGATTGAGCCTGCAGTAACTCGTATATTGGACCAGTTGGGAAGAACTGAAACGCCACTTTGAGTTGATCAAGGCCAGTGAGCATTACTACATGGCAGATGTGCTCCATGCCACGTACATGAACTATGTCTACCTTACATTCTTAAAATCAATTCTGTCTGAAGTTCAAGTTGCAGTGAAGTCATTTGAGGAAGAACATACAGATCCTATCAAGCTTTTAGACAATCTGGTACACCTCATATCATCAATTTGTAGCAGAGTAGTCAACCCTATGGCAAACATTAATGTCCTGAAGGATGCCATTGATGGTCATCTCAGTCCAGCACCATATCGGTACTTTTTCGAAAGCACAATGTCCCAACTCAGCCTTGCGCAAGAGGAAAGAAAAAGTCATTCGGAGACGATGCATCAACTATGTTGTTGCTCTAAGCAAGGAGCTGCAAGGAAGGCTCCCAGACCATCTTGAAACCTTACGAAACATGGCCCTGTTCAGTGTTAAGGAAACACTAAAACACAATAAATGCACCAATGAAATTATTAAAGTAGCTGAGCTACTGGGGTACCAGTCACAGTCAATTGACAAAATTGTTTCCCAATGGAGAAATATCCATTTATTGAGGTGGGAATCAACTGAAAATACCATTGAGTTTTGGAGCGAAGTGTATAACTACACAGACGCTTCAGGGTTAAAACCATTCGAAGAACTGTGCAAAGCTGCACTGGCTGCCCTCTCCTTGCCACACTCAAATGCAGAGGCTGAACGGCTGTTTAACAAATGAGTGTGGTCAAGTCAAAGTTAAGAAATAGACTGTCACTGCACACTCTCAACTCCATACTCCTTGTTTGGTATGGACTGAAGCTGGCTGGTGATGCTTGTTACCAGCATAAACTACCCAGTGAAGTTCTGCAACAGTTTGGCACCACAGCAGCATACAGCTTTAAAGCCATGCCATCCTTTTCTGCTGATACCAGCTCATTGGACAGTGAAGATGAACATGATTTGCTTGTAAATCTATGATTCATCAAGGAATGGATTTTGCGGAACTGGGGGAATCAAGGCTGATTTACATTTACATTTATTCATTTAGCTGACGCTTTTATCCAAAGCGACTTACAATTGCTATATATGTCAGAGGTCGCACGCCTCTGGAGCAACTAGGGGTTAAGTGTCTTGCTCAGGGACACATTGGTGTCTCACAGTGGATTCGAACCCGGGTCTCTCACACCAAAGGCATGTGTCTTATCCATTGCGCCACCACCCCATCACTGCCCATGATGGTGGCAGTGTACACTGCCCTGTGAATGAGAAAAGCAATGGAGGAAACCACTGCTAACCAGCCCAGCAGCAGCGACCATTCTATGGAGAGAGTTGGAAAGAGGTGCCTAGCAATAGACAAACACATTTAAGTTAAGATGCTAGCTGCAATTGTTCAATATAGCCCAATTGTTAATTTACTGATACACCCAGGGGCGGATCTAGAAAAAAAATCACGGGGTGGCAAGCGGGGTCAGGGATAATTTCTGGGGTGGCGAATGTTTATAGCGGGGGTACGCAAGTTTTGCTTGATCGCAAGGCAATTTCTCCGTTTAGATGCAGGCTGAGCCTCCCAAAATTATATAGAAATAGTAGCATTGTCCATATTATAAGTAGGGGGTTTCTAACTCAGATAAAATTCAAACTTAAAAAAAAAAAAAAAATCATCTTGGGAGCCACAGGAGTTGGCACCTGGCTCCTTATTTAGCTATAAAGTTATTATAATTCTTTGTCCTGTAAAAAAAGTACTAACGAGTGAGCCTCTGTAAGCACCCAAGTAGCTTCTAGAGCAGATGTGAGACATCACATTTGTTATACACACCAAAAAAAACTATTAAATGAATCAGGCTTTGAAGATCTGGATTGCAACTAGTCCTTGAAACAATGCATGTATAAAGTGCCAGGTTGATGACTACACTAGAATTTAGACAGTTCTATTGATGGTCATCTCAGGGACAAAACCTGGAAGACTTTTCCAAACCAGGACTAAACATGGAATGCACCACTAGGTCTAATCTGGGACTAAATAATCAAACAGGACTAGTGCAAGGGAACAGTGATGTCAGTAATTCACTAATTTGGATAGATAATGACACTGAATGATGACAAGCCTTTATTCCTTCGTGATGCGAGCGCTAACTCTCAGGTTTATGTGAGCTTTGCTTTAGCAAGAAAAGCTATGTTTCATATCGCACGCTACGACGACATCAGCGTCAGGTCTGTGGGATTTTGCTGTAATCATAAAACAACACTTTCCTTTCTCCTTTAATCCGTTCGCTCTGAAACAGCCTCCTTCGTCTAAACTTTGCACCAAATGCATCCAAACTTTCCCTCAGAGCCGCCATGTTGGTTGTCTAACGTTACCATGACAACGAGATTGTACGTCCGGTTCATGTCTGTAACGCTGTAATTTTCTCTTTTATACTTTTTAAATGGATTAAAAAAAAAAAATTTTGGTCGGAGTAATGCTTTGATAGCATGACATTTAGCTTAATTGCGGACATATATATATATACAGGTAAAAATACATTTCATTACGCTGTTTAAACACTTTCCAAACTCCGACATGTAGATTCACACAGGACTAGAAGCACTTTTTAACTTGAGGTCCCTAGGTAATTGTAATCCCATGTGAATAGGTCTATAACCACACGGTTTGCCTTTTTCCTGTGTATTGTAACTGTTGAACCACTTTGACAATGTAAGGTTATATGCTGCTGGTGCACTGTATTTATGTGTTTAACATTGTTTCACATGTTTTTCCTTAAAAAAAATGAATAAAACCCCCCCAAAATGTCCCTTTTATCCTTTGTTTTATTGTATCCAGTGTGAACAGCACAATATCCTTCAAAAAGTAGATTAAAAAAATCATTGTGCAATTAGTGCAAATCTGGTTTTCAGAATATATTTTACATCTGTAAAATAATGTTAGTTGAACATTGAACAGCAGTGCAAAAATGTATAGTCACTATAAAAAACAATACAGCAGGTAATGCCATCACTCCAGTACAAAATAATATCTTCCAAATAATTTCATTTGCAAGTGGAAGTGCATTTAAGTGCATTGGAAAATGCACGTGGAACTAAAACTCAAGTAGGATGGAAGAAACAAATATCTGGTTGTCTGATCATAAATGGGCACCAACAAAACAAAAGTCTGACTTTAATTTTATATTGCCTCTTGTAAAATATTCAAGTTAGGAGCAATTGTCTTAGAATAACATTTTGATAACCTTTTACAAATAAACGCAGAAGACTAACTAACTGAAACTTGACTCTGCTACTCGGTTTTATCAAACAAAGCAGATGAATTAAACAGCTCACAGGAGCTGAAGGCGTCTGTTGCCATGTTGTTCAGCAAATCACCTTACAAATGTATCAAGATCTAAAGCTTTAGTGCGTTTATTTTCAATGCTAAGTTTGACAACCTACTCTCGGTCATAGTGGAGCGTAGATAGTTCTTTATTATTCTCAGAGTTGAAAAACTCCGCTCACAACTTGCACTACTTACAGGGATCACAACAGCTATTTTGCATAATCTGTACAACTCATAGAACACATCCTTGTATTGTTCCATAAATTGTGTGTAATCCATTAAGGTAGCTGGTGAGTCTTTTTCTTCATTTTTAAGTCTTTCAAGTACTCTTTTGCACTGATGAATTTCATGTTTTAGGTCATCAGCGTTTGATCCATATGCCTTTGCCAACAGCATAACATCATCACCCAAGAAGGAACGACTGGAAGGATTCAGAGCCTGGAGTCCATTCATTATGTCACAATTAGTTTTTGAAAAACGCCGCTCCACTTCTCCCTTCATGTGATCTATGACTGGATAGTACACTTTGTCCCGAAAACTTGTCTTTCCGTCTGGTGAAACGTGTTGTCCCAATGTTGAGGCGATGATGGAGTCCTGAAGCGCTTCTGTTGTTTGTCTGACCCTTTTGGATTTGTTCTGTGTTCTGTCAACAATGTTATTCCACAGTTCACCAAAAGTGTCCTCACTGCGATAATCATCCAGAGTATCTTTAAAAGCATTGATCAGATTAACTGCCTTGCTGAAGTCAATGTTTTTTGATTGAAGGTGATCTGAGAGAATTTTTGACTCACTTAAGATCGTTTTAAAAGCCACAAGGTACCCAACAAAATTCAGATCAAGTTGTCCAAGTATCCCTCTAGCTTCAACAGCTCTTTGTGGGTGCATTTCAGAAGCTATCTCCTCCAAGACGCGTATAATAGCAGGCAACCGGTCTAAAACATTGCGACACGCTGCCTGCCGACAAGCCCACCGGGTGTCACTAAGACGCTGGAGTTCTCTAGGGGCACCATCAAACATTTCCTGCTGCACTTTCAGCCATTTGGTGTGTACATATGATCCTGAAAGAAATACATACAAGTGCTCTAATAATGAAAAGAAAGTTCCTGCATCTGAGACATTTTTGACACTGTCCACAATGACCAAGTTTAAGCAGTGAGCACTGCAGTGAACATAAAATGCATGCTTTGCACCCTCTCTCACTTTGCCCTGTACCCCTGCACGTACTCCACTCATGACAGCAGCACCATCGTAACCCTGACCAACCAGATTTTTTTTGTACTCCAACCCATGTTTTTCAAAAAACCAAATGATCTTTTCAGAGAGAGCACCTGCATCTAGTTGATCTGCCTCAGAAAATTCAATAAAGCTTTCATGAACAGCACCCTCATAAAAGTATCTCAGAACAAATTAAATCTGTTCTTTTTTCTGAATATCTTTTGTCTCATCAACAATTATGGAGAATTGTTGACTTTCTTTAACCTCTTTGATAATATTGTCTTTTACCATTCCTGCTAAGCATTTAAGTATTTCATTTTGTATCGTTTTACTTGTGTACATTGCATTTTTGGGCTGGTTTTGTAATCTCTTTCTGATCATTGGGTCATGTTTGGCAAGTAATTCCAACATTGACAGGAACACCTTTTCTCTTAGAGTCTGTAGTTTCCCTATGGCCACGCTGAGCAGTGTTTTCAGTTGCAGTCACGATAAAAATTTCAGCTAATACTTTCACATAGTTTTGGTTTTCAGTCAGTTGTTTCTTATTTTTTTCGTCCATTATTGCAACAAGTGAAGTGTTACTGTCTTGTCTTTTTTTTGTTCTCTGCCCATGCACACATTGCATTTTGGTGGTTCTCAGATTTGTCATGTGAGCTAAAGCCATTGTCTTTAAAGCTCGCCTTTTTCCAGTTTCTGTAACCCTCCGTGGACGTGAACACACTTTTAGCGGCATCTGGTAAAGAAAAATGTCTACAAGCAAAGCAGTAAGCTGCATCTTTTCTTGCAGAGTACTCAAGCCATGTGAATGTCTTGTACCACTCAGCGTGAAAGCTTCTTTTTGCTCCTCCGTGTGTAGTCTTGAAAATAAAAAATAAATAAATCGTACAATGGATGCAGAATTTCACGTAGGCCTAGATAAAAAAAATTAAAAAATAAAAAATCGCAAAGCCTCATTCACTTCCATTCGGTCACTAAAAGTGAAAGTCAGAAGGGGAAGGGCAAACTCTGTTTACGTGGCTGCACGCGACCGGTGTAGTACGCAATCATACTACAAATCATGCGTAGTTGGCCCAGGTACCATACGTACCATCAGAACTGAATACGAGCAAGAAGCACAACTGAATGTACGGGAAGCCAAAAGGTTAAAAAAGGATTGTATTTTTTCCCGAAATTTTTTCCCGTTTTTTTTTATTTTTATTTTTTTTATTAGAAGCGAGTTTTTCCCCATCTGTCAGTTCAATCCAGATTATTTCTTTTAACATTTAAAACAATAAAAAACAACAACAAAAAACAAAATAAAAAACAAAAAACAATAATATAATATGAGGAACTCTTTTTCTCATGTGTATTTTGGTGACATTTAACATATTGTTTAATACATTTTGTATACTGTTTACAAAGTTGTATATCATAAACCTGCCATCTCTGATGTTTTGCAATCTTTATAAATAATAATAAGACCATAATATGAGGCATTGAGTTTGGACATAAACACGGTCAGATAAGGCAATTTGTATGGGCAAAATTCAACTGAATATATTCAGACATAATACAAAAACTATGAACAAGTGCAAGATTAATTCAATTCACAGAAATATTACTGGAGTGTGAGATAGGATATTGATAGGGATATTGATGTAGGGATTTTCATGACTCAAGTCATGTTTTTCTGTGTTATTAGTAGTAGTAGTTAAGGTGATTGAGTGCTGTATTTCAGTTTTTTACTTCTTTGTGTATATATATTTTAATAAAGACTCTGTTATTCTCAGTCCTTCATATAGCCCGTGAGTGTGTTTTTTTTTTTGGTCAGAGCAACTGCCCCTCAAAATTCCTGTGCACGTCCCTGTTTGACACGGAAATTCATAAATCATACCAAGTTGTTCTTGAGACGATAGCCTAACATCGCCCAGCTCCCTTTCAGTTTCTTTATTGTTGCTGTCACTCATCTCTTCTTCCACTGCAACTTCACAGTCCTCATCTGTCCCTTTGTCAACTTCTACATCTTCCTCACTCAGTCTGTCTGTCTGTTCCTTCACATGTTCACTCTCCTGTTCTTTAAGCGTCTTCTTTGGTTGAAAAAACTGGTCTATGCTTTTCCGCTTCATTTTTAGGCTACAAGTGATTCATGTAATAAAATACTCAATTAAAATAAATATTTCATATTATCCAATGTCTCAAAAATACTTTACTTACTGCCACAATGGGAGATCAGGACCAACCCTCTCCTCTCCCATTCATTAGGTCATCATCATCTATAGAAAAAGAAAAGAGAAACAGTTAGTCTTTGGCCATTAAACAGTATTGTGGGGTCAAGTAAACTATGTTTGACATACTGGACATATTTATGCATGCATTTGATTTAAGATCTGTTTCGTTTTGATACATGAACACATCTTAAGTGTCAATAATTACGTTTTTTTTTTAAATGATTAAACGATATACATTTTATTTATATGACAGTAAAGTACCACACTGAGATTGAAATAATGCCTTACTAAACGACCTGCAATTAAAAGGAAAATAAAATGATGACGCCGTCATGATATTCTCATTATTTTCCTATCATGATGCAACTGATCGAATTAGGACAAAGTTGGGTATGGGAGCAACTTAATACTTTAGTAGAACGAGGCGTTTACATGGACACTTATAATCGGATTGGCGGCTCAATCGGACTAAAAAACCTTCATGTAAACACCTTAATCGATCCGATTGAGCTCGATCTGAATGAAATTTCGTTCGGATTGAAAGGGGTGGTTTATCCCTTTTGTAATCCGATCGAGAGAACATGTAAACACTTGATCGGATTGAAAACCGAAACTGAAAGGACTGCGCATGTGCGATGACGTTACATAGCGTAATGACGTATGACGCGCGGAACGAGCTGTTCTTCCTGTTGAATAAAGTGTCATATTAATAAGTTTCCCGTCATTCTAAAATTCTCATTTCACTCAGCGTCTGTGAAGTGAAGCAGGACAACGTCCCACCAGTCCTTGTTTTGGATTCTCATCCACAGACGTCTGGTTTTGGCCGCGGGGAGGGGCATTTTTACTGCGTGATCAATAAGCAGCACGGCAAAACGGTTAATATATGCTCTAAATTATGACCAGAGACGAATTAATATTACGTCTGCTGTTTAAAACAAATAAAGAACCAATAGAGGAGAATATTTATGCGGGAAAAGCGGGAAACTCTGTATATTCGTGCAGTGTGCGCATGTCAAAACATCAGATCCGATTTGAAACTTGTGACATATAAACGCGCACATCAACCCGATTACTTTATTTATCAATCATGTAAACACCTTGTTCGGATTCATCAATCGTATTGATTTCATTCCGATTGTGTCCATGTAAATGTAGCTGACTGCTCCGAAAACTTAGCTGTTAGCTGCTAACCAACTAAAACTCATGTTGGTCCCTGCTTAAACCCGGTACTTTGCGGTCTGTAATTTGTAGGCAAGCAGAGTCAAGTCAAGTCAAGTCAAGTTTATTTGTATAGCGCTTTTCACAATACAGATTGTATCAAAGCAGCTTCACAGTATTCAATTTAAATAATACAACAAAGTTTATTTCAAGAGGAATTTATTGATTGATAAAATTAAATTAAATATCCCCAAAATATCCCCAACTGAGCAAGCCAAAGGCAACAGTGGCAAGGAACCGAAAAACTCCATCAAGTGACCTAATGGTGTCCTAAAACTCCATCAGGTGACCTAATGGAGAAAAAAAAACCTTGGGAGAACCCAGGCTCAGTCGGGGGCCAGTTCTCCTCTGGCATTTATGAGGTAGAGGCCGGATTGTAGTTTGAACTGTGGGATTATATGAATGCCTGGCTGAAGAGATGCGACTTTAATCTAGTTTTAAACTGGGAGAGCGAGTCTGAGCAACGAACAGTATCAGGAAGACTATTCCAGAGTTTTGGAGCCAAATGTGAAAATGCTTTCCCTCCTTTGGTGGTTCTGAATATCCTAGGTATGACCAAAAGCCTTGAATTTAGTGATCTTAAAGAGCGCGATGGATTATAGGGCGATAGAAGATCTGTTAAATAGACTGGAGCTAAGCCGTTTAGGGCTTTATAAGTCAGTAGCAATACCTTGTAATTAATACGGAACTTTATAGGTAACCAATGCAGTGATGATAAAATCGGTGTTATATGATCATATTTTCTTGATCTCGTAAGAACTCTAGCGGCGGCATTTTGGACTAACTGTAGCTTGTTTATTGAGGATGCAGGACAACCAGCTAATAAGGCATTACAGTAATCCAGTCTCGAGGTCATGAATGCATGAACTAACTTTTCTGCATCAGAAACTGATAGCATATTACGTAGCTTAGCAATGTTTCTAAGGTGGAAAAAGGCTGTTTTTGTAACATATGAAATATGATTTTCAAAAGACAGGTTACAATCGAGTATAACACCCAGGTCTTTTACTGTAGCGGATAAAGTAACAGGACATCCTATGATGTTAAAGTTGTATTGTGCGAGGTTTTGTGGGCGGTTTTTTGAACCGATAAGTATTACCTCTGTCTTGTCTGGATTTAATAAAAGAAAATTACGCGTCATCCAATCTTTTATATCTTTAACACACTCTGTCAATTTGGAAAATTTAGCGTTTTCATCCGGCCTTGATGAAATATATATTTGAGTGTCATCAGCATAACAATGCAAACTAATTCCATGTTTCCTTATAATATTTCCAAGTGGCATCATATATATTGAAAATAACAGAGGGCCTAACACAGATCCCTGCGGCACTCCATAGTTTACTGGAGTTATGATCGATTTTTCTCCATTTAAATAGACAAAATGGTAGCGGTCAGATAGGTATGATTTGAACCAGCTTCAAATCATGAAAAGAGTCAAATGACTGACACAGTTTAGTCAAACAGTTTAGTCTTCCCGTGCCTTTCCTTATTCGAAACTACCGAAAGCACTGCCACCGCTGTCCGCCATTTGGATTCACCGCGTTCGCATTAAAAACAAGAATACTTTTTTGGTTCAACATTAGCGAGGCGGGTCCCATTATAACATTATCAACCCTTCTGATAGAGTTGCATGTAAGCCATTTTTGAAAATATGATGTATAAAAGCGTGTTCTTCTTACCGTGTTTCGTCGTGTGTCCACGTTAGCCTCACTTGAAACTTGTCGAGAAAAGTTGAAAAGACTGCTTGGCTGGACTGCGCATGTCATAGGGAGGGAGGGAGGCGCCGGCGGGAGAGGCTCTACTCAAGTCATGATGCGTTTAGGGGCGCCCAGGAAACAAAGGTTTTTACCATAAATGTCGTTTTATTTTCAGCCGGCCTGGCTGACATCAATGGGGTGGCAGCTGGGGTGGCAAGACCTTTACTAGGGTTGGCAGCTGCCACCCCGTGCCACCCCAGTAGATTCGCCCCTGGATACACCTTGTTATTAGCTTGTATAATTGTTGATCATTTAGGTAGCATATGAACTACCACAGTGATTTAATTGTTCAGTTCATGTGTAGTTTCACTGGTTAATAAGAAAATAGCCTACATAAAATGTAATTCTTCAAAAGTGTTTAACTGTTCAATATCAATGTTGTATTTAAAAAATAAAAATAAACTGATCATGAGAAAGTGTTGTTTATATTACTTTTACAAATGCTATGTATGTATATATTACGCAATTGCAACGCAAAACTACGGCATTATGTAATACGTAAAATTTCCATTAATGGCGGGGAAAGTTGGAGAGTTCTGCCATTTCTTCAGGTTGTGAGGAATATATATATCTTTGGCAGAGAAGCAGAAGACCTAAAAAACAAAGGACCTAGTACTGAGCCCTGTGGCACTCCATACTTGTGCTTAATGGGTTGTGTCTTCATTCACACAAACAAAGTGGTAGTAGTCTGATAGATGAGACATAAACCATGCCAATGCTCGTCTTAGTGCATATCACCACCTATTGAGCTATTGTGAATTCAGAATTTATATTATACAGAATATGTCCAGTATCAATCAATGATGTGTGTGATGAGAAAATATTGGTTTTAAGATGTGACAAAATAAACATTGGTTTGTTGTTATAATAATAATGCTTTATAAATATAAATTTGGTTCACTGCAGATTTAAGGGGAAAATACTCAGCAATGGAGTTGACTTATGCATGTATACATGGTTTGTCTTAAAGCATATTAAAAACACCAAATAGTCATATAAACAACATTTAAAAGCTTGATTTTAACCACAGGGGGACTTTAATAGGCTACCATTTTTTTTTTGCCATGATCATATGCCAAAAGCAGGTCATTTGTAACTTCAAAAAGCACAGTTTCTGTGATATGATAGTTTTTTTGATAAGGATTTTGATAATGGCTAGCTTAAAGGTATTTTGGTCCCAAAGAAAGCCAAGGGGTTAACAATATTGAGAAAAAGGTGTGATACTAGCTACATGCGTGAAGGATCTAGCATACACATTAGTTTTGATGCTTTACATGTCTAAACGTTTTGATTTCTGTTGGTTTGTGCAATTAAACTGGGGTTATTTGTCTTTTTTCACCTTAGACCAGAAGACACTGAAAGAAGAGAGTCAAGAACTGAATGAAACAGAAGAAAAATACCAGATTAAGAAACATCATGATTTCACATCTGAAGAACCACCTTTCAGTTCCTCACAGACTGAAAAGACTTTACCACAAATGACTCAAAAGACTAAAGGTAATTTCACATGCCAGCAGTGCGGAAAGACTTTCAATCAAAATAGAAACCTTAATGTCCACATGATAATTCACACTGGAGAGAAGCCATTCACTTGCCAACAGTGTGGAAAAAGGTTCAGTCGAAAAGGAAACCTGACAGACCACTTGAGAGTTCACACTGGAGCGAGTCCATTCACCTGCCAACAGTGCGGAAATAGTTTCACTCAAAAAAGAAGCCTTAAACTCCACATGAGAATTCACTCTGGAGAGAAGCCTTTCATCTGCCAACACTGTGGGAAAAGTTTCACTGAAAAAGTAAGGCTTAAAGTCCACGTGAGAATTCACACTGGAGAGAAGCCTTTTACCTGCCTGCAATGTGAAAAGAGTTTTAAACATAAATCAACCCTTAATGCCCACATGAGAATTCACACTGGAGAGAAGCCGTACGTATGTGGTCAGTGTGGAAAGAGTTTCAGATTTACTGTAAGCCTTAATCACCACATGAGGATACACTCAAGAGAGAACAGCTTTATATGTCATCATTGTGGGAAGAGTTTCACAGACAGGACACATCTTAAGGATCATGTACAAATTCACATTGGAGAGAAACCTCACATGTGCCTCCATTGTGGAAAGACTTGCAAAACCAAAGCATACATTGAGGTTCACATGAGAATTCACTCTGTAGAGAAGCCTTTCACCTGCGAACAGTGTGGGAAAAGTTTCACTCAAAAAGGAAACTTTAATGTCCACATGAAACTTCACACTGGAGAGAAATCTTTCACCTGCAATCTGTGTGGGAAGAGCTTCTCTCGAAAAGCAAACGTTGAGGCTCACATGAGATTTCACACTGGATAGAAGCCCTTCACCTGTCCTTGTTGAAATATTTTCTCTATTCTATAGAAAACAACTGTAGAATTAGTTTGAATACAATAAAAGCCAAATGTGTTTGTAAGGCCTTATGGCCTATGTGACTGATCAATAAAGTCTAATTCTGATTTCTGGAACTCTTGACTCCTGAGCTTATTTTGCAAGAAAGAGAAGACAATTCCCTGCAACATAAATTAATAGAAGACAATTTTCCTCAACACCTTCAGTGTGGAAAGGGTTTTGCACTGAAAGGAAACCTTGAGTTTCACATTAGGCTTCACACCGGAGCAAAGCCTCACATGTGCCTTCAGTGTGAAAAGAGATTCACATATCTTAGAGACCTGAAATGTCATTCGCAAACTCATTCTGGAAAGAAATTAAAGGTTCTGAGTGTGGTATGGATTTAATGAAAAAGATACATTTTAAACTCTCTGGAGGAAGGCGATTTACTTACAGATACACATAAAAATTCATGCAAATGTGAGACCATATTCTTGTTCCCTTGTACTCCTTATATGATTAAGTGTTGTTAGGCAAATCATCAGCCTTGGTTAAATTAACATACTTGTCTTTGTAGACTGCAATGTAGGAAGGCAGAACGGACTTGGAAAGATAAATAAATCGCTGGTCTTACATCAGATTTTACGGGCTTCACTTCTTAGGTTTTAAGAATGCTTTCTTAAGCCCACTGCTGTCACTATACCTCCATCTTCAGAATGCTGTGAGATGTTTTTAAGTGCTTTTACCAGAAATACTAAAGACATTAGGTCAGGGTTTTGTGTGTTGGATGGAAGGGTAGGGGATGACTCTTTTAGTGTTAAAACTTTTGATGAGTTTGATTTGGCTTCGTCCACTGATATAAGTTATATTATTGCTTGTTTGAAACACTCAGCTTCTAGTTGGGATGTATTGCCCTCCGGTTTGCTTGGAGAGATGGCTGATTTTATCGGAACGAGTATTACATTGATTGTGAACAGTAGTTTTTCTACAGGTATTTTTCCATCATGTTTTAAGCAAGCAGTTGTTCAACCTCTTCTTAAGAAGCCCACTTTGGAACTTTTGGATCTCACGATCCTATGTGCATCTCTGAATCAACTCCCAGATCAGCTGGACCACCGGGGGATGGAGTGCATTGGCCGAACGTTTGAGCTCACTGGAATGTGAATGGCGCGCAGCGACTTCAGCCACTGCTGACTACACAGGAGGAGATGGCGCCTGAGTTCTTACGAGATGTGAGCGTACACCACCTTGGCGGTTGATGTACACAACAATCGCAATGTTGTCCGTGCGGACTAACAAGTGCTTGCCCTGAAGCAACAGTCGAAACCGGCACAGGGTGGACAACACTGCCAGCAACTCCAGGCACTTGGTATGTCAGTGCAGTCAAGGTCCCGACCAGGAGCTGCACGGCCATTGCACTTAGAGCCCCAACCCGTTCTGGAGGCATGTGTTGTAACAACATGTCTGAACACTTGTTCTAAGTAGGGGTGGGGGGAAAAATCGATTCTTAGATGCATCGTGATGCGGACGTGGACGATTCTGAATCGATTCACAAATGTAAAAAATCGATTAAAAAAACAACAACTCTAAAGCAGACGTGCAGTGCGCGGACAGTCTGTGGCACATAACAGAGACGCATGATGGTTGAGCGCCAAATTCTAACGGCACCCTCTTCGTTAAAAGCTAACGTATGGAAAATTGGCAATTTTATTGTGACCCATTTAGTATTTTTTGTATGAGAGCTGCTTTCTGTATTTAGTTTTCACATCAATATGCTGTAAACCGATCTGTTATACGTACACTAAAAAAATCCTGTAAAAATACGGGAAATTTAGTACAGTAATTTACCGTTATTCATAAATACAGTTGTATACTGTCAATGACGCTGAATTTTACAAGCAAAATAATAACATCAATCTACTGTTCAGTTTTACGGGATAATACAGTATTTTTTCGTCTACTCACGTGCTTGAGCCCGCGCGCTCACAACTCACAGGAAAATCACGACGACTCATCAATTCCCTTCAACAGGCGTGCTGCAAAAGGATTAATATTACCCTCAGCTTTTCTCTTCCGTCAGTTTATCAAGGTAAGTGCAAACTGATAAAAGTGTTACCCTGTGATATTGACTTACCAAATCTACGTCAGGGATTGGGCATTATTTTACCGTTTTTTTTAGGGTTTATTGAAATGTGCACTAAATTAATGATGCTAACAGTTAACGTTACTTAACTTTCTGCCTCTGTTTTACGCAAAACACTTTTACTATTCCTAGAGAGAGAGTATAGCTTAAAGATTGTCTTTAAAGATTGAGAGTTAAAATGGTAAGATTATTTTGCAGTGGATGTCTGTGGATTGTAGTATAAAAATGTTTACTTGCAACATTTGTGCTAAAACATGCAGCAACACATTTGCCTATGTCAGGCACATGCGAGCTCATAGTTTTTTGCCGAATGCATCATTTAAGTGTGGTTTCCCTGAATGCACAAGAACGTTTTCTACGTTTTCAGCCTTCAAGTGTCACACTTACGGCCATAAATATGGAAAATATGGACTAAACTAGATAGTCTAGGTGATTTAACATGTCATATTGACTTGTGTAGCTATAAGTGTGAGGATATCCGTGGTCTTCTTTTACATGTGAAAAGTCATTTTACCGAAGGCAAGACCGTTACGTGCCCTTTCAAACAATGTGACAAAAAATGTACAGTGAAGTCTACATTCACAGCGCATGTGTCAAGAAAGCATAAAGACTGCTCTAAAGAAAGTCTAGTTGACTCAATTGCAAATGCAATCAGCACTGATTATAATAATGAGAGTGATATGCAACTTGGCGGTCCCAGTGAGGCCAGTTATGAAGAAATGGAGATCTACCCAGAAAAAGCAGACGAAGGACAATTTCTCAAAAATGTAGCATTGTTTTATCTGAAACTACAAGCTAAATTGCTCCTTCCATCATCTACAATTCAAACAATTATTGAAGACTGTCAGGAAATACATGACATAAATCAGTCACACCTAATTTCCAAACTACAAGAAAAATTTAAATCACTTGGACTTCCTGAAGCTGACATAAACACTGTGATGGATACCATGAAAAGAGAGGATCTCCACAGGGCTTGCAATAACCACAAACTCAAAACTGACCATAAGAGAAAAATGTTTTTTAAAAGTAACTTCAATTATGTGGAGCCAGTGCCCATTTGTCTCGGTAAAAATTAGTCAGGTAAAGAATGTTTTGCACAATATGTGCCGATAAAAAAGACAATAGCTTCTCTCTTGTCCTCAGAGTCAGTAAGGGAGCAATTGACCTTTCGCCGGCCCCTCCCCCAAAACGGCCATTGTCCAATCACACATCATAGCAACCGTTACTATGTGAGCAGGTCCGACAAACATTATCAAGATGGTGAAGCGTGCGCCCATGGTGTTTGTAAATCGGACACTAGATACCCCGAGAGATTGTCTGGAGGAGTTGTGTTCTTTCCATTCCCAAAGCCGAAAACACAAACAGTGTGGACGGCCCCACTCCCAGTTAAATGTGTTTAACATTACGAAGCATAAATACGTCTGCTGGCTGTGGTATCGATGGCTAACGTTACTTAATTTTTATTTTATTTTTTTCTGATCTGAAAAACTATCCTATCTGTAACTCAAAAAAACATAATATTGTCTGAACCGCGATTTTTATGATCCGTTGCCCCACTAATAAATATTATGGTCTCAACCGCGATTTTTGTGATCCGTTGCCCCCCTAATAAATATTATGGTAAGTGCATTATGAAAGACAATCAAGGAAAGTTATTTAGATGCAAATTAAGGCTATGTCTGGTTAAACAGTTATTGTGTGATTTCGTTTATTGTGCTTTGTCAACTTGAAGCATGAATTTGAGAAAGAAAATAATTTTTGGAAGAAAATGCACCACATACTTTTGTCAATGATATAAGTTATAGCTAAAAGATTGTAAAAGCTTTCAGTTCTATGGAGTCAATATAGGGCCATATATATCTGCAAAATAAAACAATGTTTTGCAAACAAAAAATATGTTTTGCAAAAAAAAAAATGTTTTGCAAATAAAAATAAGAGTATTGAGAATTTTTTTTGCTTTTTTGCAAGTAAAAAAAAAATTATTGCAAAAGAAAAGTTAACCACTGAGAGAAAAAATAAAGTTTAGCAAAGTAAAACTTCAGCAGCATTGACTTTGCAACACATATTTCCCTTTGCGCCGCTCCTTTAAATCCGCGTTTCAGTCATCTGTGCCTCTGCGGCGCAAAGGGAAATATGTGTTGCAAAGTCAATGCTGCTGAAGTTTTACTTTGCTAAACTTAATTTTTTCTCTCAGTGGTTAACTTTTCTTTTGCAATAATTTTTTTTTTACTTGCAAAAAAGCAAAAGAAATTCTCAATACTCTTATTTTTATTTGCAAAACATTTTTTTTTTTTTGCAAAACATATTTTTTGTTTGCAAAACATTGTTTTATTTTGCAGATATATATGGCCCTAAATTGACTCCATACAGTTCTCCCTGCCTAATTGTAGTTGAAAAGTCAAATTAAGCTTGATTAATGATATAGTGACTGATCAAATAAACTACAGCATCGGGAATATAACTCCCATGTGTTTTGCAGCATTTAAAATTTCAGTCATTGTGTTATGCGAAAAAACACACATACGAAATTATTGCTGACAGCACTTTTATTTTCAGAGAGTTTTTTCTTTCACACAAAAACACAACAGTAAGTGTCTTTCAATACTTTTAAACACTTGATTCCTCGTTCTTTGTCATATCACAAATGATGTGTGAACACCGGTAAGCATTAGCCTCGATAGAGACGTAACGTTAGATAGTAGTCGTGTCTCCTTCATTGCGTATTTTTATATTTTGAATATATCCCTCCACTGCACTCTGTAACCCCTTTTGCCTCGATCTGGAGGATATCGCGGAGGTATTGCTCCAAAAATGGTCACTGACACGCACGGGTATACCTCTTTCCGTCATGGCAATCTGTCGCGCTGGTCGTGTTTGACCATTTGTTTGTCGGACGTAGCAACAGTAACTAAGGGGGGCGGGGCTCGGCGAAAGGTCAATTGCAGCAAATAAGAACTAGAGTCGAGCCTGATGATGTTTTTCAGGATTTGTGGGATGGTGCAAATATTAAAAACAACTTGCTGCTTAAGCACACAGCCTCTTCAATAGGCATAATCCTGTATCAGGATTCGTTTGAAGTCGTAAACCCCCTAGGGTCAGGGAGGAAAAAGCACAAGATTTTGGCCATGTATCTGACCCTTGCAAATATTTTGCCACACAATAGATCGAGTATTGATCAGATGCAGCTTGTGATGCTTTGTCGAGAACAAGACTATAAGCATTTTGGACAGGATCTAGTGTTTGGCACTCTTGTTAATGATTTAAAAGATCTTGAGCTGAATGGAGTAACTTTGCCAGATGGCCAGGTCTGCAAGGGAACATGCCCTTAGTATGCCATAGCAGGTGACAATTTGGGTTCACACAACATTGGGGGCTTCACTGAAAATTTTAGCAAGAGCTCATATTTTTGCAGAGACTGTGAAATTGATCGTAAAACATTTCTGGACGATCCTTTGGCTAAGGGACCTGACCGCACACCACAGTCATATCAGAAACACATTGAGGCTCTGAGTCGTAATGTGGAATCAAGGGACTGTGGAGGCATTAAATTTAACTCCATTTTCAATGAGTTCACATATTTTCATGTATGCCAGCCTGGATTACCTCCTTGACTTGGACATGACCTTTTTGAGGGTATTGTCTCAACCGATTTGGCATTATACCTCAGCCACCTTGTTTCAAAAGAGAAAGCATTCACTTATGTTGAATTGAATCAGCGTATAGACCAATTTAAATATCTGGGTAATGATGCTAACAACAAACCTTGTGAGGTGAACCCAGGGACTGGAATACTCTCTGGACATGCAGTTCAGAATTGGTGTTTCCTGCGAATGTTGCCAATATTGATTGGTGATAAAATAAAAAGCCCTGGAGAGAGTGAGGTATGGCAGCTTATCTTACAGCTGAGAGAGATTGTTGAGCTTGTTTGTGCGCCAACCATTTCCACAGGCCAGGTAGCATATTTAAGAGTTCTGATAGATGAATATTTGCATATCAGAATGCAGACTTTTGGGGATCATATGCTTAAGCCTAAGCACCACTACCTAAATCATTATCCGGAACTCATTGGTCACTTTGGGCCACTCATCCGTCTATGGACATTAAGATATGAAAGTAAGCATGGTTACTTCAAGCAATGTGCAAGAAAGCTCCATAACTTTAAAAACCTCTGCTTAACCCTTGCTGAAAGACACCAACTGTTGCAATCTTTTCTGAGTGCTGGGACCCTATTCCCACCATCTGTTGTGGTAGAGAAGGGAACTGAATTTATTGTAGGAGACTACAATGATAAGATTGGACAGTCAGTTGCTCATCTTAACTTTGACCCTCTAGATACCCTTATTAGTCATGATGTGACCGTAAAAGGGACAGCATATAAGAGCAACTTGTTTGTTGTGATAGACCCTAAAGATGATGGCCTTGTAGTAGGACAAATCAAAAAGGCTGTCATTCATAAGAATTCAGCAGTGTACTTTATCACTGAGGTATATCAGGCTGTTCGTCAACCTTGCATTAATGCTTATGTCATTACACCAGTGCAGGAGGCCTACTACTGTGTCAATCAAGCAGAGCTGCTTGATTATTATCCACTGCCTAAATATTCATTTTGTGGCATGTCTTTGCTAACTCTTCATCATTCTGTTCCTACTTTTTAGAGTTATGTCATCCACCAGGGATGAAATAAAGGTCATCATCCTCAAGACTTTGCCCAGCCTGTCTAAGGATATTCAAAAACAGATTATCACTACACTTGAAAGCTCAGGTGTGGAATCAATAGAAGACCTCAAGTATGTACAGCAGGATGATCTCAGAGACCTCTTGCCTGTTATACAGCAAAGGAAACTTCTGGAGGCATTCAGAATGGGTAATTATTATTATTAATTTAGTGTTAGTAGTTGTCCTGTCAAGTTAAAGTAACAGGAATTATTAAAAACCAGACTGTTACATTCAGCTGTATTTGGGCCAGCCACAGGCTTTACACAGTGAAAGGCCGTTTCAATTATTAATGCTAAAAGTCTATAGAAAACAATAAATTGAATTGCCTTCCAGATTAAAAATCTCTAGTGTTTATGATAATGATTTGCATGCATATGATACACATTTTGTGAAAATATTGATGTTAGGGGTGTCCCCGACTATGGATTTTCATAGTCGAATCAGAATCGTCAAGTCTTGCCTATAGTCGACTAATAGTCGAATCATGTGTATGGGGGCGGGCTTTAACATTTCAAAGCCGCTATGTACAGAAAATCACACAACGATATAGACATGCATTTTGGATCAATAAAACTAAGAAATAACATAAATAACTCCAGAAAGGCCACACTGCAGACAGGATTTACATATCACATGCAAATCAAATTAAATCGGCTAAATTACCTGTGCAAGCAGGCTCTAAGTACAGCACAACATCGATGCATCATGCACCGAAAAAATAAACAATTAATTTACTAAATTAAATTAGAACAGAATATACCTTTCTAATAAATAAAAATACAAAACGAAATAAATCAGAATAAGTCACAAGATGAGGAGAAAATGTGTGCAAAATGCCTAAAGTGCAGGGGAACATATATTCAAAACACAAGCCACAAATAGTTAGATTAGATAACCCTGACAGATCAATAAATACAATTAAAATAAATAAATTATTAAAATAACGATAGTAGCCAGAATTTTCAACTGTCTTTTTAACTGCAGAAACAATAAATGCTAAACTGGAGTGGCAGTCTTTTTAGCTAAAAATGTTCACAGCATCCAAAAATCAAATTAGAACCGGCTGAAAAGTTTTTAAATCACTTGTACCCGATACCTGATCGAGAGAACAAATCCAGTTTTTCACTCTGTGTCCGTTGGAGTCTTTTCAAATTGTGCGTGCGGATAAAATACATTCTAAAACACTCAATGTGAAAAATGTTTAACGACATAATCTCCTAAAATAGTTAAATTAAAATATGAAAACGCATTGCATTCATATTCTGGGTTCATCTGCTTATCTGCGCATAGTATGGTTTCTTAATAAAGTGTGTACTGTGTACATACATTAAGCCACATTAAAGTGCCTTTTAAGCGTTGTAAAAGCTTTTTTCACGTTAAGCATTTTAGAATGTCCCGTGGAAAACCAACTTGTTAACTTTTGGCCGGCAGAAGTGCGATCATGGTTTTCCTGATGCTAAATCCAGCCTTGGAGAATATCCTTTCTGATGGTGTACATCCACACATTAGATTTTCTTATCCCAGACATTGTTAAAGATTTAAATCCTTGCCGCCAAGACGTTCCTCTGTCGGTCACGGATTGAAAGTGAAACTTAAATCTGTCACGGGGTGTTTGGATTTATTCACGCACGTTAAAAAAATATTTATTAAAAGCTTCTTTCTTTGCACATTTTTTTATACAGCATTATCATAATAGGCTGAATATTAACGTATTGACAGAAAACCGGTAGTTCTATGTGAAATCAGACATTGAGCGCCCTCATATAGCCAAAGTGCCATATCCTCGTTTCATAACACCTCTGCGAAGATTCGACCGTGAGATCGGTAGTCGAATCAGGCTCCTCCAATCGAAGCATCGAATCTTCGACTATTCGGGGTCACCCCTAATTGATGTATATGTTAGATTTTATTTTCATGTTTTTCAGAAACTACAAAAGTCACACTTGATCTCGAAATCTTGCCAGTTTATTCAACACATACAAGTCTGTCTTCAGTCTCCAGTCCACTGCCTTGTTCATCTTCATCTTCACTGTCAAGCTCTTCACCATCATCACCTTGTACTTTAAGCAGGGTAAGCCAATCAGCCAACATATCCAGTAAATGGCATGAAACCTTTGAGATTCCTTGGAATAAAATTCCTGAGGAAGTGCAGTTAGCCATTGCCAATGGCAAGCGACCTGCTCCTGACAAGCGACGCCAGATGATACGCATCCTGGTAGATGAAATAAGAAAGCATGAGGTTAACCCCACACGCAATGAATGTGTCATCATCTGCCGTAACATTATTAAACAGTACCCCAGTAGTTTTGCAGATATGACACCAGGAGGTGTCATCATCGGTGGTGGATTTACTTCACTCCTTACTCAAGTAAAAACAAGAATTGAGAACATGAACCGTGCAGGGACATTTAAACGACACCGAACATCAACACTGCAGAGGCCAAGTGATTCTTACAGATGCACACAATTTAACCCGGAACTGCCATCAGAAGAAACAAATGATACACTGGAGCAAAAGCGGCAGCAGCTGGAGACAATCTACAAACAGGAATGTATTCACAGTGGTGAGAAGGCTGAAGTGATAAACCTTATGAAAACAACATTCTGTCTTCAGCGTAAACTAATCAATCAGATTCCAGCACCTTCCATTGAAGATTTGAGAATCCAGTGGCCTTACCTTTTTACCCAAAGGGGTATCTTCTCTCACTTCGAGTTACTAACTGACAATAACGTGTTACGTACCATGGAACTATCCATTAAAGAATGTGGACAAGGAATAGTGAAGTACTTGATGACCAAAGCAAAGAACAAAGATGTCATCGTCCAGGGTGAAGATGGGGAGTTGACTCTCATCCAGATGCTGATGGCCTACTTTGATGAAAGAATCGAGGGACTGATACTCCGTGCTGATGTAAGTTTTGCTTAGTATTATTCCATTTGTTTAATATTTACTTCATGCCTGCTATGACTCTACACATATTTTCATTTCACTACATACCATTTTTCTTTTCTGCAGACCCTCCCTGCCAGCCACCCTGACCCTCCCTGCCAGCCCACGACTGATACTGCTGGGTAAGTGTCACATAAGCAAGACATGGAGTATAAAATACTAAAACAGTATAGAACCTACTGTGTAATTGCTCTCTTTCTGTATTAATCTCATTAAAGGGTTAGTTCACCCAAAAATTAAAATGATCCCATACTTTACTCACCCTCAAGCCATCCTAGATCCTTTTTTAAATTCTGATTGTGTTTGGCTGAGAGAAGAAAGTCATATAGATCTAGGATGGCTAGATACATATTAACATTTTCCTTCAGGTCAGTTTGGTCCTCCGGGGGAAGGAGTGGTGCGTTCACCATCTCCTGGTTTAGAACAGCTCCCTCCATTTCTGGGTCACCCATATCTGGGCCACTTTAATGTACTCTTTGAAGGCTTATGGGCCTAGACGGGCTGCGTCCCCTTCCCGCGGATGGCTTGACTGGGTGAACGGGATGACTCCGGTGGTGTAGATGCAGCAGGGGGACACCCTTGGCGACGAGCAGACTGAGGTCCAGCCCACGGTGGCCTGGTGGCAGAGGTGTCACGCTGGGGCAGGATGTGCTTTATAGCCTCAGTCTGCTTCTGGACTGCCGAGAACTGCTGGGCGAAGTCCTCGACAGTGTCGCCAAAGAAGCCGGCCTGGGAGTGGGAGCGTTGAGAAAGCGAACTTTGTCGTCGTCCTTCATCTCAGCTAGGTCCAAACAGAGATCACGTTCCTGGACCACCAAGGTGGACATCGCCTGGTCGAGGGTCTGCGTCATAACTTTTTTTTTTGCCGCGCGCTGTTCCTGTAACAGCCCTGGCTCAAAACTACCCTTGTGCAGCTCTTTGAGAGCTTTTGCCTAATGGACCTGCAGGATGGCCATGAGCTGATCGAGATCATGAGGAGGACATGAAGTTTCAGAGAGACAGCAGGGAGAGAATGGACAGATTGGTAGAGAAATAAACTTCTGGTGAATTAAAATTTGTAAATGAAACAGTACATTACTTTTAAAAGTTATATTTTTTAAATGAAACAAAAAAAATATTTCTTTGCATTTTTACATTTTTGTAATGCAAGTTATAACTTGCAAATGTAATAAATTAATTATTCTAAAGGCTACATTTATTTTTGTCATGTAAATTAATTTGTAAATGAAAAAAAAAAGTTCTCTAGGCTACATGTTTGCAAGATAAGTTACATTTAGATAAGAAAAACAAAATACAAATTTAAATTAACAGTATACATAAAACAGATATGAAGGAAAAAATTGTCTTGTATTGAGCTGAGTAAGGAGATTCTGGTGGTGCTGCTGGACCGAGAGGGGTGCAACAATAGAGACCCTGGTGAAGCCACTGCCGGCGGGACGTCATCTGGCATCAGTGCATATTTACACTGTCCACCAACAGGTTTGCAGGGCTGACTCAGGCGTGGGCTGCCAATCACTGTTCTCAGAAAGGGGGAAGAATAAATTAAATTATCTCACATACTCACATGCAAACTGTCCTATGAGCTAAACTCAGCAGCGTTGCCTATCCCTGAACTAGAAGACATATTTTTAGTGTTTCTTTTATATACTGTACATATTTTTTTGGTCTTGTTTTTGTTGCCTAGCAACTGGTGACAGCAGTTGTGACGAGCGGCAGTAACATTTGTACTGGACTGCCTAAAATCGAAATCTAAAAATGTTCACCATGGTCAGTATATGTAGGCTACATAGTAAAGTCTAAAGAGTATAAACCAGCCTATATAAAATCACATGCTGGTAACATATAAGTCAACATTTTAACCTTTATTATATATTTTTCTTTCATTTTTATCATTAGACACATAAGATTACTCGGATTAAATTGAAATCCAATAGTTACATTTAAAAGTGTAATCTGGCAATTTCGTCTCCGGCGCGCAATGAATTCTGGGGTAGGCAAGGCTGTGGAGGATCCTTCTGATGTCTCCTGCATTCACGGGAAAAGAAGGACGCATTTGCAGGTTGCATTTTTAAGGAGCCTTCAAAGCACCTTCAAATTGGGACAGCCTTTGATGCGCCGCAATGACGCAGTCGGCTATACTTTGCCTTTTAAACGAGTCTCGGTGCGTCCTTTGAAAACCGCTTCGGCTGCGGCCTTCAAAAGATGCAGCCCCTGAATTGGGACACAGCTAGTGTGTGTAGATGAGGGAGTGCAGGTGCAGGGAATCAGAATACTGGTGATGATCTGCAGGAGGTGTGGTGATGGCTGAGTGAGTGCAGGTGGGGACCAGGAGGGATGCTGGGAAATGTAGTACTGATGGATCACTGAGCTTGTGACTGTGACAGTAAGGTATCTACACCACTGAAAATATAGTTATGTATATTATAATGTATTTCTGTCAACAGATTATTACACAATGCACCTTTAACGATCTAAGCACATGGTCTAAAGCGCATGGTGCAAGTGCACTTAGGGCATGTCCGAATCCACTTTTGCTAGTTTAACGATGGGACAAGGGTTGTTCCTACTCTCTTAATGAGTGTGTTTTGGACGTAACGTGCCATAAACCAACCAGAGTCTCATCTCCCATTCCCTTTAAAAGCTAGTTGCGCTCGCGCCATGTCGGATTCGCTGTTTACATGGAGGAATTTGCAAGCGGAAAGACTGATCACGTCTCCAGAGTGCAAACGGATCTGCTCGTGTGTGTGTGTGTGTGTGGGGTTAAAGCGCGGATCATCTACGGGACAAGCCGGATTCCACCATATCTTTATGTACACAATATTCATCTTTTACATTGTAATCCTTTTATTTTTTATATTTGACACGTGTGTGCTGCTGCGCGTGTGTAATAAGCAGAGTGTGTCACGGAACACGTTCTGGAATTAGGACCCAAGTGCAATTCAGGATAAACAGTTCTTTAATGGAAATAAAGCAAGCTGCGTTGAGTTGACAAACAGAAAGTCTCTTGTTGCAGATAATCAGTTGAACAGAAAAAGTCTCTTTATAATCAAACTGAGGAAAGGTTCCCGCAAAGGTACTCAGCATACAGCAGCAGCGAATCAATACTGGGCTCGGGGTCCGTCTCTCGTCGTCAGATGCAGAGAAGCTGGGCAGAGAAAAGCTTCAGCATTAAACAGCACAGGCAGCGAGTAGCTTCCAGACACACATGAACCAAAACTAGACAGGACAAGAACTCGAGCAGGTAAGCTCCGTAACGTTCGTTATCATTGGCAATAATCTGGCAGAGGAAAGGGGGAAAAGGGGGTACCAGAAGAAGGAATGCTAATTAGAACAAAGTAGTAGCAGGTGAGAAGATAGATAGAGTAATGAGAAGAATGATGGAAAACAGTTGGCGGAGAATGAATGAGCGTAATAGTAAGTGGGTGTGTCCGGGCGAGGTGTGTGAGAATGAAGGGAGAGCGTGTGTGTGAGTGGTGGGTGTGTCAGTGTAATGATGAATGAATCAAGGAAAGAAAGCCACAAGGGGGAGACAGAGACAGGAGAGAATACCGGGATCATGACAGAGTGTACGAAAAGAGGAAAAGAATGGTCAAACATTACATTATTTACAAATAACCATTTTCTCCACTATCCAACTTTTTCTTTTTTTTTTCTTTTTTTTTTCAGTGAGCGGGAGAATTTTGACAGAAGGATTCAACAAAATTTAAAGAAGTGTGACAAGCCATAAGGGACTCATCCTATTTTATGTTTTTAATAAATTGTGTTAATAATATTTTTCTTCACAAAAAAGTGGTCTGTTTCTCCTGCGATGGCTAAATGGCCCTCGGGAGTTTTAGAAGGGGATGAATTGTGTTTGTCTTCATGTATGAGACTGTTCTGTAGCTGTATGACCAATAGTGAACACTACAGCAGATATTTCATCGAGGGTCCATATGATTACACTGTATGTCTGAAGGGTAAATAAATATGGTTAATGAATGTTACTTTATATATAAATTCACAACATCATGTATATCACTAAATCTCCTGTATATGTAAACCCACACTCTAAAAACTCCTGGGTTATTTCTTCAACCCATTTTCTGGGTTATTTGTGTTGGGTTAAAATTATGGGTTATTTTTTTCAGAGAGTAACCATTTTCTGGGTTATAGGGCTAATATTTTGACCCAATTCATGGGTTGTTTGGGTTTCTGGGTTATTTTTCAAAGAGTAACCCATGTTCTGGGTTATAGGGTTGGCTTTCTCTCTCTCTCTCTCTCTCTCTCTCTCTCTCGCAGTTGTTCTGGAATTTTCTCACAACAGTCGTTTGAAATAACCGTCGCTTCGCGCTCGATCCGTTTTGGCCTGTGCTTCATCGGTGCAACTTCATCTATTCAAGGTAAGAGAGTATTTTCAGTGTTGATGTAATGTTAACTTTTCTGTGTCCATGTCCCTGTTGCTAGTTTTACGGAAGCCCTGAACCGCAACGTAAAAAAAAAAAATGCTATCATTTCGAGATTAAAGTCGAAATGTTTCGAGATTAAAGTCGAAATGTTTCGAGATTAAAGTCGAAATGTTTCGAGATTAAAGTCGAAATGTTTCGAGATTAAAGTCGAAATCTTTCGAGATTAAAGTCGAAATCTTTCGAGATTAAAGTCGAAATGTTTCGAGATTAAAGTCGAAATCTTTCGAGAATAAAGTCTTCCGTAGAAGTTGTGTGTGTGCTTGCCGTTATTTCACATTGCCGCACAGGCATTCATGCGTGTGCGTGTGTGTAAATACATGCGCTTGTGAAGTCGAACTGCCGTCTATAATAGACACCGTACGTTCTGGATACATTTTAAGTGCATCATTCTGTATCCAATCATTTGGCCGGATCCCGTGATTTCCTCAAATATAATAACCACTGGTGGTTGAGGAAAGATTCCCTGAAATGATTGTAAAGCGCTTTTAAGTGTAGGCCTACAGTAGACATATGAAAGCGCTATATAAATGCCTCATTCATGCATTCATTCATTCATTCATAAAGCTGGATATCTTGATCCAGTCTGACAGTATATTTTATAAAGTCCTATAGCCTAATGTCATGTTGTAGAATATCCCTTTGTTGAAAGCCCAGATAAAAGTAAAAAGCTATTATTTTGTATAGATCCAGTTTACACACACACACACACACACACACACACACGCACGCACACGCATGAATGCCTGTGCGGCAATGTGAAATAACGGCAAGCACACACACAACTTCTACGGAAGACTTTATTCTCGAAAGATTTCGACTTTAATCTCGAAAGATTTCGACTTTAATCTCGAAACATTTCGATTTTAATCTCGAAACATTTCGACTTTAATCTCGAAACATTTCGACTTTAATCTCGAAACATTTCGAGTTTAATCTCGAAACATTTCGACTTTAATCTCGAAATGATAGCATTTTTTTTTTACATTTTTTTTTTTTTTTTTACATTTTTTTTTTTTTTACATTTTTTTTTTTTTTTTACGTTGCGGTTCAGGGCTTCCGTAAGTTTAGCACCATTTGCCAAAAAAAAAAAAAAAAAATACGTTGCTACGTTGAGACTAGCGTTAGCATCATCACGACAACATCAGGACAACTCGAGGTAATGTTATCGCACACCGGACGCGATTTTGAACACGGTCCTGAGCCGTTGCTGGGTGCCGCGGACAGACCGCCGGTGTGTGTAGGCTAACGTTAGCTGCTACACTGATAGAGAATAATGTGTTCGAATTTTAAAGACGCGGCGCTGCGCTTGCGCGTCCGGTGTGCGAGCCCCTTGAGAGAGTGCACGTCCGGTGAGCGATACCTCGAGTTGTCCTAGACGCGACGCGGCGCTTCTCGTCCGGTGAGCGATACCTCGAGTTGTCCTAGACGCGACGCGGCGCTTCTCGTCCGGTGTGCGAGCCCCATAGCCGCGGCTACAGAGCGACGAGGCAACACAATAGTTGAGTTATGTTTACCAGCTGTGCCATGCTTAGCATATTATACAGTGCTCTACTGGCTGAAGTAGTGAGAGTTAAAGAAGCGGGTCAAGTCTTCAAATTGTTACTAACCTCTATATTGCTATGTTTTCTCCAGGTCATTTTGAATGGACAGTTTTGTCGCTGATAAGCTAACTGAGTGGCAGCTGTCTGAGCTGACAGAGAATTTTAGAGGTGAGCATTTTACTCTTATTGCCCTTATATCATCTCTCTATACCTACATTTTTTTTAATAAGACTTAAATGTGTCAGTGCAAGATTTTGTGAAAGTCACAACTTCTTCGACAGTGGGGTATGTACAACCCTAAAAGATTATTGTGCCTTGTCTTTAAGCTGTTATGCATAAGAATGGGCTGTCATTACACTTTTTAATGAAAGAAAATATGTCATTCACACAAAATGGGTAATGTTAATGCTGCAAAAGAACCACATTAGTTAACTAGCAATTTGGGCCACGTAAAAAAAAAAAGAAAAAAAAAAAAGCCACTGCATTCCCTTAAAAGTGATTATTTGTTAGCTTGATAATGAAAGAGTGTCTGGTGAGTGGTTCACAATTGTCTCGACTTATTAACAATACTCATGTTGTCTTGTTTTTTGTCTTTCAGATAGATGAGGAGGCATTTCTTCTCTTTGATGAGGACACTATCAAAAATCTTGTCCCCAAAGTTGGCCCCTGGCTTAAATTCCTGAGGCTCTTCTGAGAATTGTTGTTTATTTTTCAATTTTTTATTTCTAATATTGTTATTACAGTGTGACCTAAAATAAATATGAACATAAACATGTCCAAGTGTGTGTTTTTTCTTATAGATTTTTATTTAATGCAATAAAAATGTAAAAGTGCTTGAAGTGTGTAATATAATGTAAAACAAAGTTTTATTTTCTGAAATAAGGCATACTGGGATAGTGACCCAAGTTAGGTTATTTTTGACCCAACTCCTGGGTTAAAAAAGGATCAACTAATTTTTGGGTTATTTCTACCCAGATGTTGGGTTTTTTAAACCCAACATTTGGGTCAGGTATTTAACCCAGAATTTGGGTCAAAAAGCATAACCCAATTTTCTGAGTTGAAATAACCCATAAATTAGTTGGTCCCTTTTTTAACCCAGGAGTTGGGTCAAAAATAACCCATTATGGGTTATTTTTGACCCAGGAGTTTTTAGAGTGCACGGTGAATATATTCTACAGTAGATCATATCATTATTGTCCAACTATGTGTATTACACTTTTTTTTTTTTTTTGCAAAAACTCCTGTAGACCATGTATGAAGACCAACAGGGAATATCTACGGATATTTTAATCCGTAGTGCAGATCATGACACTGTCTATCAGATATTACTGTAACGTTAAATATTTAAATTCACAAAAACCACTTAATAAGTCAACGTCTATGGATGGGGCGATTATTAATGTGTAATTTTCGAGCGTCGATTTAATGATGTTATTTTGCCGTGTTTCCTCATACCTCGACTGGACACATCAGGAAAAACAGGTGGAAGATCTGCTCCAGGTCTGCAGACCCATCATATATGATCAATAGGTCATGAGTGACAACATGTTTTTACACTACTTTAACTCATCAAAATAAGTTAGGCAATTTTCATCTTTTTTTAAAAGTGAGTTTAATATAATTTAAGTTGATATGACTTATACAGACAAGTTTAAGGCAGCAAATTATTTTTTCTTATTATTTTTTTTATATATAAATGGTTCTGTGCCCAAGCATTGCCGTTTTGCCTTTCGAAAGATTTTTTTTACATTCTTTCATTAGTAGTTCTTAACATTTTCATTTGAAATTCACCAAGAAATAAACTCTGAATTCCTCTGACATCTATTTTACTATTTTTATGAAAACGTTTGTGATTTTTAGGAGTGTGAACAGGACTTTTATTTTGGTCTGGCGATATGACGTCCTAAAGCTGCGCCGCGCTCCTGCGTCTGCTGTCATTCGGCTGAAGTTAAGACAGGTTTGTGTTTTTACACATTTAAAGTTTCTGTCTATTTTATGTTTTTTTTACAATACCTGCAAGATGGATACGTTGTTATTGAATGTAACATTATAATTCTTTGTCTAACATTAATGAGTGGTATTTTGTGAGTAACAGAAAAGTTGCATCTTGTAGGGTTGCCAACTTTGTCACTATGAAATAGGGTCAAAATGTGGCAGGTGTGGTTTTGTGTGAGATATATAATTTTTATAGCAATAACAATAGGGGAATGCAGAGTCATACAAAACACTTGAATCTATAAAAATTCGCAATTCTGCATCTTGCATAAAAAAATAAAAAATCATACATCTAATACAGCAATTATCCTTTTTTAACAGCTGAGATGTCTTTAACAGCTTTATGATTGTTCTGTATTGAAGTCAGAGAGTCGTAATTGTGTGAATTGTTACAGTGGATTGTTTTAAGCCATTTGTCATAATGATAGTTAATCTCTTTATTAAATATTAATACCTAACTCTCATGCCTTGGCAACATACGGTAGGTTTAATAATAGTTTACTTTACATCAGCTTTAACACAGTCCTTTAATTTTAACTTGACTATTTGTCTAAGAGAAAACACGTCCTCCTATAAAGTTTTCCACTTCATGTTAATCTTGCATTTGTCAAACTAAAAATAGCAGCTTCTGTATGCTGGAGTTTTGCAGAGGAATCAAACTTTCTGTGTATATAAGGGAATAAATGCTTCACATTCTCATTCACTCTAACTATATATAAGTTGGAACAAAAATAAATAAAAAATAAATAATGATAATAAATGCAAAAGAGGAAAAGAGTGGCATCACCAAGTCTACTTTTTCCATGGACATATTTGCCTATGTTTGGTCTTTTGTCCTTTGGTGCATCCAGAGACAGTCGGTCATGTCTGACAGTGTGATGCACGTTTAACTTGACGCTATTTGACCAGTTTCCACAGTAGTTATCCCGAATAATGCACTGATATTGCTCGCAACTTTCACTAGTGTGGCCGTCTTGTGTATTTCTGTGGAAGCATGTCGAGTCGTTCTCACCTCCATGGACAATGACACAAAACACCTCAGTGGATCTCTTTAAGTTATCCTCAGTTTCAACACAGAAACTGTTTACACAAGAAGGGGGAGGTAGTCGCATCACTATAAAACAACAACAACAACAAACATACAATAAATCTATATCAAAAAGGTATTTGGTTCAGTAGTAGATATACTCAATCCATTTGGACCAGAAATCAACAAACAAATCCTTCTGAAAGTTCACATAAAATGTAATTTTCTCTATATTGAAAATACTTTTTAAGACATCAATCCAATCCTTTATTAGTGGGGGTTTATATATATATACCAGCATCTAATTATGGCTTTTTCTGCTAGATGCAAGAATTACTGTAAACATTTATTTGTTCCTCCTTTCCCATGAAACCAACGGCATAATGACTGTGATGGATTTTTAAAATAAATAATAACTAACATTTATTTTTCTTGCTGGAATAATATTCATATGCTTTTGTATCCTACATGTTTCCAAACCCTTTGGTCAAAAACTCGTGACTGAGTGTGTGTGTGTGTGTGTGTGTGTGTGTGTGTGTGTGTGTGTGTGTGTGTGTGTGTGTGTGTGTGTGTGTGTGTGTGTGTGTGTGTGTGTGTTAGTGAATCATGTCCGGATATAACAAAAGAGGAAATTAAACTAGACGGATATCTAAATTTATAAACTCATGACTTTGATTAACAAAGTGAAGTAATGAAGAAAACAGAGTTTGCTTCTTCCTAGTAACAGAAGGGTTTGCAAATGAAGAAGAACCAATCAAATTGTAGAGAAATTATGTAATGTATATTTTTATTTTATTTATTTATTTATTTATTTATAAAGGGACCATGTCAATTTTTTAACATAAATGTTTTCCATTTCATTCATTGTACCGGATTCGTAGTCCCGAGGCAGGTCAACACTAAATTAAAATTACACAGATAATACCCTCTATACGTACAATAAGAACATACATACACACACATCAGGGCTGTCAAAATGGCTGAAAAAATCAATTTGAATTTCTTTCTTAAATATTAGCAAATTCAAATTATATTCAAATTCTAAAGGCAATGGAGGATAACAGTGCTGTATCGTCTCCTTATGCCCATAAGAGGGCGCAAGCGAGCGCAATAAGCAAATATAAACCAAATCAAGCACTGCATCTTTTATTGAAATGAAATGACATTCACATTTTAAAGTGCATTAACTTTTGAAACAATTGTTCTTAAAATAAAATATAATTTCCTTAATGTGCATGGAAGGAAAATTAGGTTAAAACAACTATGTAAGTGCATCAGTAACCTGAGAAAATACGCTCCAACATTCGGCTTAATATACTAATGTTACATGAACACAAAATAGCAAACTGCCATTCAGAAACACTCCACCTCTACTCACTACATCTACATATTGGTCTTCAAAAACACCAGACACTCAGCTTGATCTGAGCGAGTGCTGAGCGCTCTTTGTTGACGGTGTTTCCAGCTGATGAACACACGCTCAGCTCTGACCAGTGTAAAATGGTCAAGTTGCATGATTTTTGCCACCAACTGAGAGGGTTTTCGTCAGCAAACCTTTTCCCGCCATTTTTCAAAAGCTTTACACCCTTTTATATCCTCTGGCATTACAATGATTAATGGCTTTCACTGTGAAAGATGAGTCCAAAAGCAGAATGAGGAAAGGGAACAAGACAATTACTCGTCATGGACTATAATCTGGTAGATCTCAAAGAGTTTTCAGAACGAAAATGAACAAAAGCACATAGTACAGAAGGAGCCAAGCCATTTAAGATTTTATAAAGCATACACAAATTTGAAAAAAAAGGCTAAAATTGTCAACAAAAAAAAACAAAACAAAAAATTCACTACGATCCTACAATGATGAAAATGGTTTGTTTTTTATCAAAAAAATTAAAGTCTGTTTATATAGGGATTTTAAGGGTTTAATCAGTTTCACCAGCTTGACCCCAACATGTCACAGTAGGACGCATAAAAGTCTACAATCATCAGCAGAGAGACTGTCTAATTTGTCTAAAATTTGCCACTTAAAAAAAATCTTTAAAAGTTAGGCCTAATATTCCTCAGCATTTTCTTTACATGTTTTTAAAAAACTAAGATTTGAGTCCAATATTACGCCAAGATAATTGAACTCATTAACTATTTCTGTCTATTCACCATTAATAAAAATATCAACATTAGGAGATTTTTTGTTTGTTTGTTTGTTTGTTTTTTAAAGAAAATTCCTTTAGTTTGACCAATGTTCAGGCTAAGACATGATTGCTCCAGCCACTGTGTAATCCTTTCCATAGCAGCTTTTAACTTCTCAGCTGCTCACTCAGCTGTTCTCACATGTGTAAAAATAACAGTCTCAATTAGCATACATTTGTACTTGTATCCCTGTTGCGGGAGATCATTAATATACAGACTAAATAATAAGGGACCTAACACTGATCCTTGGGGTACACCCATTGTATATTGTAAATTACAGGACTTAACCCCTTTAATTTTACACATTGTTCTCTATTTGATACATATGAGGATATCTATGGGATTATTATTGTGCCTTTAAAATTGAACAAACTTTTCAAGAAATTAATGAAAATATAAACTGAAACTTAATAAAAATGTCTTTGAAACCGGAAAAAAATAAATCGCAGGCAAATTTTTTGACTCTGTTTTTACCCCTTTAGAACCGGCTGTGTCGTCGCCGACAGATACCAGCAAGCTGTATTCATTTTACCGTAACTCTTCAACCGTTTGCACTATCAAGACCATTCAAATTGCCCCTGACAGTAGACAACATGCGTTTTTCGGCAATATACAGCTTATTATGGTAATTTCATGCTTTCCATCTGCAAACTTTCTGGCAGAGCGGGAAGGAAGGATTTGAACAGAGAGATATGAAGCGCGGCAGATTAGAGTGTTTTGGATTACATAAAATAATAAAACAAACGAACAAATACATGGCGAAAGAAGTGTTAGACAGCAGAAGAGGGGATTGGGATGATTTTTAATGAAACTTGGGAGGCGGATGGCCGTTACTCTTTCACGTCTCTAAGCATGTAGATGCATGTGGATGTGTGCGTGTCTGTGAATGCGTGCATTTGTACGTGTGCGTGTATGAAAAAAAAGTGTCCTGAATGAAAACTGTGCAACCCAATGTCACAAAAAAAGACTTGTTTGTATTATAGTTCATTTTTGAACTTTAAAGTGTTAGTTTCTTTCGTTCATGATTTTTTTCTGTTATTTTCTAAATAAAAATCAGTAAATTTATACTCTTTTTTTTTTTTTTTTTTTTGTCTATTTTTTTTTTTATTTACAAACTCACCACACACAATAATGGTCAATAACTGTAATTTGTTGAAAGCTTATCTTTTTATGAAAAAGACGACACCTTGCACATGAAGATAGCACATTCTTTTAGCATTTTACAGTCCAAAAATCAAAATATGTGAAAAACGCCTCGGTTACGACTGTAACCTCGGTTCCCTGAAGAGGGAACGAGCGTTGCGTCGAGAAAATGACGCTGTGGGAACGCTTTGCGTGATGACGTCTTGAAGCACATGTAAAATCAGTCCAATGGTGTGGCGGAACGTCAGAGGCGGGTGACGTCACGTACCAGGAAGCTATAAAAGCCGGCCCGAAACAGAAAACGAAAGCTTCGTAAAAGTCTGAAGTCGAGCTGACAGGCATGAAGGAGATATGGCAGGGCGACGCAACGCTCGTTCCCTCTTCAGGGAACCGAGGTTACAGTCGTAACCGAGGCGTTCCCTTTCAAGGGAACTCCCGTTGCGTCGAGAAAATGACGCTGTGGGAACGTCTATACCAACGCCTCCATAGCTACAAATGTCTGTCCTGTGTGAAATCCGTAGAGCAGCACTAGGAAGACAAAACATGAGACCCTGGAGCAGAGTCTAGATCCAGAGAGTAAAACCTGACGAAAGTGTGCGGTGAGGACCAGCCTGCCGCATCACAGACGTCCTGTAAAGAAACTCCTGAAATAAGGGCCTTAGAGGCCGCCATACTCCTCGTCGAGTGCGACCGGACAGCCAAAGGAGAAGGCTGCCCAGCCGCCTCATAAGCAAGTGAGATAGCCTCGACCACCCACTTGCTCATCCTTTGCTTAGACACCGGGCCCCCTTTGTTAGGGGACCCAAAGCACACAAATAATTGATCACTTTTACGCCACAGGGCAGCTCTGTGGACGTAAGCGTCTAACGCCCGCACAGGGCAAAGCAAATTATTAGCCTCCTGGTCAGCATTTTGAAAGGGAGGAGGACAGAAGGCCTGCAGAACAATAGGTCTAGCCACATTAGTGGGGACCTTGGGGATATAACCCGGTCTCGGATGAAGGAACGCTTTAACCATACCCGGAGCAAACTCTAAGCATGACGGAGCCACCGACAATGCTTGAAGATCCCCTATTCTCTTAAGAGAAGAAATAGCCAGAAGGAAAAGAGCTTTCAGAGTAAGAAACTTCTCAGGAACCTCCTCAATGGGCTCAAAGGGGGCCTGGGATAAGCCTTGTAGCACAAAGGACAAATCCCAAGGTGGCACCCTAGAGCGAACTGCAGGCCTCAGCCTCCAAGTGCCACGAAGGAAACGAGATACCAGAGGGTCTTTCCCCACAGACATTCCACCCAAAGGAATGTGGTAAGCACCTATGGCCGCCACATAAACCTTTAAAGTGGACGGGGTCAGACCTGCAGTGAACCGGTCCTGCAGGAACTCCAGCACTGTACCAATTGGGCAGTGGACTGGGTCCAACCGACGGTCACTACACCAGGAAGTGAAAACTCTCCACTTCAGGGCATAAAGTTTCCTCGTGGAGGGAGCTCTGGACTGTAGAATGGTCTCAACAACCTCGGTTGAGAGACCTGACTCTATGAGCTGGGCCCCCTCAGAGGCCAAGCCCACAGGTTCCACAGTTCTGGCCGAGGGTGAAATATCGAGCCCTCTGCCTGGGACAGAAGGTCCCTCCTGACGGGTAACTCCAGAGGATGCCCGTCGAGGAGGGACACAAGATCGGGAAACCATACTCTGCCCGGCCAGCGCGGGGCTATAAGAAGTAGATGGACCCGGTCCCTGCGAACTCTTTCCAGAACTCCCGGGAGCAGAGCAACTGGGGGAAAGGCGTACAGACGTAGCCTCGGCCACGTCTGTACCATAGCATCCAGTCCCAGAGGAGCTGGATGCGTGAGGGAGAACCAAAGTGGACAGTGAGACGTCTCTCGAGACGCAAACAGATCCACTTGTGCTTGGCCAAACTCCCTCCATATCAGCTCCACCACCTCGGGGTGGAGCCTCCATTCCCCGGGCCTCGGCCCCTGCCTCGACAGAGTGTCTGCTCCTATATTCTGTACCCCGGGGATGTAAGCTGCCCTGAGTGACAGTAACTTCCCCTGGGACCACAAGAGGATATGGCGTGCCAAGTTGGATAACGGGCGCGAGCGCAAACCCCCTTGGTGGTTGATATAGGCGACTACCGATGTGTTGTCCGTATGTACTAGCACATGGTGCCCCCTGAGATCTGTGATAAAGCTCCTCAGAGCCCGGAAGACAGCTAACATCTCTAGGCGATTGATATGCCAGGAACGATGATGGTCTTCCCACAGACCTTGAGCCGAGCGACCCTCCAGGATCGCTCCCCAGCCCGTGAGGGAAGCATCCGTCGTTAGCAATTTGCGACGACAAGGAGCTCCCAACACTGGGCCCTGGGACAGGAACCAAGGCTTCTTCCACATAACCAAGGCACGTAGGCATCGCCGCGTGACCTTGATTGTGCGAAATGGGTTGCCCCTCGGGGAAAACCCCCTGGTCCTGAGCCACCACTGCAGGGGCCTCATGTGTAGCAGTCCAAAAGGTATCACGTTGGAAGCTGCTGCCATGAGACCCAACAGTCTCTGGAACTGTTTGACAGTGAGTAGCTGACCTAGCTTTACACTTTTCACAGCTGCAAGGATGGAATCTATCCGTGGCGGTGACAGGCGCGCCTGCATCGACACAGAATCCCAAACCACGCCTAGAAAAGTGGTCCTCTGTAGTGGAGAAAGCACACTCTTCTTGGCGTTCAGCCGTAACCCCAACTCTTTCATGTGGGCGAGAACAACATCTCGATGTTGAACCGCCATCTGATGCGAATGAGCTAAAATCAACCAATCGTCGATGTAGTTCATAATGCGAATACCCTGGAGGCGCAGTGGCGCCAGAGCTGCATCCATGCATTTGGTGAAAGTGCGGGGTGATAAAGCTAGGCCGAATGGAAGAACTCGATATTGGTATGCTTTGCCCCCGAAAGCAAACCTCAGGAACTTCCAATGACACGGACGGATGGATATATGGAAATATGCGTCCTTGAGGTCTATCGTGACAAACCAGTCCTCGGACCTGATCTGTGGCACGATCTGCCTCAATGTTAACATTTTGAACTTGAGCTGCATGACTGACTCGTTCAGAACTCGAAGATCTAAAATGGGACGCAATCCCCCGTCCTTTTTTGGAACTATGAAGTACCGGCTGTAAAACCCGGTTTCCCTGCTGGAGGGAGGTACATATTCTATGGCCCCTTTCTCTAACAGAGTGTTTACTTCCTGTTCCATAACCAGAACCTGCTCGGGGCCCACCACTGTGGGCAGGACCCCCATAAACCGAGGTGGGCGTTTCTTGAATTGTATCTGATACCCTTTTTCCACGGTCTGCAGGACCCAACGAGAAACATTTGACAGTAGCTTCCACGCTGTCAAAGATTCTACTAGAGGTACCAGCCTCTCGAGACTGGTTTCTGGATTTTGTTGCTGTTGAGTAGCCTGTTCGACGCCCTGTAACGGCGAACCGGCAGGGAACGACCGAACAGACTGCTCTAGCACCCTCCTCAGAGGGGGCGGGCATCCCGAGGCCACTACGTTTCCGGGTGGACCTTGAGATATGTGCTCGCCGGAGACCGCTGCGCCCTGTAACACCGGAGGCGGCAGGGTTGGCAGAACGGTCCCCTGAGGGTACCGAAGAGAGACGGGCACCGTAAAATGAGGTGTTAACCGCTCTGCTTCGGGGGGGACTACCCTCATTTGTCCTGGGTCCTCGGACGTCAGGACTTTTTCCCAGCAGCCTTCTTGGCGGTAAGAACGGTCCGCAGATCCGTTCTACCCCTCGAAGACTGCTGGGTTTGAGCGCGCCCTCCGTGTCCCCGAGGTTTTTGTGGGGGAGCACGGGAGGAAACGCTCTGTTTCTGAGTGGCACGGTGCTCAGCGCTCTTTTTAGAGGAGTGAGGCTGCTCCCGCTCAGCAGCCTCATAGAAAGAACGGCGGGGGAGAAGTCTTTGGAGAGCAGCTGCTTGTTTGGCAGCTTCCTGTGATTTTGCTACTGCACTATTAACTGCATCGCCAAATAGACCAACCGTGGAGACCGGAGCATCTAAGAGAACATTTTTTTCTTTATCTTTAATGTCGCTCAGATTGAGCCACAGATGCCTCTCAGTGGCCACCAGGGCTGCCATAGACCGCCCAATTGATCTGGCGGTCTCCTTGGTGGCCCTGAGAGACAAATCTGTGGCTCTGCGTAGTTCAGCCACAGTGTCGGGACCAATACCCCCGCCCTCCTCTAAATCACCCAGCAGTTCAGCCTGATAGGCTTGCATAATAGACATCGTATGCAGACACGCTGCTGCCTGACCAGCGGCTGCATACGATTTATGAACCAGGGAAGATGTTATTTTTACTGGCTTAGATGGAAGTGTAGGAGTCTTCAGGGAAGATGCCGTTGCTGGAGAGAGATAGCTCGCAAGCGTCTCTTCCACCTTCGGCATCTCCCCATAACCATGCTCTTTATATTTATAAATGGAAGAGTAGTGGGATGTGTGTGGTGAAAATACTCTGTACGACACTGGTTTTTCCCACGATCTCGACACCTCGGTGTGGAGATCGGGGAAAAACGGAAGACTCCTGCGCTGGGGCTGCGCACGAGATGGCAGGAAGCGTTCGTCAAGCTTGCTTTTTGAGCGAACGTCCTGCCTATCCTCTGGCCACTCAATGGAAAGTCTGTCAACTGCTCTAGTAATAACATCGAGCAGTTCCTCAAACGCGTGAGACTGAGGTGGCGAATCCTCAGACTCAGCTTCAACACTCACAACATCCAACTCCTCAGAGCTGGACAATTGCAGCATTGGTGCCTCTATCAGGGGGGAAGAAACCGCAGCGCGTGCTTCCGCACCCTGATGAGAGGCACTGGATCTGTCAGATTGATGCTGAGATAAGGCAGAGCCCGTCTCAACATCCACTGACAGATCCATTTGCGAACCCCAGGTCTGAGATCGCCGCCGAGCCTCAGCCGCGGCGGGACCCGAGCCCTGGGGAACGTGGTCGGGATTGAACCGAGCCAAACGGGATCGGAGCGTACGCAATGGAAGCGCACAGCAATGCTCACAGTCACCACCCTCGAGTGCTGACTGGGCATGCTCCTCTCCCAAACAAACAACACAAAGAGTGTGTGTGTCACCTCCCGTTAAATAACGCGGGCAGGGATGGACACACACTCGATACTGCTGCTTGCTCGCCATAACTGAATCAATATATATATATAGAGACAGACAACACCAAATAACCAGGACAGATTTCAACACAGAGCGCAACTGAAGACTCAAAAAGCTTTCGTTTTCTGTTTCGGGCCGGCTTTTATAGCTTCCTGGTACGTGACGTCACCCGCCTCTGACGTTCCGCCACACCATTGGACTGATTTTACATGTGCTTCAAGACGTCATCACGCAAAGCGTTCCCACAGCGTCATTTTCTCGACGCAACGGGAGTTCCCTTGAAAGGGAACACCTATTTTAGCTTCAGGTTCTAAAGGGTTAATACACTGCATGTTTTACTAATTGCTTTCTCTTTTTTTCTTTTGCTGATCTGTATTTACAAATGCGCTTTCAGAGTTTTAATTTACGCTTCTGAAGTTTTCGTTTACATTCCCTGAGTTTTCATTCGCCATTCAGGCACATAGGCCTAACCAGAGAATGTCTAATAGGAAGAGAATTGGCACTCTCTGCTTACTTCCGGTTTCTGGACTGGCTGCAGTAACACGTCTCTGTCCATGCGGGGGCGCTCGCAGGCGAGTGCAGAATGAATGGAGGTCAATGGCGGTATACCCATCAAAATCCACTTTTCACAGGATATAATTTTTTGTCTAGTGATTTGAATGTTGTATTCGAAAGGAGATGCAAAGAAATTACACATTGCTGGGTGTTAGATTTTTTAGAGTCACTTATTTGCTTTAAAAAGTCTTTTAAAATGTCAATGACGTCATACACATCGTACGACCAGAGATACTGCTTTACGGCAATCCTTCAGTCACTTTGGTGCTTTCGTGCTCTGCACTTTCTTTTCTCTCGAGGCATCGATAACACAGCTGACACAGGTAAATACACGTGCTAGAAGAGTTTTTGTTTTGTTTGTTTCTGGTCCCGCTTCGGATGCGACGATGCCATCAAGCGGTATCTCTGGTTGTAATCAGTCCTTCACTGACCAATCAGCGTTCATTAGCAGAATGCTAGCGTGTTACGGGCAACAACAACTCAACCTGTAAGAAATCGAAAGGACATAAGTACTCGTTCATTCAACTTTCGACCTATAACCCATGTTGAACTTGCAAAACCTACAATAAAATTTGAGATTTCTCAACGGCAATCGGGTGAAAGAGACACATTTAGCCGTCTAGCCCCATAGACTCCCATTCAGTCTGCACTCGCCCGCGATCACCTCCAGTGGAATTCTAATGGAACTGCAACCAAGATCGATACAATGGGGCTAATAGGAAGTGCCAAGGCTCTCCGTAGACGGGCTCTGGCCTAACTCTCGTGGGGGCGGGGCTAACAGTGATGTGTTCTCATTGGCTACTGAGTTTTTGATAGACAGATTCTTGACCTGGAAGTGAAGACGCCAGTGTTGTGTTTACATGTGAGCGTCTGTAATCGGCTTCCTATTTAATTTTAGTGATATAAAGTTAGGAGCTTTGTTTTTTATCCTCTACTGCTACTATGTCAGCATAAGCTTTCAGGAGCAGTATTTGTCTGCGCGAGAGAGAATGAATGTCTAGAGGCTACATTAAAATACCGTATAATGAATAATGTCCAATTCTTTCTGAGAATATTTGTTTGTTCCTGATAATGTTAAATGTTATTTTTTTTATGCTTTGATTAGATTGTGATGTAACAATTTAAAGAGAATTCTAGTGTCATATACATGTGTGGGATATTTTCAGCCGTCAAGAAAGTCTCACTCTAACCCATGGACGTCACTAGGATTGGAAGACAGGGGGGGCTTAGCCTCCAGGGTATTTGTAACATGCGTTTATAGAAAATCTTACAGTGAATTTGAGTAAAAAACAACTATGTATATGTTTAGTATTTGTCTCTTCAACCCCGTCACACCTACATTTTTTTTTTTTTTTTTTTTTTTTAGTTTATGAATAAGTAATTTAATGTTTGTTGAACTTAGTCAGAAATGTTCAGAGCAATCATAAGAATACTGATTTTAGTTCAAATTCTGAAGTTAAGCCACATCTTTGATCAAAAATGATGGGATTGCTGTCACAAAAAGTGCCCATTTCAGGCTTTAGTAGCATAAGTGTAAAATTATATGTACATTTTATGGTGCATGGTACAATTTCTAGTAAGCTACGCTTTTTTTTATTATTTCAATTCAATTCAATTCTTGTGATTTGATTTAATATTCACTCATTTGGATAAATATTAGGTAGGCTACACAAGATGGGCGTTAATGTTTCTCAAGAAAAAAATCTCACCTAATGCTGTAAACATACAGCTCTGCCCTATCAGCTGGTAGCCTAGTATTATTTAAAGGTATAGCGGAGGATGTTTTACTTCCTGGTGGGTAACCTATACTATAGGCAGAGCCCGTCTACGGAGAGCCTGTCCACTCCCTATTAAGCCCTATTGTACCGAATTTTGGTTGTAGTACCACCAGAGTTCCACTGGGGGCGCTTGCCATGAGTGCAAAATGAATGGGAGTCAATGGGGCTAGACGGCTAAATTTGTCTCTTTCACCCGATTGCCGTTGAGAAATCTCAGATGTGATTGTAGATTTTGCAAGTTCAACATGGGTTTTAGGTCGAAAGTTGAATGAACGAGTACTTATGTCGTTTTGATTTCTTACAGGTTGAGTTGTTGTTGCCCATAACACGCTAGCATTCTGCTAATGACGTCAGCATTCTGACGTCACTGACATTTTGAAAGACTTTTTTAAAGCAAATAAGTGACTCTAAAAAATCTAACACCCAGCAATGTGTAATTTCTTTGCATCTCCTTTCGAATACAACATTCAAATTACTAGACAAAAAATTATATCCTGAGAAAAGTGGATTTTGAGGGGTATACCGCCATTGACCTCCATTCATTCTGCACTCGTCCTGTGAGCGCCCTCATATGGAATCAGAGTGGAACTGCAACCAGTTCAAAAGCCGGAAGTGTAGTGAGAGTGAAACTTCTCGCCATATTAGACATTCTCTGCTATAGGCCTTTTTCACGGAAGTTAGAACGCACATCCGGTTCAGCGTTTGTTGTGTAAAGCGACTTCCGGTCGAAACAACAATGGCTGAAGCAACATCGAGGTGTCACTGTAGCATCCCTCATTGCACAAATAATAAGCAGTGACAACCATATTTGAGTTAATGCTTTTCCAAGCAATGACTGTCTGACAAAGAAGTGGATGCATGCTATTTGACACGTAGAAGTCCCGACGTTTAAGATCCCTATAAGTATCACATTTGTTTGTAGCCGACGCTAATTACACTGCCGCTACTGGCAGTACACATTTTTTTTTATATATAATATACTATAAGATTTATTTTTTTATCTTCATTACCTAGAGATATAATTAAATTAATATTTACTAATTAATTAATAAGTATTAAACAAGTTAAATTAAACAAGTAGCCTAGTCAAAACACATCTAACAGAACAATGTTTATTTTTTACATTGTGTTCTTATTTTTTATTAACGAAATGTCAATTTTCGTCTTTATAAGAGACGACACAAAAATCTTCAAGATAGCCTATACAGCCTACAATCTTCAAATGTATAACGGATTGTCACCTTATAAACAATCCTTTGGAATTGTGGTGGAATAAGCAATGCTATATTGAAATATATGGTTAGCATCTTAATTTAAACTTTATTTTATTAGTTCATTAACTATGCCAACTCAACTAATGTATGTAAAGAGCTGGATACTATATTACTAATTAATGTCAACTATTAAATGTAGGCTACTGATAAGAGTTGCCATAGACTAAAGATTTTTTCTAGACTAGTAGTCATTCATTTAAGCAATTACTAATCGCACATTTATATTCAATCCTTGGTATAGGCTATAGCCTATATATTCCGCGCTCAAGCGCATACATAAAACTTGCCGCAAAGCACCGGCAAAAGTAGGCTAATGAAAATAAATTTGTCTGAAAAAATAACAAAACATTTTAATTGTTTATTAATAAACGAGTGTTTTCTAAATCAGTGTCGACTGCAAACATCTCCATACATCTCCGCTGTAAAGTAGATGCACCTTTCATCGGACAGGATTACATCATCAGATAGGCTAGTACCGTACGTATTGGCTTTCGATTGGATTTTTTTCGTTGGTGAACATTTCAAGCTTTATAGATATATTTCTCATGTCTGTGAGGCTATAGTGATACGCTGTTTTTTCAGTTCATTTTTGAGATACGCTCCAATTCACAGAGATCATGAAAGCGCGTCCTGTTTCTTTTTTTTTACAAATGCACAACGTTTTCTTGTTGTTGTGAGTTTACACAAATAAAAGTAGTTGCGACTGATGTATTATTATTTTCTGTATGACCAGAAATTATGGAGTATTTTAAGTTGTTTCCACTGTTGATAGGAAAATGCGAGTGATGGCACCGGCGCGTCCATGTCATGCAGTGCGCGCTCCACACTCCACACAAACACCTGGATATGTGCTTAATAATAGCGAACATTTATAGGTTAACGTTAGAGCGAGCGGCCATGCCAGACGGATAAGTCCTCTTCATGTTTAACAAATTAAATCATACATTTTCTACGGCGAGTAAGCGCTGTGCCAGTGGGCGGCTGAAACACAACACTAGAGAAAGCTGGTGTTTTTCTTTAAATAAATTCGTTTAGGCTTTAAAATAAATATTGTTTGTGGGCTAATTAATGCCACAATTATTTGTTTATTTTATAGGCTACTTATATATTTTCATTTTTTGTTTTGCATTGAATACCATTTAAAGGATTTGTTGTGCACTGCAATTCCATCCTCCCATAAAGCCACGTTAAGATTTTTCTTTATAATAAAGGGTTTATATGGGAGGAAAACGCTTAACGTGTGCGTTGCGTTCATATTCTGGACTCATCTGCTTTTCTGTTGGATAGTATGGTTTATTAATAAGGTGTGTACAGAATTTGATCTTTTAACATGTCCATTAGGGGGCTGCTATATCAGCTTTTTGAACGTAGATGTATGATAGACATGAAAGGCTTAGGCTATATCAATTTTATGTGGATAAAGGCATATTTTGTAGGCTACATAAAATTGATATAGCCTATATCAATAGCGGAAATAATATGTGGCACCGTAGCCTACTCTGACGACACCCAAGACGACAAAATAGTTAGTGAGGTAACAGCGCTGGAGCAGATCATGACTATATGCAGTCTCCTCTTCCAGGTATGTTTATGCATTTCTGAAAACAAATTACGAAGCTACTTTCCCGTCATATTTTATTAAATCTATTATTGAAGCCTTTACATTTATGTCCTTTCACTTTCAAGTCATAATATCATTTTAGTTAATGTTGACACAAATTAAATTAGGCTACTGTTCCAGGAAGATATCACCATACTTTATTTCTCCAAATAAGCTGCCACAACTGCAGTAATAAAATTAAGATAAACAAAGTCTTAAAATTATCTAAAATGACTATTACAATAAAGATTTGTTTTGTTTTGAGTGCGGAGAAGCTCGACAAGTCAAAAAACATCCGCTGATGTAATTGACCTTTCGCCGGCCCCTCCCCCAAAACGGCCATTGTCCAATCACACATAGCAACCGTTACTATGTGAGCAGGTCCGACAAACATTAGCAAGATTGTGAACAAGCGGGAAGGAAGTCGACCGGAAGTTGAAGCCGGCCGCGTGCCACCATCTTGTAGCAGAACTTCACCTGCTGTTAGCATCCCATTGACTCCCATTCATTTTGGCGTCACTTTGACAGCGAATAACTTTACATCTGAGGCGTTTGAAGACTCCATTTGTCCATTATTTATTTCTAAAGAAACACGACAATGTATAAAATGCTCCATTACCTTGTATCTTACGTTATGGCCCCGTAGAAGCAGTTTTTGTAAAGTAGGCTAACGATTGCGTCATAACCACGCGACTCTCTGTCGCACAGTAGAGAGATTACCGTATGGACAGGAGGAGAAGCTCGCGGGCAATCGGGGGGACGTAGAGGCAAAATGACAAAGTAATTCATCAGAATACTTAGCAAAAGTTTCTCCTGCTTCTAGCTCATGGACACCTCCTACTCACACTCTCCGTCTCTGCAAGATTCGGAAGGGAATGATTCAGATTTCTCTCGGCACAGCAACTAGAAGACAGACGGGTTGCTCACGTCACATCTACGTCGTCAAGCTCTGTTTGAGTCTGCGCGTCAGGAACGGAAGTCCTAAGAAATCGCTGAAAATGGGCTTCACTTGTCTCAATTGAGTTCCAATGAGAGGGCTCTGTCCACTTCTTATACTGTCTATGATTGTGAAGCGTGCGCCCATGGCGTTTGTAAATCGGACACTACATTACATACCCCGAGAGATTGTCTGGAGGAGTTGTGTTCTTTCCATTCCCAACGCCTAAAACACAACGTGAGCGGTGCCTACAATGGATAAAACAGTGTGGACGGCCCCACTCCCAGTTAAATGTGTCGAACATTACGAAGCATAAATACGTCTGCTGGCTGTGGTATCGATGGCTACTTAAAGTTTTTTTTGTTTTGTTTTTCTGATCTGAAAAACGATCCTATCTGTAACTCAAAAAACATAATATTGTCTGAACCGCGAGTTTTATGATCCGTTGCCCCACTAATAAATATTATGGTCTCAACCGCGATTTTTGTGATCTGTTGTCCCCCTAATAAATATTATGGTAAGTGAATTATGAAAAGACAATCAATGAAAGTTATTTAACGTTAGATGCAAATTAAGGCTATGTCTGGTTAAACAGTTATTGTGTGATTTCGTTTATTGTGCTTTGTCAACTTGAAGCATGAATTTGAGAAAGAAAATCATTTTTGGAAGAAAATGCACCACATATTTTTGTCAATGATATAGGCCTAAGTTATAGCTAAAAGATTGTAAAAGCTTTCAGTTCACCTGCCTAATTGTAGTTGAAAAGTCAAATTAAGCTTGATTAATGATATACTGTGACTGATCAAATAAACTACAGCATCGGGAATATAACTCCCATGTGTTTTGCTGCATTTAAAATTTTAGTCGTGTTATGCGAAAAAACACACATAAGAAATTATTGCTGACAGCACTTTTATTTTCAGAGACAGTTTTTTCTTTCACACAAAAACACAACAGTGTAAAGTGTCTTACAATGCTTTTGAACACTTGTTTCCTCGTTCTTTGTCATAATCACAAATGATGTGTATGAACACCGGTAAGCATTAGCCTCGATAGAGACGTAGATAGTAGTCGTGTCTCCTTCATTGCGTATTTTTATATTATAATATATCCCTCCACTGCATACTGTAACCTCGATATCCTCATACTTTTGCCTCGATCTGGAGGATATCGCGGAGGTATTGCTCCAAAAAAGGTCACTGACACGCACGGGTATACCTTTTTCCGTCATGGCAATCTGTCGCGCTGGTCGTGTTTGACCATTTGTTTGTCGGACGTAGCAACAGTAGATTCTTCAGGGAAGTTGTCTGAAGAGTAACGTTAGCGCGTCTGACCAGAGCCCGTCTACGGAGAGCCTGTCCACTCCCTATTAAGCCCTATTGTACCGAATTTTGGTTGTAGTACCACCAGAGTTCCACTGGGGGCGCTTGCCATGAGTGCAAAATGAATGGGAGTCAATGGGGCTAGATGGCTAAATTTGTCTCTTTCACCCGATTGCCGTTGAGAAATCTCAGATGTGATTGTAGATTTTGCAAGTTCAACATGGGTTTTAGGTCGAAAGTTGAATGAACGAGTACTTATGTCGTTTTGATTTCTTACAGGTTGAGTTGTTGTTGCCCATAACACGCTAGCATTCTGCTAATGACGTCAGCATTCTGACGTCACTGACATTTTGAAAGACTTTTTTAAAGCAAATAAGTGACTCTAAAAAATCTAACACCCAGCAATGTGTAATTTCTTTGCATCTCCTTTCGAATACAACATTCAAATTACTAGACAAAAAATTATATCCTGAGAAAAGTGGATTTTGAGGGGTATACCGCCATTGACCTCCATTCATTCTGCACTCGTCCTGTGAGCGCCCTCATATGGAATCAGAGTGGAACTGCAACCAGTTCAAAAGCCGGAAGTGTAGTGAGAGTGAAACTTCTCGCCATATTAGACATTCTCTGGTCTGACTCTTTTTCACCGGAAGTCGCTTTACACAACAAACGCTGAACCGGATGTGCGTTCTAACTTACGTGAAAAAGGCCTATTGGTCCTCCTAATTGTCAATCATTCTGGTGAATCAAACTTTTCAAAAAGTGGAGAGGGCGGTCTTATCTAAAATTTGGAAAGATCCTCCGCTATACCTTTAAGGTTAAAAATAACTCAAATTAAATATAATGCGTTTTTTTTTTTTTTATAATAACAACTTTATTTAATGATATAAGTAAAAATATAATAAATATGTAGGACACATATTTAGCAAAATACTCTCTATAGCTCTTTTTTTTCTTGCCAACGTGCTATAGCCTATATCAGGGAACGGCAACTGGCGGCCCACGGGCCAAAACTGGCCCGCCAGCAATATTTTCTGGCCCGCCGGATTATTTTGGTAGTCCTAAATGCTGCACAAAACTCTTCCACTACTTGAGAAAAGCCGTAGTCGCGCGGCGATTTCACCGCCGCATACTGTGTGAAACGCCCATAGGGAATCATGCGGCGCGGGATTACATTTTAAAGTATAACTGGCGTTCACACCGGACGCGAATAGCGCGTCAAATTCGCGCCTGCCGCGTCTAGTAATACGCTTGACCACTTTGTGTCCGTTCGCGCGTCAAAAGACGGTAGCGGTCAGAACTCTGGTGTACTTTGGACGGAGCGGGCGGTCTGACTGACAATAGCCCACTCGCACTCCCGACATCTTTTGACAGCGTATCCGCACTTAATTCTGACCACCTGTAGCCTACTGTACACCTGCTCTGAGGAGCTGTTTGGTACTGAAACCATTGTCAGTCAACAACATTATTTTTTTGCAAGGATGTTTGAAATAGTTCGGCAGAAAATAGCCTACTTCATTTCGTCAGTAGGGCAATATGATTTTCGTTTATGTTGCTTAGAAATTTGAGTGATAGGCTTTGTCCTATTTAATTTATGTTATTTATATTTCTTTCTTTTTTTCTGTGGCATTTTTTTTCTCTGCTGACAGTACAATGTTAAAATAGCCTACTATTTATATTGACACGAACACAATTTTTGTATAGCATTTATAATTATTATAGGCTACTTAATCTCCTTCTTTCCGTTAGAGACATTTGAATGTGAGATTATGGAAACGAGATCTAAATTTTGTGGACCCGTCAGGTCGGGAAATAAAGCGGGGGTAACACCGAGTATATTTTAAGCGGTTGCTGAATAGAACCTTGTGGGAGCGGGACGGGAAAAAAAAAACAGTCCCGCGCAGACCTCCTTAAACCTTAGGTGTGTATGTGTGTGTCCCCGAATAAATAATAATAAAAAAAAGGAATAAAGTTCAAAAGTCGGACTGTACGGAATGAGGCATGATTGCTATTCACACCTTTATTAAAATGGCTGTAATCTGTTACCACAATAGTACTTGATCTGTTTAAAATGATTTCCTTGATATATGCATAAGGTGTTAAATTAAAAATCAAAATTAAAATTTGTCTAATAAATTTTTTCTATTTTTGATCTGAGCACAATCAGAAAACCCGTCCTTATTCGTTTTTTTCTTCTTTTTCATTTCAGTTCAGGAAATAAATAATGGAAAAACAAGTCGTTTTTCATCTTTTTATTTTTGGTTTTAATAAAAAAAAATTAAAAAAAAAAGATTGAATGAATGATCCACGGACGGTGACGGACACATCATATTCCACAATTATAGGCCTATATAAGAGTATTTAATTTGTATCCATAGGCCTACTCCGTGTAGCTGGCCCGCCATCTACTGGCTAAAAAAAATATTGGCCCGCGGCCAAAGTTACTTGCCGACCCCTGGCCTATATTATGTTCATTAAATGGCTTTCTTGAGGTAAATGTGACATAATTGTTCTCCAGCTATGTTATTGACCTCTTCACGCTGATAAAAAAAACACTGATTGATCGAGATATGTATGAGGAATGTACATTTCGGTAAGTTGTAGCCTACTACTGTATCTTTCAACAGTGTTCGTGTTTTTTTACTATTAGCTAGTAGAGATGATCGGTTCACGTGCTGCTAGGGATCTGTCACGTCACATTTACAAACGCCAAAACGGTGTTTATTGTTTGAATTTCGTAATAAAATGGACAGAATCTGAGAGTTGAGATTCTTTTATATCATAAAGTAACCTGCTCTGTCTAGTCTGTCGGTCTCCGTCCTCTTTGCTTCGCCATTTTTCTGTGCGTAAGAAAAGGGATGTGTGGCGTGAGAGTGTGTGTAAAGTGTAAATCGCGTGTGTTTCACGGTGAATGCGTGAGAGTTGGGAGCTCTTGTACTACTTTCCAACTTCCGATTTTTCGGCAATTTTTTGTAGCTGGATATCATTTGTTGCGTCTAAATATGAATGAGGATACGGTTATTGATCAATCGAATTGTTATTGTTGTTCTTATTATCATTTAGGGGGGCTTAGGAATATTTTGGGGTAGCTTCAGCCCCCCTAAAATAGGCCTAACGACGTCCCTGCTCTAACCTGATAATCAAAGTTAGCAACCCTGGCCATCACGCTACCCATTGTTAGCACATGCACTTACACCATCACAATCAATGATCACTTAATTCTGAAGAATTCAAACAATATGAAAATTGCAGCCAGATGGTGTCTTGCTTTCAGATGGTGTCTTGCTGTCAGATGGTGTCTTGCTTTCAGATGGTGTCTTGCTTTCAGATGGTGTCTTGCTGTCAGATGGTGTCTTGCTTTCAGATGGTGTCTTGCTGTCAGATGGTGTCTTGCTTTCAGATGGTGTCTTGCTTTCAGATGGTGTCTTCCTGTCAGATGGTGTCTTGCTTTCAGATGGTGTCTTGCTTTCAGATGGTGTCTTGCTTTCAGATGGTGTCTTGCTATCAGATGGTGTCTTGCTGTCAGATGGTGTCTTGCTGTCAGATGGTGTCTTGCTTTCAGATGGTGTCTTGCTGTCAGATGGTGTCTTGCTTTCAGATGGTGTCTTGCTGTCAGATGGTGTCTTGCTGTCAGATGGTGTCTTGCTGTCAGATGGTGTCTTGCTGTCAGATGGTGTCTTGCTTTCAGATGGTGTCTTGCTGTCAGATGGTGTCTTGCTGTCAGATGGTGTCTTGCTGTCAGATGGTGTCTTGCTTTCAGATGGTGTCTTGCTGTCAGATGGTGTCTTGCTGTCAGATGGTGTCTTGCTGTCAGATGGTGTCTTGCTTTCAGATGGTGTCTTGCTGTCAGATGGTGTCTTGCTGTCAGATGGTGTCTTGCTGTCAGATGGTGTCTTGCTGTCAGATGGTGTCTTGCTTTCAGATGGTGTCTTGCTGTCAGATGGTGTCTTGCTGTCAGATGGTGTCTTGCTGTCAGATGGTGTCTTGCTGTCAGATGGTACAGAGCTTCCAGGATATTTCATTATATTCTTTATTGTCATTATACATAAGTATGAAATTGAAAGTCTTGGATGTTGTGACAGTCCGACCTCAGTATTCTCATAATACACATATAATACATAATATACAATATTTGTGTAAAATTCATATATATTTTAAATTATGCAATGATCATATGAACAGTTTTTGTTACAGTAAATGTAACAAAGCAGTGACTGAGTACATTGTAATGAAGTATAATAATAATAATTCATTACATTTATATAGTATACACAAGTCTAAACAGATCCTCCAACCAAAAAATGAAAATTGTCTCATCCTTTACTCTCCTTCATGCCATCCCAGATGAACCAGATGACTTTCTTTCTTCACATTAACACAAACAAAGAGATTTCAGAAAATATTCCACCTCCGTGAATCCATACACAGGTCGACTGTAGCCCATGTGCGTATAACAGCTGGTCAGAAGCGATGGTTGGAACAGTTTAAATTATTAGTATTTTTATTATCTATTGTTTTACTTCAGAAGACATTGATTGATCCCCACTGGTGTTGTATTAATAACCCTTTACAGTCACTGTGTGGGGTTTTAAAAGTGTCAACTTTTAAATACCCATTAATTTGCATTATATAAACTCACTGGATGAGTTTTCATTCTTTTCATTCGTGTCTATCTGAAGAAAGAAAGTCATATGCATCTGGGATGGCATGAGGGTGGGTAAAAGATGAGAGAATTATTATTTTTGGGTGGACTATCCCCTTAACGTTCATATGCTGTCGGTGTGTTAATCCAAGGTCAGCGTAGACTTATGAGAATTAGGGATGCAACGATACCGTTTTTTTCAAAACCGATCCGATCCGATCCCAAAATTCTGAGTATCGGCCGAAACCGATACCAATCTGATATCAGTGGGGGGGTTTTTACCTTCAAAACTAAAGAATGTATACAATTCACTTGGTCATTAAGATTTATTTATATTAGGTAAAGAAAGGAATACCAAATCTGACTGAACATTACTTGATGAAAAAGGGGAAAAAATGTATGGCTGACAACTTTATTAAGAAAACTGAATGATGCAGAAGCAAAATTAACAGTAATTTCAACACTTACTAGTTGTATCACAAACAATCTTAACAATATTTACTGCAATTATCAAATTAAATTATTTTCTGAAGAAAATCCAAAAAGTAATATTCTAAATCTAGTGAATCTTAAATCAGAAGCTGCAACACAGTGCTTATTATAAAGTATACCTTACACTCGTGAAAAATAGTAGAAAACAAACACTAATATAACAACTCAAGACAAGTATAGACTTTACCAGTATCATAACCCTGCTTCAAGATTCACTTGATCATCATTGGCAGTTTAAAAAAAATTTTTTTTTTAGGAATATTAGCATTTCTGCTCTCTCTGCTTTTAGTCGGTTCCTTCTTTCATCTAGAATGTTGGAGGCAGTGCTAAACAGTCTTTCACTCTCAACTGTGGTACAGGGGGGCAGAGAGAAAGGCTGATGCAGAAGCAGCGAGGGCAGGGAAACAAAGCTTGTTCACTGCCCAGTAATGGAATGGGTTTTCAGACCGAGGGATAATTTGCTCTGTCATATACGTTTGTATTTGAAGAAGAGCACTCGTGATTACTCCTCCAGGTTCTTCTGGCTTCTTGAGGACTTCATCGAACATCATCATGAAGGTGCTCTTGCTTGTGTGTCCGCTTGACCTGCTTGCCTCTGCATGAGAAACCTTCTCTGCTGGATCTGCTGTAGCAGTTAGTTGTCCTTCTCTTCAGTGCATCTTCCATCTTCTCGACCTCTTGTATCAGGGCATTTTTTGCATGCCTGGCAGCGTCTGCAGAATAAATAGTCTATTTTATACAAACGTTACATGGTCATTATACAGGTATATCAAAGTTGCCAGTTGTCATCTTGTAATGAAAATAAGAAAACCTATCTATCATCATACCCATCAAACATCATTTATCTTTATCCTTTTTTATTTATTTATTTTTTAATTTTTGGAATTGTTTCTTAAACTAATTAAAAATGAATGTATTTATTTTGTTTTGCGATGAAAGTGCAACTGTCAATGAAATGATTTACAGATGCATTCTGATAAAATTCCAAGCAGCAGTGTAATTACTTTTCTTTTTATTGGTTAACAAAATAATTACTTATTTTTCTGAATAAATAAAGCAAAACCACAGACAATTTTCATATATTGGTCAGATATAACGAAGAGAATACAAAATTACAAACATGCTACTAAAATAAATAATTTTATATAAAGGCCAAATTTGATAATATATACAGTGCCCTCCACAATTATTGAACCCCCTGGTAAATATGATCAAAATTGGCTGTAAAAAATAAATCTGCATCGATTATCCTTGTGATCTTTCATTCAAAAAATGTGCAAAAATCTAACCTTTCATTGAAGTAAAAGAATTGAAAGTGGGGGGAAAATCACATTATGAAATAAATGTTTTTCTCCAAAACACGTTGGCCACAATTATTGAAACCCTTTTATTAAATACTTTTTGCAATCTCCTTTTGCCAAGATAACAGCTCTGAGTCTTCTCCTATAATGCCTGATGAGTTTGGAGAATAACTGACAAGAGATCAGAGACCATTCCTCCACACAGAATCTCTCCAGATCCTTCAGATTCCCAGATCCATGTTGGTGCTTCTCCTCTTCAGTTCAGCCCACTCATCAGGTCAGGGGACTGAGACGGTCATGGCAGAAGCTTCATTTTGTGCTCCACAACAAATTTTTGTTTTGATTTTGATGTTTGTTTTGGATCGTTGTCCTGATGGAAGATCCAACCACGGCCCATTATAAGATTTCTAGCAGAAGGCGTCAGGTTTAGATTTTTTATCTGTTGATATTTGATAGAATCCACAATGCCATGTATCTGAACAAGAAGTCCAGGACCTCCAGCAGAAAAATATGCCCACAACATTAAAGATCCACTGGTATATTAAATTGTACACATGGGGTACTTTTTATCCTTGTGTTCACCAAACCCATCTAGTGTGTTTGCTGCCAAAAAGCTCTGTTTTAGTCTCATCTGACCACAGAACCCTGTGTTGTTTGAAGATCCAGTCGTGTCTGACAATTAAATTTGCTGGAATTTGTTTTTGGATGAGCGAGGAGGTTTTTTTTAAAACCCTCCCAAACAACATGTGGGGATGTAGGGGTTGTTTGATAATTTTTTTTTTAGGCTTTCTGACCCCCAAGACTCAACTAATCTCTGCAATTCTCCATCTGTGATCCTTGGAGAGTCTTTGGCCACTCAAACTTTCATACTCGCCGTGCATTAAGACAGTATAGACACACGTCCTTTTCCTGGCAGATTCATAACATCTTTAGTTGGTTATAACTTCTTAATTATTGCCCTGATGGTCAAAATGGGGATTTTCAATTCTTTAGCTATTGTCTTACAGCCACTTTCTAGTTTGTGATGCTCAACAATCTTTTGCTACGCATCAGAACTATATTCTTTGGTTTTACTCATTGTGATGGATGATTAAGGGGATTTGGCCTTTGTGTTTCCTCATATTTAAACTCCTGTGAAACACGAAGTCATAGCTGGACAGTTTCATGTTCCTAGTCCCCCTGGTGTACTAAAAAAGGTAAATATTAATGGGAATATACTTCAGAGATATTTTACTCGTAAAAAATTCTAGGGGTTTCAATAATTGTGGCCAACATGTTTTGGAGAAAAACATTTATTTCATAATGTGATTTCCCCCCACTTTCAATTCTTTTACTTCAATGAAAGGTTAGAATTTTGCACATTTTTTGAATGAAAAATCACAAGGATAATCGATGCAGATTTATTTTTTACAGCCAATTTTGATCATATTTACCAGGGGGTTCAATAATTGTGGAGGGCACTGTAATACAATTATAAGTGGTTGTTATTTGTCATCCAGTCACTTAAAAAAAAATAAAAAAAATAATAATTATAATCTTCAGAATGAAAAAACAAATTATATATAATGTGATTGTTCTAATGTGACTAATGCATAATGCTTTACATTACGGCTTCACATTAAAACGAACATAAATCTGCAGAATATGGAAAGCATTTCTAGCCGTTATTTTAGCATAAAAAGTTAATGACAGAGTTAATGACTAAAACTTTCAAATGAATTAAACGAAACTGATATAAACTTGAAAATATGTTTTTTATCTATAGTATCTATACTATTACATAATAGTAATAATAGCCTAATAATATTAATATTATTTACAACAAAACAAGAACTTTGTCATCGTCAAAGTTGTATAATGGAAAATATATTTTATGACATTTTATGTGTATGCATAGACTTTTAGCTTACCTGTCTTTGTACCGTGGGTCAAGTAAAGTGGCAACGGAGTAAAGTCGTTCATCCTCGATGTAACCAAATCGTGTGTTGACTGCTTGTAGTAGTGTACTTTGCATTGTTTTAATCCCTGTGTCTGTGTCTCTCTCCTGAGACAGCAAACGTTTCAGAAGTGAAACTGTTGGAATGACATCCGCTGTGGTTGAACTGGATGAGCTTATGGTTCGCGTCAGTTCTTCAAATGGTGACAGTACGATCATTGTTTTTTCCAGTAATGTCCAGTGGTTTACAGTCAGCATTGCAGGCAGCTCATGGTCGGCAGCAAAGGCGCATAAGGTTCGCTTCTGTTCGAGGATGCTCTGAATCATATAATACTGTTCCATCTGGTTTTGACGTCTTGCTGAAGACGTTTCAAGGGCATTTGAAATTCACGCTGAATGTCCCCCAACCGCGAGTATGCTAATGGAGAATGTTTGAAGTGCCCCACAATTTTTCTGGCACTCGCAATTGCGTCAATCAAGCTTCGTTGGGACAAAAGTCCCTCGTTAACAGCGAGCTGTAATGAGTGCGCGACACAGCCCAAACTAGGGACTCCCAAATCATCCATCACTTTCTTCATATTGCTGGCATTGTCCCTCAAAAGTACATGCACTTTGGATATAGGGATTTTCCACCCATCAAGCATTTCTTTGATTGAATCTGAAATCGCCCTGCTGGTGTGTGACCCTCTCATTTCCTATATGTGTAGCACAGCACTCTGCAAATCATAACTATCATTCAACCAATGTGCCGTTAAAGGAACCGTATGTAAGAAATGTATTTCAATTAATCATAAAATGGCCCTGATATGTCACTAGACATTAAGAAATCATGTTCATTTCAAATACTTATATCACTGACAACAGTAGTCCGGCCAGGATATTGTCATTTAAAAGTGAAGTTGCAGCCCTCAACTGATGTTGATGTTGTCATGTTGTGTTTTGGCCTGAAGCTCCACCCTCCACCTATCTACCAATCACGAAGTCAGTAGTGTTTCGGCATCCGGGTTGCCAGCTCTGCTCTAGTTACCACAGCTGCAGCTACAAACGTGTCGGATAAAAAATGTCTAACGTTACGAAACCTAAAATATCTCGTTATGAATCCGAAATCCGAAAAAAAACTTACTGTGTAGGACTCGTCACTTGTCATTGGAAGCTCCTTGTAGCAGCCAACGTTCCTGCTGGATCCTGCAGCCTATCTGGCAACCTGGAGTCAGGGGGGAGGGGGAGGGGATACACCGCTCTACAGTCATTTGAAAGTGATTGCAGTACCAGTTTTGGCCACAATCTTACATACGGTTCCTTTAAACTTAGAAGGGACATGGGGCACACGTCGGAGCTCCAAATATCTGTAGTGAAGCTGAAGGACTGCACATCTTTTAATTGGTCTGCAACGTGTGAGGAAACTCTGGAATACAGCTCAGGCAAAGCGGTCTCAGAAATGTATGTTCTAGATGGCAAACTACATCGTGGTTCCAGATGTTCCATGAGGAAACCAGTGTTTTCGACAACCGAGAGGGGCTGATCATCTAGAACAATGAATTCAAGTACCTTTTCTGTTATTTTTACAGCTTTAGGATTCTGATTTGGAAGTTTTTCTTGCCTCTGAAACGCATCTGTCAAGGTCAGCTGCTTTGACTCATCCTTTTTCCGTTTGATTTGCGCAAACTCCTCGTGTTCTTTTGCGTGATGCATTAGAAGATGCTTGATTACATTTGTAGTATTGTAATTCGAAACACTACTTCCCCTTCTTGAAACGTTGGCTTTGCAAATATTACAATTTGCAGTGCTACTCGCTGATGTATCAAGGGTACAATATTTCCAAATCAGGGACATGTTTAACCCCCAGCTCGCTTTTTTTTTTATCAGTTCAAAAGAGATTAATTTTGCTCTGTTGACTTCGATATTACAAACACGTTTCATACATCAATCGATTCTGTTAAATGTGTATTATTTTTGTGTATACTCACAATAAAAACAAAGTGTTTTGCTTTTTGCCAAATAAAGAAAAATAAACACGAAGCGAGTTCTGCCTCCTCTCTGTCAGTGAAGTCCATTCTGAAACGCGTCCGAAAATGAACAATAACTCAGCGAATAATCAGTCAAACAGGCATACAGACACACAGGCATGAAGCTTGAATTCTCTTCTTTTAAATGAAGTAATTTATATAAAAAACAAATATTCTCAGTTCATGTAATCTGTAAGAAAAGAGCGAGATGTCAGTCGTTCTCATCTCATCGTATTTTTAATGTGACTCCGCCCACGGAGAGCGCGCGCTATTCAAACGCAAATGACTGAGACGATCCGTGCAACCTGTGAACGCCCACATATCAGCTCGAGAAAACACATCAAGTTTATTCAGATCAGTGTACTTGTTTACACTGTCTCGCAGCGCTGTGAGGAATAATAATAATGGAAAACGTACCTCAGAAGGGCTGGTATTTCGAGGAGCAACGGATGGAATACTGTAGTAAGTTTTTTTTCATTCTCAAGTAAATCGCGTTTCTGTGTGAATGAATGAACGGCAGAGATGCGCTGTTTACCACAACTCGCAAAAAGAGGTTTAAATTTGAATTGCGTTTCTGTGTGTGAATGAATGATCCGCTTTTAGCAAACTATTTTGCTATACTGAGTAAAAATCGACTGAAATATGTTGAAATAAAATGTATTTGTATAAGCAACGTATTAAACTGCAAATTAACATTTATATTCCTTATAATAAAAACGAAAGATCTATGTTACAGACAAATGAAAGACATTTCGTTGATTAGTTTTGGATAGATTACACATTTTTACTGTAAAATATCTGCCATCTCAAATAAGCCTTTGTTTGCCAATTTTTGCTAATATGTTAAATATAGTTTTTTGCATTTTTTAACATAATCGGCATCGGCCAATATCCAGTATATCAAGCCGATTATTAGGCGGGCGCATCTGTGGGCAGCCTAGTGTTGTTGTTGTTGTGGAACACGTGTTCGACGCACGCTGTGCCTAGAGTCATTCTCCAGCAGAATGAGCAGTGAGCCTAAGGAAGGAGCTAAGTTCCTTGGAGAAAACTCCTTTATATTTAATTAAAACCTTTTGATATGTTACTGCCAACTTTGAGGAAAAATATGCGACATGACGTTCGGCTACTTTGGATATTGATAGCGTAGTTGAGGTTGCATTAGCACAGCAGAAGGGTTGCTATCATGTCACAATAAGTAAGCAAGAATTTTGCAATTACAGACAGAGAATCTGATACTTTTATTTGTTCTGTTATGTGTGTCTTATATTTGAGAGGGTTGTCACTCAATGCAGAGAAATAAGTAATAAAAAAGTGAATCATAGGTTAGTGAAGGGCTGGCTTTGCTTTGCTAGCGTCGTCGCTAGGGTTGGGTAGCTACAGACAGACCCGGTGCTAATACGGCACTGGTGCCTTAACGACCGTTATTTACCGGACCGAATATCAATGCGGATTTCTGTGCTTCATTTCGGTGCTACTGTTATGCCTGTGCTTCTCTTGGATGCTCTGAAAAAGGACGTTAGAAACGTGACGCTAGTCAGCAGTTAACTTTAGCATACTGTTAGCTAGTAGCTGGATTAAACACGGTTAAAATGCTGGCCAAACAGTGTAATGTGTGACTGTATTTCACTGTAGACTAGGGGTGGAACTGTACATGTATTCGTATTGAACCGAAACGGTACGGGCGTCACGGTTCGGTGTATAAATTTACACGGAGAATACATGGTATAAAAATAAATAAAACTCGCGTGCAAATTAATTAATGTAATGCGGAACTACTGTTAGATACGCGGGTTCTTTGGGGACACCTAATCTGTAGCTCCGCCTTAGCTCTGAAGCAGGCTGCGATGTAAAGATTGCAATGCTGGAATATGGTGTGTGTGTGTGGGAGAGGGAGACTCGGGAGAGGGAGAGAGGGGCGCGGGCGCGATCGAAAAGTCGCGTGTGTTTAAAGTCGCAAAGTGTTTACTTATATGTGTGTGTGTGTGTGTGAGAGAGAGGTGCGGATGCGATCGAACAGTGGAAACATAAAAACATACTCCGTCATTTTGTTTATACAAGACATCATTCAAACTGCAAAGTGTTTAAAGGTATAGCAGAGGATGTTTTACTTCCTGGTGGGTAGTCTAAACTAGTGGTCCTCCTAATTGTCAATCATTCTGGTGAATCAATCAAACTTTTCAAAAAGTGGAGAGGGCGGGTCTTATCTAAAATTTGGAAAGATCCTCCGCTATACCTTTAAGTTACTGTTAATTAAAATTTTAAGGAAAACAAATATATTAATCTGAAATGTAGCAAATTTATTTAATTCATTAAGGAACAATTACCAAACATATCTCAAGGTCACAAGTGCAGATTGGTCAAGTGTTCAATAAATGTTTTTGTTGAGAAATCTTGTCGATCTTAAGTAATTATTTGTGTTATATTTAATCTTTCAAATAGAGGTTAAAAACAAGCACATAATCGGCCAAATATCGGCCAAAATAAATCGGCAGCATTTATCGGCCATCGGCCGACCTGGATTTCAAAAGATCGGCATCGGCCTCGGCCTGAAAAAAACCAAATCGGTCGACCTCTAAAATATAGTATGTTTTGTCAATGTAGGCTATATTCGAAGTAATGAATCCTTAACTTTGAAATATGTACGATAAAATGTATACTTGAGTTTTTACAAAGAAAGATTACACTTCAATTGTTGTTGTAATTGTAACCTTTTTAATAAAACAATTATATTTACAAGGTAGATGTAAACAAATTTTAAAAGGTAAATATAAGCCTTTTCTTTAAATAATTTTTTATGTGTTTTATTATTGACAAATTTGGGGAGAGGATACATATTCCAAAACTGAAAATACAGTATGAGACTTAACTGCACAATTACTAGACATGTTTTCCTTGGATATTATACAATTTGCTAGCACAATTTGTAAAAAAAAAAAAAAAAAAAAAAAAATTGACATGCTTCCAACTGTGAACCAATTTGGTAGAATATATATATATACAGGTCCTTCTCAATAAATTAGCATATTGTGATAAAGTTCATTATTTTCCCTAATGTAATGATAAAAATTAAACTTTCATATATTTTAGATTCATTGCACACCAACTGAAATATTTCAGGTCTTTTATTGTTTTAATACTGATGATTTTGGCATACAGCTCATGAAAACCCAAAATTCCTGTCTCAATAAATTAGCATATTTCATCCGACCAATAAAAGAAAAGTGTTTTTAATACAAAAAAAGTCAACCTTCAAATAATTATGTTCAGTTATGCACTCAATACTTGGTCGGGAATCCTTTTTGCAGAAATGACTGCTTCAATGCGGCGTGGCATGGCCGTAATCAGCCTGTGGCACTGCTGAGGTGTTATGGAGGCCCAGGATGCTTCGATAGCGGCCTTAAGCTCATCCAGAGTGTTGGGTCTTGCGTCTCTCAACTTTCTCTTCACAATATCCCACAGATTCTCTATGGGGTTCAGGTCAGAAGAGTTGGCAGGCCAATTGAGCACAGTAATACCATGGTCAGTAAACCATTTACCAGTGGTTTTGGCACTGTGAGCAGGTGCCAGGTCATGCTGAAGAATGAAATCTTCATCTCCATAAAGCTTTTCAGCAGATGGAAGCATGGAGTGCTCCAAAATCTCCTGATAGCTAGCTGCATTGACCCTGCCCTTGATAAAACACAGTGGACCAACACCAGCAGCTGACATGGCACCCCAGACCATCACTGACTGTGGGTACTTGACACTGGACTTCAGGCATTTTGGCATTTCCTTCTCCCCAGTCTTCCTCCAGACTCTGGCACCTTGATTTCCGAATGACATGCAAAATTTGAGCAACCACTGAGCAACAGTCCAGTGCTGCTTCTCTGTAGCCCAGGTCAGGCGCTTCTGCCGCTGTTTCTGGTTCAAAAGTGGCTTGACCTTGGGAATGCGGCACCTGTAGCCCATTTCCTGCACACGCCTGTGCACGGTGGCTCTGGATGTTTCTACTCCAGACTCAGTCCACTGCTTCCGCAGGTCCCCCAAGGTCTGGAATCGGTCCTTCTCCACAATCTTCCTCAGGGTCAGGTCACCTCTTCTCGTTGTGCAGCGTTTTTTGCCACACTTTTTCCTTCCCACAGACTTCCCACTGAGGTGCCTTGATACAGCACTCTGGGAACAGCCTATTCGTTCAGAAATTTCTTTCTGTGTCTTACCCTCTTGCTTGAGGGTGTCAGTGATGGCCTTCTGGTCAGCAGTCTTACCCATGATTGCGGTTTTGAATAATGAACCAGGCTGGGAGTTTTTAAAAGCCTCAGGAATCTTTTGCAGGTGTTTAGAGGTAATTAGTTGATTCAGATGATTAGGTTAATAGCTCGTTTAGTGAACCTTTTCATGATATGCTAATTTATTGAGACAGGAATTTTGGGTTTTCATGAGCTGTATGCCAAAATCATCAGTATTAAAACAATAAAAGACCTGAAATATTTCAGTTGGTGTGCAATGAATCTAAAATATATGAAAGTTTAATTTTTATCATTACATTATGGAAAATAATGAACTTTATCACAATATGCTAATTTATTGAGAAGGACCTGTATATATATATATATATATATATATATATATATATATATATATATAGATATATATTCACCGAACCGTGAATTTTGTGAACCGTTACACCCCTAATATATATATATATATTAGGGGTGTAACGGTTCACAAAATTCACGGTTCGGTTCAATACGATACACTTGTGTCACGGTTCGGTACAGTTCGGTTCGTTTTCCATACAGCAAAAATAAATAAATGCCAGAGAAATTTCCTTGAATTAATTTTTTTTATTATTGTTTTATTTATTAAAACTAACATCATAAAGTATGATTTTTTTTTTTTTTTTTTTAACTGAGCAATAATGGAGCTATACTTGACTCTTCTTATGAGCATATAAAACAAAACAGCTCCTTGGACAAAATGAAATGTAATATTGTAGTAGTAGGCTAGTTATAAACAAAGGTTTATTTTAGTTCAGATTAACATTTGAGGGCAGCAATTGTATTCATAATGTCAAAATAAAACCGACGTAATGTTACTTGAAAGCATTATAGCCCACTATTCCTGACAAACTTCCATACCTTGCAGTTAGTGTTACTACAGTAAATCCATTCCACGGTGAATGTTGCTGATCTGTGGAGCCAGTTCATTCATGGCACGATGTTTCTTCCTGGTTTCCACGTCAGCGATGTTTGATCCGTTAATAACAGAGAAATGTGAATGTTTCTCACTAGATCTCGCAGCGATGTTATTACTTCAGTGGCGAATTGCTTCAGTGCTTTCTTTACTGGTCTGGATCTCTTAGCGCTGTGTGGTGTTGCTTGATCAGGCTCGCGCATAGGGCTCGCGAGTCCCGCTTCACAGGTCAAAACTGATAAACGGTCCACACAAACACAATAAGAGTAGCTCAGTTTCGTTCCTTACATTGCGTTTGCCAGTTGATGTTGTGGTCGCGCCAGCCTCTATGAGCGCGCTTGCCACCCGCGACGCGCCTTCATTTGAAATAACGAAATTTTGGTAGGCAGAAAAAATGGTCCAGCGAACCGTTCGGTACGTAATGCGTACCGAAAACCGAACCGAAAGCCTCGTACCGAACGGTTCGATACGAATACGCGTATTGTTACACCCCTAATAAATATATATATATATATATATATATATATATATATATATATATATATATATTGCTCTTGCATTCTTTCTTGTGGCTATAGGTGACACACCTGAATGAATGGCTCATTAAGTATGCGGGCCCCATTGTCTCCTCAGGTGTGAATCACTACATATGCATGATGGTGTTGAAATCGTTGACGCCCCTTGCACATATGGCCTTTACAAACAAAAAGTGTTTTACAAGATTTAAATCAATGTATTGTGTAATGTGAATGATTAGGTAGGATAATTTTCACATCATTTTGAAGAAAAAACTCTAGGCAACGACATCCATTAGTCAAAAGTCTTATTGACACATATTTAGTATGTGTTTTGTGGCCTTATTTCAGAAACTTTAGTTTTTAGTTTTTTCAATAACCATGCATAAACATTATTCTCTCAAAAATACAAACATGTACATGCATGTTGCTCACATATTATGATAGCCCTGTTTGTGCTAAATAGAGTGTAATTATACCTTTGCCATTAATAGGTTTATAAGCAACTGAGAAAAGCACAAATGTCAGGGCATGTCAGAACATCTCAAGGACCCCAAAAACCCCTCAGACCCCAGAGGGTTTAAGCAAATCAAGGTAATGCCCTTACTAGACCCCCACATTCATCTTTGATAAAGGATATTTTGAGCACTCTCTGCGGGCATATCTCAAGACCAGAGATCGGCTACTGCTACAAAGTCCATCACTGGATGTCCTTGAGTATGGTTGGAAACAAGGAGAACAAGGTTATGCACCAGTCCCTACAACAGAACCCGTTGCACTGGACTACCTTCTGAAGCTGCAACTGTGCAGGGGACTGTGACACTCTCAGGTGCTGCTGTAAAAAGCAAGGCGTCAAGCGTATTTCTGTTTGTGGGAACTGTCATGGTAACTCTTGCCAGAACATCAACCAGCCAGATGATAACAGGAGTGAGGGAGATGCAGGGGAGTTGGATGAGGTTTGTTACATTTTAAACTGATTTAGTAAGTTTTGTATTGTAATTGTTCAATAAAAACACTTTTTATGGATTTTTGTATTGACTTGGAGTCATTTTTACTCAAAACTAATGGCTGGGATAGATTCAGCACCCCTAAAAAATCCTAGTTAGACATCTCAAAAGATAATAATGGTTAATTTTTTTTTTTTTTTTAATCATTATTTTTACCCGGCCGTCTGAGTACCCCAACTTTGATTTGGCCGTGGATAAATTGGGAGGTGTTACTAGACACCTATAGGAACACATGGTAAAGAAAAAGCTATTGGTAAGTTTTTTTTTGTTTTGTTTTGTTTTGTTTTTTTTTGGCCAAAAAAATGCCTAACTTTCCTTAACTAAGAGGTAAGAGTTATAATTGAGAAGATTTCAAAACATATTTTACTGGACCCTAAGCTTTTTCTGTTGCGCTTATACCCAGAGAAAAAAATTATAGTAGAAATGAGTGAGCTTATGCTCAACCAATGGTGAAGACTATTGCTAAATTATATAAAGCATTGACAGATTTATGAGGAGATTCTTCTCAAGGAAAGCAGTTTGGTAAAAACAACTTAGGATTGGGACGGTTCTTATACTGGAAAGAATTTTGCTGGAAAAACTTTTTTATTAGTCCTAAACAGAAAAAAAAAAAAATGTAGGTAGCACAAACTGTTGGAGACAGTGTGGCTCTCAGGATTACAACCTATTTCACATATTTTGGGATTGTCCTAACATTAGATGTTTTTGGAGAGATGTACACAGTATATTAGAAAAGATTCTAGGCACTTCAATTGATTGCAGTTTTGAGGTACTTTATTTGGGCATGTGGTAAGTTTTCCCCTACGCACCTGACTTACTTCACCTCTGGAAAGATGAATGTGTATTTAAAATAGGTAATTTATGTAGAAGAAATGTGAAGACATTTTTGAATTTGGAGCTTTCTAGACTGAGGGGCGTGGGAGAACGGCGCGAGGCCGGTGGCGTCATTACTGAGACGCACCGGTCTCGTATCTCTCACGGAGGAGCGGGAATTTTCTTAGCAATGTTAAAACGCACATCAGCCGATCACTTGTTTAGCGTTCATGTAAACACTACATTCAGATTCACCAATCGGAATGAATTCAGTTAGATTGAAACAAAAGGTGTGCATGTAAACAATGAATGGCGACTGCAGAAACCAAAAGCCGAATCCCGGACATTTTGGACGATCTCGACGGCCAGACAAGTCCGGGAAAAAGAGGATGGTAACCCCTACTACTCAGCTTTCTTCTACTACTCAGCTTTCTCCACAGAACAAGAGCCTGCTAGCTTAGCTTCCAAAGAAAGATGGCTGAAACTATGTTGCCCTGTCCCAAATGGAACCCTAAGCACTCGCAGTCTTCCTCTGAGTCCGCACATTCGTGACGTAATGCCGCTTTGACTGTCGGGAAGAAGTCTGCTGCGGAGTCCGCATCAGCGCGGGCTCGGCAAAAGTGCGCATCAAGGGCGCAAATCGACCACATGGGGGCGCTCGCGAGCACCCTTCTGAGACCTAAAAATTAGAAATGGGACACCCTACGGTCTCACGGACTTAACGGACACGCGCACGCGGCGGCCATTGTAAGTCCACAAGACCGAAAGTGCACATGAAGTGTGCCATTTGGGACAGGGCCTATGTGTACATTCTGTGAGTGAGATCCCTCTATGGGCGGGCTGAAAACATGCGGGACAGCTCCTCCTACTGGCTGTAGTCTTTAGCCTCTGGCCAGAAAATCCTCCGATGATGCAAAATGACGATTTTTGCGTCATCGGAGGATTTTGTCCAGACAAAAAATACATAAATCTCTCGTCTCAGGGGGATATGAGGGTGGAAAGCACGGTAATTCGAAAATACTACAGGTTTTCTACTAATACAAAGCTTAATGCTAAATCCTGAAGTATCCCTTTAAGTTTAACCAAGTGTCCCTGACACCTGCAAAATAATACTCGGGTGACTTCACCTCTGACCGCGTTGGTTGACATCTAAGAATTCTGACCGCATAAAATGCCTAAGAATTATAGTTACCTGACCACAATCCAACCCCACCTAAGAGTCTCACACTGAGTCGAACGACGTCTCGTTCCTTTATGAACACTATCACTTGGGAATAAGATCTCTAGTGTTTCACTATTGCTGCGCAGCAATAACTAGACAGACTCCAGAAAATGCCTTTAGATATGCTTTAATCACGGCTGGAGGATCTCAGACCAATTTCAGAGAGAATCCCACCAGCAAAAAGAATAAAACAGTTTTTATAGAAAAGGAGCATGGCAAAGCGGACATGATACAATTTTTTGCAAAAGATATTTTAACTCCTGTCATTACTCATTTAATTAATTTGTCATTGAATTTAGTGCTTTTCCTGATGCGTGGAAACAAGCCATTGTTAATACTATATTTACATCTGGAGATCATTATGAAGTTAGTAATTATAGACCCATAAGCATTCTGCCAGTAAAGGTCAAAGGTTACAGAGAAGGTCGTTTTTGAACAACTGACATCCAATCTTAACACAGTTAAGTCTGGTTTACATCGTATGCAGTTTGGTTTCAGAGTAAATCATTCTACTGAAACATACACTGCATGTTTTACTAACTGTTTTCTCTTTTTTTCTTTCGCTGATCTGTACTTATAAATGCACTTCCATAGGTTTCATTTACGCTTCTGAAGTTTTCGTTTACGCTCCCTGAGTTTTCATTCGCCATTCAGGCACATAACTCTCGTGGGGGCGGGGCTAACAGCGATGTGTTCTCATTGGCTACTGAGTTTTTGATAGACAGATTCTTGATCTGGAAGTGAAGACGTCAGTGTTGTGTTTACATGTGAGCGTCTGTAAGCGGCTTCCTATTTAATTTTAGTGATATAAAGTTTAAAGTTTTTTTATCTGTATTTATCTACTGCTACACTACATGGTTGAGATGAGTTCATAGAAATAGCACAGACAAATATCATCATCACCAATCATCATTATCAGGATAATGGAGATGCTGTAGACTCGCGGTAAGTCAGTAATTTGTTTTTATTAAAAAGGTGGAGAGATATGTTAGAGCTCATTGAGAGCCCACAACATTATACAGCAGTGTTGTCTTTATTTAGCCCAATCATTACACAATCTTATCGGCATACAATTACAGTCTTTCTTCGATTACATAATGTTTGCTTTTTCATAGGTACAAAACCTAAGAACATAAGGAGGTTCAGTAATTAATAATATAATTCTTATCATGTGTGACATTTGAATAACTTTTATCTAGTTTTATTTAGTAGCCTGAAAATCCTTTTCAAAAAGGCTAATCGATACATTAATTAGTTTGAAATTAATAGTTTGTCTTCAATTTGTTATGTGCAGTTTGTATTGTTAGACTAGTATAATACTTCTCCTTTCTCATTTTGCAGGGAGTTGAGCAACTTTTCCATAAACAAAATTATGATGCTAACCCAGAGGATGAAGTGGTGTATTACCACTGTCCCCATTAGACAGGAATCTTACTTTCTTCAGACACGACACATCAATTTTGAATGACTGGGATCTTGATCTTCAGACACCGGATATAATGCAAATATTTTAATTTCTTTGGAGCTCTAGATTAAAGGAGTCATGACATGGTTTTTGTTTTTGTTTTATTATGTTCCATCAGATGCAATTAAAGTATTACTATAGTTTTTTGGACAAAAAACGTTAATATTTTAGTGATTTATGACCTCTTCCCACCCTGTTTCTCATCCTCTGATTCAAACAGTTGCTGAGTCCTAAATAGTATGCGAAACTAGAATTAGTACATCCCAAATCGTAGTATGTTGAAATGAGTATTCCAAAGATACCCGGATGGTCTACTATTTCCGGTTAGAATTCGAAGTGCAGATCAATGCACACTCTAACGGCTAATATTGCCCACAACCCATTGCGTGCGGGAGGGAGGAGCTTTGCTGTGATGTAGACATGACAGTCGGATGCAGCAGCGGAGATGCGCCCTCAGTTTTTAAGTGTAAGAATTCAAATGTTTAACCCTAATTAAAGTTATATTTTATTGTCTCGTAATATTAATGGGTTTATGTTGTGCCAAAAAAGTACCGTGTTTATCTTGTTGGGTCCGATGAAGATACTGAACGCCTCAGGCTACAAAACAATAAATAAAAAGGCTCTAGTACAGTGTCATGCAAGTGTCTTTTTTATGTATTTCTTTTGATGTTTATGTCTGACTTATTTGTAGTAATACTGTGGCTGTACAAATGTTAACTTTATCAGTCCAACCAAAGAAACAGGGTTACTACACTTTTACTATAGTAAAAGCATGGTTCATTTTCATCTGGGTATTTTTAAGTATTATACATAAGTATAAGATTAAGTATAAAATACGTTAAACAATAGTTACACTATAAACTTTAAATATTTTAACTCAGAAAATAAGTAGCTTTCGTTACACACATTTGCACATGAACGTCGGAACCAGCCGCCTCACAAACGACCTGCGTTTGGTTGATCTACGACGACGCCCTGCTTCACTCCTCAGTTTGGTAAAACACATTGTAAATGTATTGTGGAAAAAAAGATGGGAATAGTAAATAAAATGATATTGGATATATAAGAATTAATGAAATGTAAAATGTTTTGTTAACAGTCGCGGTGTGCGTAACTAGGCAATCATGTTCCCGTTTACGTTGCATGACGTCATCGAAGTATGTCCCAGAACGTGCATACTCTTTTGCTACACACTCAAAAGTATGTACTTTTTCATCACAAAAAAAGTACATACTTTTAGGTCGTAGTATAAGTAGGCGAATTGGGACTCAGCCAGTCTGTTTTGGGGGTGTTTCCCCTTTAAGAGTTCAGTGTTAACGCCCACTGTTATAATTGGCTAACGGCAGTGCTTATGCATAAATTATTAACGCCCCCTAGTCAGAACATGTGCGGATTCTGCGGAACTGTTTACAATAGTAGTAGTCCAGTCATTTTATGAAAAAAGGTTGAACAAACTGCAACAGAAGCAAACTCAACTGATTTTGTATCCTCAATATGTCCTGAGTAAGGAATAAAAAAAAGCCCAGAAGAATCCCATTAGGAGGAAGTTTCGAAAAAGACCCAAATATAGCCTATTCATACGCCTATTCATTATTTTTCTTACGTGAATAGGGTAAAAATTGTAAAAATTTAACCTTAAGATATCACCATGAAAATTACTGAGTTGATTACTTACATCAAGTCAAACAAAAAATGTATTACAAGTTTTTTGCAATTGATTGTTAACATGGACAAACGGTGCATAATCTAATTATGTATGTGCTAATTTGCACAAATACCACAACAGATCTAAACATTGGGTATAGCCAGGTGAAAATGTCTTGTTGAATCTTGTTGACACATAACAGTAAAATACTTAATATTAAGGTCTGAATGGAACCCATTACGGCTACCCATGAGCATTAATACATAGAGGCAGGAAGAAGTAATTTAGAAACCAGCCTTTATTCATTTTTAAGAGATGGGGTTTGGGGTCTGGGTCTGTGGGACTGTTTCTGGGGATTCACTTTTTATTTTGCCTACCTTTTGTCTTCTGCATTCTCCTTACCATTGTCTCCTGTTCTTCCCTCAGACTCGTCCCCCAGAAACAGTCCCACAGACCCAGCCCCAAACCCCATCTCTTAAAAATTAACCCTCTGGGGTCTGAGCTGTTTTCTGGCCATGGAGGTGTTCTGACATGCTCTGACATTTGTGCTTATTTCTGTTACTTGTGACATTGTCATGGCTAAAGTCTTATTACACTGTATTTAGCACAAACTCTGCTACAATAATATATCAGCAGCATGTGTGTAAAAGTTTGTAGTTTTGAGATAATGACATTTATGCGTGGTTTGTGAAAATAAAAAAAATAAGGCCATGAAACCCATACTGATTATTTCTTCACAAGACTTTTGAAAATTGTATCACGTAGCCTAGAATATTTTCTCCAAAACTATGTGAAAATCACCCTGACCGCTCATTCAGATAAGACAATATATTGATTTAAAATTTCTAAGACGTGTTTTGTGTGAAAAAGCCTTATGCGAAGAGGTGTGATCATCTCATTAATATGTATGGCTTTAACACCTGAGAAAGACAAAGACACTCCCCTAACTGCCCTATTAGGAGCGATCAGGCCCTGTCATTCAGAGCAACCTTGCACAAAGAATGAGGAGATTTAAAAAATAATGGCTTTTAGATTGTTTGGATTTATTTACAACACAACACAATCCAAAGATACACAACAAATGACAAAAGAGCACATTGAAAACAATGATCCAAAGACAGAGACCTTTGTGCCATTCCTAAAAACATTGTACATACCTTTCATTTCCAAGGTGTTTGATTTTCACTTTACCATGTTCATGTACAGAGACTCATGTGAATGTTGAAGTCAGCAGGACTCAGTGGCATCTGGTCCCTGAAAGAAAAGAAAAAAAGTGAACATACTGGTATCAAGAGAAACTAGGCCTGCACGATTTTGGGAATACATTTTTGATTTTTCTGGTTAAAATTGCTTTTTAAAATTCACAGAATACACACACACACACACACACACAAATGTTTCCAACAATATATAATATAATGAACACCATGTTTGTTGTGCCTTGTAGGCACAAGCTGTGCAGTACTGCATAAAATAATAATAACAATAACCTATAGCAGCCTATAAATCTTCCAAAAGATTTCAGTAACAATGCTAGAGAAAAATATATTGATTATCTTATGTTACTTCAAATGTTTCCATTCGGTATGATGATATGAAATGAGATAATAGTAAAAACATAAAGCCTAATGTTTGGTGCATTTTTCCTTTCAAATGCGATCGCGCTCCAAAATATGATACATTCAAACGCGATCGCGCTCCAAAATATGATACATTCAAACGCCATCGCGCTCCAAAATATTAAACATTATGGTTATACATATCTGTGTTTGAGCAGATATCTGTTGGGATGGTTGTTGTTGCAGTACAGACTGTATTAAGTGTAACACCTGGAACTTCCGTTGTTTACATTTTGAGCACACATGCGGGTTTATGGTTGTTCAATAAACTCAAGTGTACGCAACTATATTGGCGTTAACCGTCCATTCTAAAGAATAGAATGAAACAATATCCACAAACAGTATTTAACAGTAAACACGGGTCTAAATAGTATAATATTCACCATATATCTAGCAACAGTTCAACTGCAATGTGAAGTTTATGCAACAATACCATAAACTAATAAGTAAGAATTTCTTACCTTACATCTTTCTTGTCTTCAAATCGCGTTCTTCTTCTTCTGAGGTAAATCCAATATAAGCTCAGACGTGTCTTCCAAACTCGACGAAAAGCAGAGAGTTTTTTGGTGTTTTGTGTTTGAGGTAACGAGGGCGTTCGCGTCCCATGTGGACGATTTGCATGTGAATCACTTTTGCGCGAGTGGGCGTGGTCAAATTAAAAGTAATTAGCAAGCGTTTGAGATACTGGACATCCTGTTGGTTTTATACAAATTACTTAAACAGAGAATATTTGTTTTCAGTTTGAATCCGATCATTTAAAAGTACACACTTAAATGTGTATAAAGGTATATGGCTCATAAATGTGTGACAAGTATTCGCTGAGTTTTGTTTCAGTTTATAGACGTGCTCAAGAAAAAAAAAGTTTACCGCGATGGAGAGTCAGAACGCTCACCCTGTTATTTTCTTTATTTTACAAAAGTACAATGTTTTGATTTGATTGTAAGTGGACACATACAAAAGTAGAAATATCACAGATTCTTTTTTTATATTTCTTTTTTCTGTATGACCATAAATGACGGAGTAATTTAAGTTTATTGTGCTACAATGTGAAGAAAATCCAGCAAAATGCGGGGGCGCGTTTGCCGACCTCAGAGGGTTAAAGGGGTGGTATAATGCCCTTTTCAAGTTGTAAAAAAAACTCTCCGATGTCCCCAGAGTCTGTATGTGAAGTTTTAGCTCAAAATACCCCACAGATATATATTTTTTTATAGCACATTAAAATTGTTGCTTTTTGAGGGCGAGCAAAAAACACTCCTTTTTGTGTGTGTCCCTTTAAATGCAAATGAGCTGCTGCTCCCGGCACAGAAGGTGGACAACAAGACATTTCTGAATGGTTAGTTGATGAATTTATTTATGAGGTTCAGTTGCTGGTGTGAACAACAAAGCTCTTGTCGGTATCCTTTACTGATTTTTATTGGTTTTGAAATATTCTGCAGTCGAATTTACCGTACATTACCGTAACCCATTTTATGAAATCATTTCCACTTCCAAATCTTTCTAAAAAGATAGGACCATTCGACCCTATTAAAGGCCTTTTTTAGCTGTATCTAAAACATATTTGTTATCATGCCAAATCAAATGAACAGCATTACACATTTATTTTTCTTAATTATTCTCTTCCTAAACATGACTTTGTCCAAACACACAGGAAAACTCCTGGAGAAACATCTGAGATCCACGTGACACACTATTATAAAGATGGCGTTTATTAAAGTGGAGAATGAAGACATAAAGATTGAAGAAGTGTTCAGCGTGAAACATGAAGAAACTGAGGAACAAACAGGTTAGTTTCATTCTCAAAGCTGAACTCATTTGATCCTTATAGCACACGTATGGGATATTCTTCACACTAACGCCTGTTTCACACACGATCCGATTTCAGTATGTGTTGTGGTTCGTGTGCAGGAGCAGCACTGTGCTTTCACATAAGACGTGTTGTGGCAAAAGCAAAACTTGCCATTAACTTGCCATTCACACCAACAGACGATAAAATTGCCTCCAATTCCTTTCCTTTTGTGTATAAATCTTTATATGAAAAGTTCTGCGGGCCATTCAACACTGTTTTTACACCTTAGTGATTAGTGTCAAAATTGACCGAACGCCTGTAACACCGTGTGTGTGTGTTCACTACTCACTGCTCCTATTGAGTGAGTATGGGTTACCATACTTGGCCTTCACATGTCACTTTCACTATTTTCACTATTTAAATGTTCAGAAATTGGTCAGAAACTACAAAACAACAATAGAACCCATTATAATCATTGATACTGTCTACACTGAATGTGCTGCAGTGCAACGAGGCACCGACAATAAACAGATGTCTTGTTCTATTCCTTTAGGTTTTTAACTGTAGAAAACTATGTAACAGTACATCCATGGAGATCTAGAATCTTGTGTGTGAATGTTTTGGTCTTATGATTAATATCTTTGTCTAGTCAGAATTTAATATAAAAACTGCTAGCTATCCCATCTTTGATATCATTAACTCTTTCCCCGCCAGCGTTTTTAAAAAGTTGCCAGCCACCACCGGCGTTTTTGATCATTTTCACAAAATTTGCATGGCTTCTAGAATATTTTGTTGTATGACTATCTGATCATGCAATATATCAAAAGAAAGAACAGTGCCTCTGCTTTTAATAAAAATACAAATAGTTTTATTCTAGCTTCATGATTTCTTTTTTTTTTATTATCAATACTTGAATGTGGGTAAGTTTCATTAAAAAAAAAAAAAAAATTGAGCAAAATATGTTTTTGGTATATTTGTTTCGCTTGTTTCTGCTTCTTCACGTGTTTTGATCAGGAGATTCATTAATCTTTCAGAAGATGCGTATAGCGGCCCCTACCATATAACAGTGAAAACTTGGAAAGCTGAAAATATTCTAGTTTCTGGAATACCTTCCTGGAGGGCAACTGTCCAAATCAGATGGTTAGATCCACAAATCTAACTTAATTCTTCAGGATTGTTTGAAAATTACTAACAGGTGTGTTTGGTTAATGATGGAACTAAACTCTATAGGACAGTGGCCCTCCAGGACTGATGGTGCCCATCCCTTGGTGTTGTTGAAAATCTAATAGCACTATAAGAGATGTAGCCATGATCATATGCCAAAAGCAGGTAATTTGTAACTTCAATAAGCTCCTTTTCTGTGATATCTGTGATTTCAAGTCCTAAAGAAAGCCAAGGGTTAACAATATTGAAAAGAAGTGATTCTGGCTAAATGCGTGTAGGATCTAGCATACACATTGGTTTTTATGTTTGTTGCTTTGTGCCATTGAACTGGGGTTGTTTGTCTTTTTTTGCATTAGACCTGAAGGCACTGAAAGAAGAGAGTCAAGAACTGAATGAAACAGAAGAAAAATACCAGATTAAGAAACATCCAGATTTCATAGCTGAAGAAAAACCTTTCAGTTGCTCACAGACTGAAAATACTTTATCACGAAGAAGAGCTCAAAAGACTAAAAATCATTTCACATGCCAACAGTGCGGAAAGACTTTCAATCAAAACAGAAACCTTAATGTCCACATGAGAATTCATTCTGGAGAGAAGCCATTCACTTGCCAACAGTGTGGAAAGTGTTTCACTCAAAAACCAAGTCTTAAAGCCCACATGAGAGTTCACACTGGAGAGAAGCCTTTCACATGCCAACAGTGTGGAAAGACTTTCATTCAAAACAGAAACCTTAATGTCCACATGAGAATTCACACTGGAGAGAAGCCTTTCATCTGCCAACAATGTGGTAAAAGGTTCAATCTAAAAGGAAACCTGACAGTCCACTTGAGAGTTCACACTGGAGAGAGTCCATTCACCTGCCAAGAGTGTGGAAAAAGTTTTCGTCAAAAAGGAAGCCTTAAAAGCCACATGGAAATTCACAGTGAAGAGAAGCCATTCGTATGTGGTCAGTGTGGAAAGAGTTTCACAGACAGGACACATCTTAAGAATCATGTAAAAATTCACATCGGAGAGAAGCCTCACATTTGCCTTCACTGTGGAAAGACTTGCAAAAACAAAGAAAACCTTGAGGTTCACATGAGAGTTCACACTGGAGAGAAGCCCTACACATGCCAACGGTGTGGGAAAGGTTTCGATCAAAAAGCAAAGCTTGAAGTCCACATTAGAGTTCACACTGGAGAAAACCCTTTCACCTGCCATCAGTGTGGAAAGAGTTTCACTCAAAAAGGAAACCTTAATACCCACATGAGAATTCATGCTGGAGATAAATCTTTCACCTGCAATCTGTGTGGAAAGAGCTTCTCTCGAAAAGAAAACCTTCAGATTCATATGAGAATTCACACTGGAGAGAAGCCGTTCACATGTGATAAGTGTGGAAGGAGTTTCAGAAGTAAAGAAACTCTTAGAACGCACATGAGGATTCACTCAAGAGAGAACTGTTTTATATGCCATCAGTGTGGAAAGAGTTTCACAGACAGGACACATCTTAAAAATCATGTAAAAATTCACATTGGAGAGAAGCCTCACATGTGCCTTCATTGTGGAAAGACTTGCAAAACAAACGCAAACCTTGTGATTCACATGAGAGTTCACACTGGAGAGAAGCCCTTCACCTGCCCTCAGTGTGGAAAAAGTGTCGCAACTAAAGGAAACCTTGAGGTTCACATTAGGCTTCACACCGGAGCGAAGCCTTACAAGTGTCATCAATGTGACTTGAGTTTCACATATCATAGAGACCTGAAATGTCATTTGCAAACTCATTCTGGAAAGAAATTACAAGGTTCTGAGTGTGGTAAGAAGTTAATGAAAAAGAGCAATTTCAAACCCTCTAGAGGAAGGCGATTTAATTGTGATCAGTGCAATCAAAATTTTCTTTTGTTATCACACTTGCATATACACATGAAAAGTCATGCAAATGTGAGACCATATTTTTGTTCTCTTTGTAGAAAGAGTTTTAAATGGCCCAGCAGTTTAAAATGGCACCAGAAAATCTGTGTGAAATCGAAGATGCGTTCACACCGCAGTTAAATGTGGCCAATGTCAGATCCTCGTCTGAACAGGTGACATTCCTACAAGACTCCATGTTCATCACAAGTGATTTGTCAATGTATAATTATTTTAGTTGCAACCTTCACTTATTTTTTGTCATGTACATATGAATGTGTGTGTCCATACTCCAGCAAGGATTAATTCAGACAGAGCTGACATATGGAGTTTCCTTTGTGTTTTTTTTTTTATTCAATCCAACATACTGTGTTTGAAAAATAATTATTTTGTAACAAAAAAAATGCAAAAAAAACCCCCAAACATTATTAAGGCTCAAAAATAAAGAAGTTGATCAAATTATTTGCAGTGTGTGTAATCTTTGAAAATCTTTATTTTTCTTTGTGCACTTCAAACTCTTTTCATCACTAACCCACAAATTTTGCTCTGTTCTGCTGGGGGGGTTTTTTTGTGTTTTTTTTTTTTGCGGGTCTAAATCTTTTGCTTGCGCGTTGAAAAGTTTTGTTTGTGAGTTGCCTGTCATTGGGCCTCTACCCTCCAAGATGAAAAAGGAATTTCAAAATGACCTGTCACACCCACTACATTTTTCCGCTACGGCCGCCACAAGTCTGAGAGAAGAGCAAGCGATGGCGAGCAACAGGTCATTTACTGGCTAAGAACTAATTTAATATCATAAACTCAGTTAAAAGTTAACTGATTTATTCTCTCCTACTATGCTCTCCCATCTAAACCAGTCTGTAGTTAGTGATACCACTGAATAGATTTGATTAGCCAACAGTATAGCTAGCTGCCAGAGCCCCCAATAGTATACAGCTGCAGATACCTTAGATTGAGGCTTAGGTAATCTGTCTATAGGTGATGGTCAGATCTGCCATAACTTCTGTTTGGAAACTGCTGTCTCCCATGGCGCTGTGGTTCATTTTAGACTACCTGGAAGCGTCATTGTTCGTAAATTTGTGATGATTAATTTTTGTCCAGCTATTTTGCACCAAAAGCCTTGATTAAATGATTTTAGTGAAGCAAAATATCAAAGCAAATAAATTAAGATGCTTCCAATTAATTAGAGAAAATTATAGACTTTTAAAATTATAGACTTTTGATGTGTGTGTGTGTGTATGTATATATATATATATATATATATATATATGTATATGTATGTATGTATGTATATACTGTATATATGTATATATGTATGTATGTATGTATATATATATATATAGATATATATATATATATATATATATATAGATATATGTATATGTATGTATGTATGTATATACTGTATATATGTATGAATGTGCGTGTTTGCAATGTCAATTTGTGTTCATTGTTCTGAATGAACAAAATTATGGTTTTAATAAGACTTATTAAAAAGTAAAAAAAACTCAGCCACTTCGATATAATTGCTTTGTCACGGCAAAATCAAACTTAAAATCTTTATAAAAACATGATGAATGTGTACGTGGTTTAAGTGAGCAATCAGCTTGGTGAAATTAACGGTACATCTCTATGTCTGTGACCAGTGTTTACAGAGTTTGTTGAACTGATGATCTCAAAATAAGTTGACTGTTTATAAGAGCAGCTGAATGTCTAGGTTACTAATGTAACCCCTGTTCCCTGAAAGAGACGTTACGTCGATACTGTTATGGCAATAAATGTAATGGGGTCTCGCCTGTGAGCCCAATCACCTCCAAGTGGTAAATAAACGAGCCAATGGACATTGGCCAGTGAGATAACTGATGTATTGGAGTCCCTATGAAAAGCACCATAACCACTGAACTGTTACAAGTGTCGGAGACACAGATGCTGGCAAGCTGTAGCGTGACCTACCCAGCACCCTGTATAAGCCCAAGGACAGTTGTCCTCCATACCAAAGCAATAGAATGGACTTGGGATAGTCGTCGTTATTGTTCCTCAATCGTGACATTTTACAGGGAAGAGTGCTTCAGACCTCAATTCCCATGCTTTTCAGCCATGACCAGTGTTAATGCTGGGAAAGCGTGACCAGTCCAACAGAATGGGACGCTACAGACGCCACACCCTGCCTAAAGGGAGGTAACGTATACACATACAGTATGGACTGACCCGTGGGGCAGTGCTTCATATGTAAGATCTCTGCGGTAGGTCCTGCCTAGCCAGGGGGAGCTACTACCAATGCAGATATGGGGCAGAGCAGAAAGACTGCCCAGTGAAAGACACGGGTTCACCGACAGGGAAACCTTATTGTGGACAGTACACATATGGGATTACCAAGGGGAAATCGCAGAAAATGGGCATCACGGAAAGAAACCGGCTCCACTTGGAGATTGTAGAATCTCGTGAATGTGTTAGGTGTTGCTCAGCCCTGCAGATCCGCAGATGTCTGCAAAAGAGGCGCCGTGGAGGAAGAAAGGCCGCAAGTGGAGTGAGCTTACACCTCGGGGCACGGCTTCCACTATCCGGTGGGCCAACCTCTTTTTGGAGACGGCCTTTTCCTTCTGCTGATCTCCCAAACAGATACCGAGCTGCTCTGAACTTCTGAAGCTCTGCATGCGGTCGGGAGACGGGGCCAGTTGAAACTCAAGGCACGATTCACTGACCAAAAATGCCTTCAGGTCCCCCACCCTCTTGAAGAAAGCGAAGAGCGGTCAGGAGCACTGTCTTTAGAGACAGGATCGTAAGCATGACTGACAAAAGCAGCTAGAAGAGGGCTCTCTGTTGAACGGAAAGTCAAGTCAAGTATATTTGTATAGCGCTTTTCACAATACAGATTGTATCAAAGCAGCTTCACAGTATTAAATTAAAATAATACAACAAGGTTTGTTTCTAGTAGAATTTATTGATTGATAAAATTAAATTAAATATCCCCAAAATATCCCCAACTATCCCCAACGCTCTGTGGAAAGGACCACAGAGCGGTCCCGGGAGGGGATGAGGTGTGGTCTGGGAGGATTTAACCTCCTAGCGCCTCTCAGGTAAATGTTGATCAGGTTGTGCTTCCCAAGTGACCTGCCATCACAGAGCTGATCAGGCATTTCCGGGGATCTTCCCTTTGGGAAGAACACCACTCAGCGAACAGACTCCACTTCAAAGCATAAGTGTGCCCGGTAGAGGGGGCCCTAGCTTGAGTGATAGTGTCCGCCAGGGAGGGGCTGTTGCAGGGGGGCATCAGTTCTGAGAACCAGATCCTGGTGGTCCAGTAAGGTGCATCCATCAAGACCTACTCCTCTTTCTCCCTGACCTTGCACGGTGTCTGTGCGAGCAGGCTCACTGGGTAAAACGCATACTTGCGTAGGTAAGGCAAGGTCTGACCAAGGGCTGAATTTTTGGTGACAGCTCAGTGTGATGGCCACAGGGAGTGTGCCGCTGCACCATGCCCATCTTGGGAATCAGCCGTATAGCCAGTGCTGAACTGGTCTCATATGCATCAATCTGAGTGGCGTTACTGTGGCTGCAGATGCCATATGACCCAGAAGCCTCTAAAATTGTTTCAGCGAAACTGCTGTCTTCCGCCTGTATATATTCAGGCAGTTCAGCATCGACTGTGCGTGTTAGCTGGTGAGACGGGCTGTCATACTGACCGAGTCCAACTCCACACAGAGAAAAGAGATGCTCTGCACGAGGAAGAGCTTGCTCTTTTCCCAGTTGACTCAAAGTTCCAGATGGCTGAGGTACCTGAGCATCAGTCCTGTCCTGTAGGAGCCATGTAAAATGAAAGTCATGTGACCAATGCTAGAAGAGGAGTGTCAGAGCAAGTTTACATGCACACCGGTACGTTGATAACTCACAAAAATCAGCTTAGTGAAATATTTGGTTGTCCGGGTTTACATGCACACCAATAAACCCGACAGTGTAAGTAAACTGCGTTTACAAGACTTTATTAATAAATCAGGTTATTTCCCGGTAGTAATATCAAAACGTAATAATTTGTGTATCTTACTTTGAGTATTTGATTTATGTCAGTTATGATGTTAAATAAAGCATTAAAAACCAAAAAAAAGAGTATTGCAACATGTCAGCGGGAAACTTGAGGGCTCATATATTATCCTCTTGTGCAGTTACAGATGCAGCATTTTGATTGAGCCACTTCTTCTGCATGAGATTTATAATTTTTTGGGCTCAAGAAAGATTCTGAGTTTGCAATATATTTCCTCTTCCCTAACTGCAAAACGCTCGCTCTGTCTGGATGCGTTTAAATCCACAGTAAGGATGTGTTTGTCACATATCACACACTGGCTCAAATCCGTGTCAAATTAATGGAAGACATGGTGAAGTTGGTTGCAAGAATGTACATTTATTTAACATAAATAGAAAAATATATAAACTAAGACAACATCATGGTCATATGTCATTTCTGTCTTTTGTATGAATGCTAGTGTATCAAACATAGAAAACAAAATACTCCAAAACAAATAACAAAAGCCAAAATCAAACACAAAAGAACCAGGAGCAAGCTCTCACAACACTAACACAGCCCAAGCTGTTATAGAGGGAAGAATAAGCCGACAGAAAGCAGGGTTAATGTTTTTACATGGCGGGCGAAATAGGCGTGAGAGTAAAAAATGTAACTGTGATGATCGTAAAACTGAGGTAAATTGAGGTAAAACTATGTTGAAATTAGCCTTTAGGTTACTATCTTTAAAGAACTGTGCACTGACAATAGCAAAACTGGTTATTACTTCAATTGTAAACTTATTATTTGTAATGAATAATAAAGACAATTCAGCCAGTACTACTGTAGCCTTGCAGGAACTTTGCTTTGAAGACATGTTAATCAACTAACTTTCACATTTCAATATTTCCCTAACTTCTATGGGGTGTTTTTTATGTGTGAATACTCCCAACAGCAATAGAATTGTATCAGTAGAACTTCACATTTTTATTTTCTGTTTGCAGGAAGAAGATTATGGGCCCTATCTTGCACCCAGCGCAATTGCCTTTGTACACCGACGCATGTATCATTCCTATTTTGCACCCGACGCACAGCGGACTTTTCCCTCCACAGACGCACGTCTGTAAATTAGGAAATTATCTTGCGCTCCTGGGGGCGGTTCAGCGCAAAGAGGAGGAGTGTTCCGGCTCAAACGTTCCCTGGTGCTATTTTCCAGTTCCAGAAAACAATTCCGCCACTGACCAGGAAAACCTAGTCTAAAGTCAGTGGCGCGTTATTCAGATGCTATTTTAAGGGCGCATGCTTGGCCATAATGTAGCGTGTGCACAACGCGCATACACTTTGCTTCTCTCATCTACACCAGTGGTTCCCAACCTCTTTTTGTCTGAGACCCCCTTTTTCCCAAGAAAATATTTTAGGGCCCCCCTTCACATTTAATGATATTATCGCTCTTGTAAGCTTGCAGCAAGGATGACAGAATATGTTGTTTTCAAGCAAATGGTATGTTTACTATAACCAGATATGTTTATGCACAAATAATAGCCTATAATATTGAAAATACAATAACAAAAACATTAGTAGGCCCTTTGTAATTTAAAAACGTAAGCCTAGGAGTAGCCTATAAATTGGCCCTATTTTAAAAATGCAATAACAAAAATATTCACACTGGTGTGTAGATAAAAAAAAAAAAAAAAAGTATATAGGCTATTACTAAATGACTGCTGTCTGGGACCTCAATACTTGCATGTTATTTGTGAGGCTTTATCAATGTGAGGCTTTATTTTTGAGGCTTTTGGCGCTATAGCGAGCGATAGTAAACTTGCGTTTATTAACAGAATAATGCGTCTTTCGGAAGAACATTGTAGCCGGAACTACTTCTCTCTGTGTACGTCTATGACGAGTCACGCAGGTACTGGGCTACTCCGCAGCGGCAGCGATCCGAACCAGTGTGAAATAGTCCCAATGTAAACACTTATTATAGGTGTACCATAGTGGTTCAGGATAAGACAAAAACACGGATTGGAAAATGGATTCATGATGAACTCGCTCATTATATACATTTTGTAAATTTTGAACAGAAAAAAGTTAAGGACTTTTATTTAATGCTCATTGCTCAAAACTATTCAAAATACGACGCGACCCCCCACAGAGCTCGCTGAGGCCCCCTTGTGGGCCGCGACCCCCCTGTTGGGAACCAATGATCTACACAGACGCAGCAGTTCCCATTTTGTACCATTCAAACCATAAATAATTACAAGGAAAAATATTCCACACGAGGGAAATCATTGTGGTGTCCATGAAGATCAATCTAGCTTACACATTTACCTAAATTAATATACGCCTGTTTAACCGAAGCTAATTTGGGTGGGTTCTCCCCATACAGTGTCACTTCTCTGTCTTTGACGGCCCTGACGAGAACGTCTTACACCTCTTACACGGTCTCCTCGGCTGTGAACCGCTCCTGGCATGCGCCTGGCGAATCCACCATTATAATAGCAATCCATGGAAAATGTTCCCATGTAACAAGCGCGCCTGCTCTTAAAGGGAATGTAAGGAATTGGTTTATTTCACATTACGCCCAAACCACACCTATGAATAATGAAGCTACTTCAGACCAACCCATTTTAGATTTGTGTCAGGCGCAAGAGTCATTTATCCCGATCCGCCCACAAAGTTACTTGCGTTTCGCGTTTGATACTTGTGTTTCAGATCGTTAAAATAGGGCCCTTGGTGTTGATAGAGGAGGCAACATCTTCAAGGCAAAACCTTAGATCTTACACTAATGCAACATCATCCAATGTTAAGCATCACTCTAAGATAGTACACAAGCTAAAGCTAAATTGAACATTGTCAATTATCAGTTTTACAAAATTGTAGTCATTTGAGGCCCCGTGCCCAAAATGCACGCACAGGAACATTTCCAGTTTCAGAATTAGAATTGCATGCAATAGTGACTCACATTAAAGCTTATAAAACACCTAAAAGTGACATGATCACTGGTTTAAGAACAGGCCAAAATATAATATTTGTGTTTAATAATACAATATAATAATACTTGTGTTTCTCTGGGTCTGGAATGGCATGAGGTTGAGTGACTGTTTTTGGGTGTAATATTTCTTTAACCTTTGTTTACACTATTGCTTAAGTGTTTCAGTAAACTAATGTGTTAAAACCCGGAGTATACTGTATACATGAATTAATATCGTTTTGCTTTTCTAAACCTTAGCCCAGATGGAGTGCCAGAAAAAACTACTGTGCTCATATTTGGATCATACAGGTGCGTCTCAAAAAATCGGAATATCTTGGAAAGGGTGCACATTTTTTATCATTTTTTTAAGAAAGTGAAAATGTAATATATACTAGACTAAAAACATGTAAACTAAAATGTTTCAAACCTATTTATATGTTAATGTCGATAATTACGACCTACAGCAAAAAAAAAAAAAAAAAAAAAAAAACACATCTCAAAATATTAGAATATTTAATTTCAAACTTGATTAAATTACCATTCATACAGTATAAATAGCGTGTATCTCTCGGTCAACTTCAGTACTCTCAACCACAACCATGGGGAAGTAAGCTGACTTGACAGTTGTCCAGAAGACAATCATTGACACCCTCAATAAGCCACAAAAGATCACCGCTGAAAGGGCTGGCTGTTCGCAGAGCGCTGTATTGAAGCATATTAATGGGAAGTTGACTGGAAGGAAAAAGTGTGGCAGGAAAAGGTGCACAAGCAACAGGGATGGCCGCCGCCTTGAGAGGATTGTCAAGCGAAGCCGATTCAAGAACTTGGTAAATTTTGCATTTCATTTGGAAATCAAGGTCCCAGAGTCTGGAGGAAGAGTGGAGAAGCACAGAATCCAACTTGCTTGAAGTCCAGTGTGAAGTTTCCACAGTCAGTAATGATTTGGGCTGCCATGTCATCTGCTGGTGTTGGTCCACTGTGTTTCATCAAGTCCAAAGTCAACGCAGTCGTTTACCAGGAGATTTTAGAGCACTTCATGTTTCCATCTGCTGACAAGCTTTATGGAGATGCCGATGTCCCTTTCCAGCAGGATTTAGCACCTGCCCACACTGCCAAAACTACTACAAACTGGTTTGCTCGCCATGTGCATTTACTGTGCGTGATTGATTGGCCAGCCAACTTGCCTGACCTAAACCCCATAGAGAATCATTGTCAAGAGGAAGATGAGAAACACCCGACCCAACAATACAGATGAGCCGAAAGCTGCTATCAAAGCAACCTGGGCTTCAACAACACCTCAGCAGTGCTTTTTTTTGTATTGTAAATCCTTTTTTGATTCATCTTAGGAAATATTCTAATAATTTGAGATACTGGATTTTTATTTTCATAAGCTGGAAGCCATAATCATAAAAAAAAAGGTTAAAAAAAAAAAAGGCTTTATATGTTTTACTTTGCCTAATGTATCAAAAATATATGAAAGTTTTACTTTTTGAATTCAATTACAAAACATGTTTTACTTTTCCACGTTTTTAAATTTTTTTGAGATGCACCTATATCATGGTAACCTACCTGACTATGTTCATCGCTTTGAAAGGTCATAAAATATATATTTTTTTATTACAGTGAAGAGGATGTGATCATCATGCAGAAGCACAGATAAACACCACAAAGACATTTGAAATCGGTGTGTCACGAGACAACATGGTTGAGAGAGGTCTGGAGCTGTGGAAACGTCAAAAAAACAGAAAGCCCTGTCAATCCCTTGAAAATCTCCTTCCTGGGAGAGCCAGGAGTTGACACGGAGTGGAGTTTGAATCATCATTGTTGAATCATGCATTAAGTAGACATGTACAAGTGCAGAATTGCTTTTTCAATGCCTATCTCAAGCCTAATGTTATTTCTTTTTTTCTTTAGTGATGGTTGCTGGCATTGAAAAATGTCTATTTTTAAGATGATGCGAAGAAAGGAAAAACTCCCTCAATGATCTTTTATCTCCTCCACGGTCCCTAATATCCAGCCTTCAATAACTGCAACTAGGATTTTCTGTTTGTTTAGCAACTGTTGCAATTAATTATGTTCCTACAAAACATTTATTAACTTTTTTCCAGATTTGACAAATTCAGAGTTGAAAAGGGAGCTTCAAAAGTGTGGAAACAAATCATTATGAACACTCTGAAAATGGCTCTACAGAAATTTGTTATAATTCACATCAGCTTACCACTTGAGACCCTCACCAACACCACAATATTCCAGCAGAAAGCAGATACACAAGATATATCCTCCCTCTTTAAGAAGAAAGAAATTCTTCAGAGAATGTGTTATTAGGAGTTACATGCGTGCCTTTCCTTTAAAAGGTGCTTTGGCAGTTTGTGAACACTGAACTCTCAGCTTCCCAAAGTCACATGATCAGTGCTACTTTCCAACTAGCCATACCATTCAAAACCATGTGCATTTGTCGTTAGCAGCGGGAAGGTACTCTGGTCTTGATCAGCTTAATCTGGAAATAAAGCTACAGAAATGGAAAGATAATGACCCGACTGCACATTTTTATTTCAGAAAAGGCCCAAATCATAGACAATAAAAAAATATCCCAAGATGGTTATTGTGTGAAAAGTGAAGAAAATGAGTCCACCATGCAGAACACATTTTTATTTGTACATCTGTCACAAGAACAGCAGAGACTTATTAAACGTCATGGAGACATGGTTCTCCTGGATGCCACATACCAAACATCAAAATATGCCTTGCCACTTTTTTAGTTGTTGTCGGGACAAATGTTGGTTACAAACCTGTTGCAGAGTTCATCTGTGAAAATGAGTCCACCGTGGCGATCTCTAAGGCCTTGTCTTTAATAAAAAAATAGAAGGATGCCTGGAATCCAAATGATTTCATGACTGATTATTGTGAACGAGAACACCAGGCTGTTGGTCTTTTACATCGAGAGCAAGTCTGGACTCGCTGGACAAGGGAAATGTGGTGATGGACCAGGAATGTCTAGGCCTACATTTTGCCCATACATACACTACCGTTCAAAAGTTTGGGGTCAGTAAGATTTTTAATGTTTTTAAAAGAAGTATCTTCTGCTCACCAAGGCTGCATTTATTTGATTAAAAATACAAACAAAAACAGTAATATTGTGAAATATTATTTCTATGTAAATCAGCTGTTTTCTATTTTAATATATTTTAAACTGTAATTTATTCCTGTGATCAAAGCTGAATTTCCAGCAGCATTACTCCAGTCTTCAGTGTCACATGATCCTTCACAAATCATTCTAATTTGATGATTTGATGCTCAAGAAACATTTATGATTATTATCAGTGTTGAAAACAGTTATTTACATTTTTATTTCATGATGCTATGATGAATAGAAAGTTCAAAAGAACAGCATTTATCTGAAATCTAAAGCTTTTGTAACATTAAACACTACCGTTCAAAAGTTTGGGGTCAGTAAGAATTTTAATTTAATTTTTTGGGGAAATAAATAAAATAAATCAATACTTTTATTCATCAAGGATGAGTTAAACTGATCAAACGTTACAGTAAATACATTTATAATGTTAGAAAATATTCTATTTTAAATAAATGCTGTTCTTTTGAACTTTCTATTCATCAAAGAATTTTGAAAACAATTTTTACACAACAGTTTCCAACACTGATAATAATAATGAATGTTTCTTGAGCATCAAATCATATCAGAATGATTTCTGAAGGATCATGTGACACTGAAGACTGGAGTAATGATGCTGATGATTCAGCTTTGATCACAGGAATAAATTACAGTTTAAAATATATTATTTTAAATTGTCATAATATTTCACAATATTACTGTTTTTTGTATTTTTTTTTATCAAATAAATGCAGCCTTGGTGAGCAGAAGAGACTTCTTTTAAAAACATTAAAAAATCTTACTGACCCCAAACTTTTGAACGGTAGTGTATATATGAATGTCACCCGTTCCTTGATTAGTCCCTGTGTATTTAAGCCCTGTGTTTGGTTCAGTTTGGCTGTCTGTTATCGCTGCGTTTGGATGGTTGTTCTCTTCCGTGTTCGTGTTTTCCTGAGTTCATTGTTGATACACCTTTTACTGCTGCATTTGGTACTTACCTTGCAACCACCATGTGACACCTAAATGATAAGTTATAGTTGTATGTTTTGAAAATTGTTCTGTCATATATCTAATAAAGCTGTCTTTATGGTGAAATGTCAAAAACATAACTATATTGATTTAAATTATGTAACATTTTGGCTTGAGTGTAAAGAACATTTATCGTGATGTTAAAGGTAATAATGCTATGGTAAAAAAACAAAACAAAACAGTTAATTGATTAAAAGAAAGTTTCCGTACTATATACTATATATGTTTGCTGGTTGTCAGTGTATTACAAAGGTACAAAACAGATAGCAGTACTTCAAAGGTTGTGAAGTTAACATTATATCAGATAATTCAATATGTTTTTTTAAGTTAAATCTATAAAGCGTAAAATGTTGCTACTGTATTTTTTACGGTAAATTTCTGGCAACCACAGCTGCCGTTATTTTACAGTAATTTTAACATTTAACAAATTTTACAGTGTATTGATGAAGGTATAATTACAAATGATGCTACATTTCTGATTCTGTAGAAAGTATAAGCTAAAAAAGTTAGTGCTCTCTGACAAATATAGCGCAGCTGTGCCTCAGGCGACCCGAGTTCCCCCCTCCGTCCACCCCGAGCTTTCCTGACTGTCCTGTCCAATGAAGGCATCAACATACCAAAATAGAACTAAAATACTAAAATAATACTTTTATTTAATTGCTTGTAACAAAATTAGAGACTTTTGTAATTAGTTTATTTAAAATAAAACCTATGATTTGATCTATGAGCACTTTTATTTTATTTTAAATATATATAACACATTCTCTGTTATTGTTCTGGCCTCTCTGTTACAGCTCCGGTTATGCATACAAACTCACAGGCCTGCAGTGAATCTGTGAATGACTTGAACTGACTACATTTGTGCATGTCTGTCAGAGAGAGAGAGAGAGAGAGAGAGAGAGAGAGAGAGAGAGAGAGAGAGGGTCTTATTACTCTTCGTCATCTGCCATCTGTTTAAAACACTCACAGTGACACACACACGTACATGCACAAGTGTTTGTTCCTCAGCTCAGACCAGTTTGGTTATTAGTGAGTTCAGATTAACTTATGAATCTAATGCCAACATGCTGTAGGACAACATCTCATTGATTGAAAACTCATTGAAGACATCAGATTATAGTAAAGCAAATCATCATTAACAGGTATGTATATTTAATCATCTATAGTTGAGGTCACATGCTTCACTCCTCTTTTGAGAATGTGTGCATTTAAGTGTGACTATTGAAATATATTTGCTATATGCAATCTAAAAAACATCCGTCATATTTTCCTCTGTAACTCTGCCTAGTGAGATACTAATTTTGTTGGACTCAGATAGTGTTTCCAGCCCAGAAATAGAAACTGTGAGTGTGTGTGTAAAATTAAAATGCTTAGTTAGTGTATTTGATTGGACAAATATTTCATTATATTATGATACATAAACTTCTGCAATACGCTGTACTTGTTTGTTGTCTATACAGTTAGGGAAGAGCATAGGAACCTGTGAGGGAAAACCACTTTTTATTGCAAAATAATGTCACAAAATGTAATGTTTACCAACTAACAATTACCACACATTTAATGACCAGGAATGCAATTACAATAAAAGAAAAGTTCAGTAACAATTCATCCAATTCTCACTATTGACAGATTTCTTATTAGCATGGATATTACTAGTATAATGGCTGTTTATTAGTACTTTTAAAGCACATATTAATGCCTTATTCTACATGACCACATTATACATCCCATAATACACCCAATACCTAAACTTAACAACTACCTTACTAACTATTAATAAGCAGTAATAAGGGGTTTATTGAGGCAGAAGTCATTGTTAATAGTGAGAAATGGACACTAAAAGTTCAACTGAAAGCCGTGAATAAATATATAAATAACTGATACTTGTAAGCCAGACTTTAGTTTGCTGTTAGACAGTAAAGTTACATCTCTTTGTAACTTTACACTGTTTTCCTCTGATAGATATCTAAAATATAAAAGTTACTGATAATTCAGATGTGCAACAAGTAAAAATAACAAAATATACCATACAATGTCTTAAAAAATACAAATTTGTGTAAACATGTGGTGACAACATACATATAGTATAAATAATATATATATATATATATATATATATTTTTTAATGCTAAAATAGCCTATACACTGAACATGACACTGGATTTTTGGTTGTATATAATCATAATGCCTTGCTGAACTGATACTGGAAAATAATGGTTGTTTTTGTGAATAATTTTTATGTATTATAATTACTGTGTGGTATGTGCTGCTGTGACGTGTACATTTCCCCTCTGGATTAATAAAGTTTATTGAATTGAATTTGATTGAATTATTGTGTCATAACAGGCGGTAACAACGTCCAGCACATCTACAAGCAGAGGTTTATTAATTAAGCTTTACTTTTTAGGTCAGTGGATTAAAACAATAAACTTTTTGATGTTAACATGACTGATTTTAAATTTGCCTCTAAATGGCAATATAAACATGCTTTATTCAATTATGATATTTAATGCCTGTTGAGCTTCAACAAAATTCTACCATACAATTGCAATGACTTTTCTATTATTAAATGTCTAATATTGCTTAAATTTATTAACAAGTTAGCCGTGCTTTTATTCTGACTAAATCACATTGAAAATGAAGCAGGTGATAAAAATTACAAATTGGAAGAAGAGACGTAAATTGTGCTAAAATGTATTTAATGCTGCTAAACATATTTCATTAATTTCAAACCACCCTGTTATCATTGGCAGCATTGCATCTACATTTTACATATAGCAAAAAAAAAAAAAAAAAAAAACCTTGTCAATGAAACAAATAGACAAAATAGAGATTCAAACATCCATTTAATAAATCATACGAAAGGGTGATGTGTGTGTTCGTCAGATCTCTCAATCCTCTCTTTAACATTGCAGTGTTTAAAGTGTGTAGTTGTTTCATTGACACACTTCATAGCTTTGACCCTTCTGTGATTTTATGATCTGCGATTAAATGTTTGCTAAAGACATCCGTTATGAAGAGTAATGGTGAAATGCAGTTACAGTGTTAACCATCCATTGCTTTCTCGGATTGGCTTGGTCTGAATTAAAGTTTTAAAACTTTTAATCCACTGTATTTTTAAGATAGAATATTGGAGTATTAAAGGGGTGGTTGATTATGATTTCACTTGTCTAACTTTAGTTAGTGTGTAATGTTGCTGTTTGAGCTTAAACAACATCTGCAAAGTTACAACGCTCAAAGTTCAAAGCAAAGGGAGATTTTTGCTTTTAAAGAAATTGCTTTTTAAGGACTACAACAAACGGCTGGTAGAGACTACACCGCATCCCTCCCGGGTTAGTGACATCACCAACCCTAAAATTAACATAAACCCCGCCCCCAGAACACGATTTATAAATTATCAAGACAGAATATGCTAATCAATGACTAGAAGATAAAAACACATTAGCTACCTAAATTCATCAACTAACCATTCAGAAATGTTCTGTTGCTTCTACATTGTCACTTCTTGAGTCTCTCCATCATTGTCTGAATCTGGTTTGAACATAAGGCTGAAACAGTTTCTGACATTTTCAGTGTGTGTCTGTGTGAGGTAATCGGAGCTGCTAACTCTTGAAGCTCCGCCCTCTTCTTAGAAGGGGGCCGGGAGCAGCAGCTCATTTGCATTTAAAGGAACAGACACAAAACGGTGCATTTTTGCTCAGCCTTGCTCAGACAATTTTAACATGCTATATAAAAATATATAATATCTGTGGGGTATTTTGAGCTAAATCTTCAAATACACTCTCTGGGGACATCAAATACTTATTTTACATCTTGTGAAAAGGGCATCTTGTGAAAATAGTGAGCAAACCAGAAGTGAGCCTATGTCATGAAGCTCAATAAAGTGGTTCATTCAGTGAGATGTTAATGTGTTTTCAGTGTTTTTCTCTTTTTTGATTGACAGGACTGAATGATTAGGCTCCTCCCAAACTTACGTTAAGAACGTCTTTTAGTCGAGTAAAAATTATGATATTTTACTTTGTTATGTAGATAAGTGAAAGTTTTAACGTAAAAATTTACAGTCAGTAACAAAGTTAAAATACTTTATTGCTCTCCACCACTGAGTTTGACTATTAATATCATCACTTTTGAAAGTTTTATTCATAATCCAGCTAATGTGTCATGGTTGTGTAGGTGCTGAGCTCTGCTGACGGACTGAAGACGCTGTATTTATGGCTCAATATGACCAGTGAGTGTTTCCACAGATTATACCGTTTTTCAGGAACATTATATAAGTGTGCAACTATCTAAATCCTGATTGTGTTTCAGACTCGAGGATAAAGATTCACTGGATATTCATGATAATCCTCCGGCGCCAGACAATGTCGTAAAGGAGGACGACAACACTGTACGTGTGTGAGTTTCTCTTTGTGTGTGTCACGTGACACACATCTCACGTTCTGTCCTCCTCAGGTGTATTTTGTCTATGATGAAGAGGTGGAGGAAGAAGAGGCTCCTCCTCCTCCAACGCCTGAGCCAGTGATCCAGATCAATGACAAACCGCACAAATTTAAGGACCACTACTGCAAGAAACCCAAGTTCTGTGACGTCTGCGCACGAATGATTGTTCGTAAGTTCACAGTTCACTCCATCATAGCTAATAAAATTGAAATATTCTCCAAAAACAAGAAGAAATTTTATGTGTGTAATATCCGTATAGTGATTTCTATTTCTTGTATATTCTGTTTCCACTGGAGTCAGTAAAGCAGTCGTGTCTTTATCCAATGGGATAAAGGACACGTATGTTAACATGCTTACTTATACTTTATGGCATTACTAGCTGGTCCGTATCTTACCGTTAACATCTGTTTGCAAAGCCTGTCAAATGTCAAATGTCAAATTGAAACTGGTTTACCAAAGAATCCACACTTCCGGAGACATTCACTAAGTTAATGTAAAACCATTTTCCTTAGATTGAGATACTTTGGAAGGTATTTGTGCAGGCAGTCTTAGCTGATGTATTCATCTCCATTTGCAAATAATTTTTAAATACTAAAAAAATATAAAAAGAAATATTATTTTAAATATGCACGCAATTTTCCACTTTTAATGTAATGCCTATAGGCTTGTCACAATACTTCGATACCTTGAAACCTTGAGCTGTTTGAGAAGCAGCTTTATGTGCGCGCCACTTATATAGATCAGCGGTGCGCATGCTTTTGGTGTGAGCGAAAAAAGGGAATGACTGAAATTATGCACAATACTCGCAACCCCGCGCTGAAATTCAGGACATAAACACCAACATTATTCAGCCGGAGTGAGTGAGAGGAAGCGGGTATGAGTGAAACTAGGGGTGTAACGATACCATCATGTCAAGATTTCGATACTGAACTCGCAATACGATATTATTGTGATATAATTACTGATCTAACTGATTCCTGTTCCTCTTCTTTCAGTCAATAATAAATTTGCCTTGCGCTGCAAAAACTGCAAGACCAACATTCACCACTCGTGCCAGTCATATGTGCAGTTCCAGAGATGCTTTGGAAAAATAGTGAGATGACATATGCTTTCTAATATACAATCACATTGTCAGCTTCATCTTTTCATTAATATCTCTCCTCCTGTCAGCCTCCTGGATTCAGACGGGCATATAGTTCTCCTCTCTACGATCAAGAGATCAATAACCCCGGTGAGTATAATGTATAATGAAAGTTATTTTTTGACATGAAAATACTCTTGGTGATAATTAATTAAACAAGCAGAGTTTAAACAAAGAAGAGAAACAAATAATCCAATCAAAGTATTTTGGGAATTTCAAGCATGTGCTGAACACAGAACTGACCCAGCTAACGGGAACGTTCTCGAAATAGTTATGAACAGATGTTCTTTCAGTGACTGATCAGTGCCGGAGTTTGTTCGGAAAGTTTGTTCAGACATTTGTTAAAATAATTTTTTTCTGAAACATCGTTCAGCTAACATTTTTTAAATGTTGCTACTTGTTTCAGAATGTTTATAGAACATTTAAAAGTAATGTTCCCAAAATGTTTAAAGAATACTCAAATTGAATACTTTAATTTTCTTAAAGTTTGCATAACCAAGAAAAAAGGTATTTTAAAAAAAAAACGGTAAGTTTCAAACGTTCAGAGAACATTCAGATAAAACTATTTCAAAACTTAATGGGAACATAGGCCAACATTTTTTTAGAACATAATTTTATTAGCTAGGGAACAGAGCTAGCGGTTTCATTAGTGCTCTCAAATGCATGCATATATAACACATAAACATTGTATAACAACCTACATTAGCACAATTATGTGCTAGTCAGAAAGTCTAAAATGTTTCTGTAACTATTTGGTACACATAACAGAATTAAATCTTTGAATGTCTGATAAAATAACTTATGTCTATATTTTACAATGTTTGAAAATTATTGTGAAGGTAATAATAATAATAATAATAATACATTTTATTTAAGGCGCCTTTCAAACCACTCAAGTCACCATACAACAAGTAGCAACAGTAACAATATTAAAACAAAAAATAACAGTAAATAACAATGTCAATAAAGTGTAAAAAAATAAAATAAAATAAAAAACAGCTATAAAAAAGCAAGGTAATTTCTGTTAAAATGACTGTATGATGAAATCTATAAAAATAAACTGAACACATAGAAACGATACTTACCTAATTTAAATTGCACGTGTAGGTCAGCAGAACCGCACTGATCCGGTGTTTGACACACTGAGAGTGGGTGTGATCATGGCCAACAAAGAGAGGAAGAAAGGGTCAGAAGACAAAAAGAACGTAAGTGATGTGTTCTGCTTTTAAGAATAATCCAGCATATGCCTGAGCCCTCACTTCTATGTAGAATGTAATGAACATCCTTCCTTTCATTAGATGATGATGATGATGATGGAGGAAGAGGAAGCTCAACAACCGAAAGAGGATGAAGAGGTTGGTGAGGGTAAGTTAAACCAGGAGTTGCTTATTGTTTGTTACCTTTACAGCGAAATTCCGTGGTTGAAACTTGAAATGCAGTCATCTTATTAGGAATCCACGAGACTGCGAATTACTGTACATGTGATTTTCGCATCAAGCTTGCAACAGTAATTTAGGATAATAACTAATTTAAATAACTGCTGAAACTGCTGTCTCTAGGTGGCAAATGAAATCAATTTTGTTTTGTGGCTTTTACATTGTAGAATTGATATGCTGGTATACTCTATATATCTTCCTTGAGAATGGTAATATTGTTTGCGAAGGGGAGTTTACTATTTTTTGTGTAGTTTTCTTTACACATTTCTCCAGAGACTGGGGAAAGTTCTCTCAAAACAAGTAATGCCTCCTCAACACGTCAGATTTTCCTAAACAGATTCATTTTCTCTTAATTTCATACAAATAATATAAATGATTTTCTTAAAACGACAGACACAAATGTTCTTGTTCTTTCAAAACAGTCACAGCACTGGTCCTTGAGTACAAGGGCCCTGTCCCAAATGGCACCCCAAACACTCGCGGTCTTCCTACGAGTACACACTTTCGTGATGTAATGCCGCTTCGACTGTCGGGAAGAAGCTCGGCAAAAGTGCGCATCGAGGGATTCGCATATTGACCGCAAAGGGGGGCGCTCTTCTGAAAACTAAAATTACAAATGGGTCACCCTACGCTCTTGTGGACTTAATGGACACACGTTGTAAGTCCACTAGAACAAAGTGCATATGAAGTGTGCCATTTGGGAAAGGGCCATAGATAAAAGGCAATCAAGCTGAAACTGAAGTTTTCAGGATGTATTGTGGGAATATATGTGGTCTGTAAGTAAGTATAGTCTATAGGGTCCATGATGAGGTCAGAGGGTGTTAGTCCCTGGGCAAGAGAGGATTGCAGTCAGGCTAAAACTTAGGCCCTGTGCCAAATAGCACACTTAATATGACGGTGGGACAAATCTGTGGGAAAAAGTGTTTTCCAAATACCATTCAGATCAAAAAGAAACATTCAGGCACAAAACTTAGTACCTAGAGTAGAGGAATCCATTCAGCACATAGGTTTCCATGTGTGAGAATCCAATGTGACCAGGGCAGGAAACATCTCTTTTCAGTTGACTGAAAGTGCTCTCTCAGTGTTTCTTCATCCTCAAACGGTCCAAGTGTTCTTCTCTGATGCCCCTCTGGCCAGCTCATCTCCACCTCAAGCCTCTCTGCTATTTCCCTGAGATGAGGGGCTTTTGCACCGGGTAGTTATAGGAACTCAGTTATAGGAACTAGCTACCATTTCCAATCTTGCTATCAGAGAAGAAATACATGTTTTGCTTGGTCCAAAGTTGGGTTGGATTTTCTCCTCAGTGTAAAGGTTGAGAGGCTCGTCTATCACTGTTTTCCATGTTCGTAGAGTTAGTTTCCGGAGTAAAAAATGGCGGGTGCTGGTGTTTCGCGTGCGTTCGGCCAATCAGCAAACACTAATGTCACTGTAGTTCCTATAGTGCTGGTTTAGACCAGACTCTGAAGTAGGAGCTCATTTATTTCCTCCAAAAGGAGTTCTTAGAACTAAAACCGTTCCTAGTTCCTGCAGCGCGAACACGCCAAAATCCGGATACTTACGCCAATAATTCTAGGAACCATGAAAATGCTCCTCCGGTGCGAAAGCTCCTTTGAATCTATCATTTTGACATTCCTGAGGGAATTCTGACACGGTCCTAATTTCTTTCCTAAATATTTGGGACTCTTCAGGATCAATGGTACTTACCACAAAAGGCCATCTCTGCAGCTACTGGCAGATCCTTCCAATTCTTCTCCCAAATCTGCATCCCATTTCTCTGAAATGCTTCTTCATAGCAGTCAATACCTTCAGCTTTAACAGCTTCAACACTACTCTCCCACCTGGTTGTTGGCAATACCTTTAGCTTTAACAGCTTCAACACTACTCTCCCACCTGGTTGTTGGCAATACCTTTAGCTTTAACAGCTTCAACACTACTCTCCCACCTGGTTGTTGGCAATACCTTCAGCTTTAACAGCTTCAACACTACTCTCCCACCTGGTTGTTGGCAATACCTTTAGCTTTAACAGCTTCAACACTACTCTCTCACCTGGTTGTTGGCAATACCTTTAGCTTTAACAGCTTCAACACTACTCTCTCACCTGGTTGTTGGCAATACCTTTAGCTTTAACAGCTTCAACACTACTCTCCCACCTGGTTGTTGGCAATACCTTTAGCTTTAACAGCTTCAACACTACTCTCCCACCTGGTTGTTGGCAATACCTTCAGCTTTAACAGCTTCAACACTGCTCTCCCACCTGGTTGTTGGCAATACCTTTAGCTTTAACAGCTTCAACACTACTCTCTCACCTGGTTGTTGGCAATACCTTTAGCTTTAACAGCTTCAACACTACTCTCCCACCTGGTTGTTGGCAATACCTTCAGCTTTAACAGCTTCAACACTACTCTCCCACCTGGTTGTTGGCAATACCTTCAGCTTTAACAGCTTCAACACTACTCTCCCACCTGGTTGTTGGCAATACCTTTAGCTTTAACAGCTTCAACACTACTCTCTCACCTGGTTGTTGGCAATACCTTCACTGTAAACGTCTTGATATATTCTGTGAGAATGGTCCAATGGAGCTGAACAGTGTAAAGTTGCTGTAACAGACCAAAGAAGCTGACAGATGTCTCAGATGACTTATCTGCATCAACCAATAACAAGGTTCGGTGTGTGACCATATAAGGAACATAAATGCTTTGCTATTCAATTCTAGAACTTTCTTTTAGACTCCATGTTTTTTTTCTCCAAAAGCTCTGGCATTGCTTTGCTTAATTTGTGCTCTGTCTGTACATGAGTTCGGTACTGAGTCGTCCTTCCGTCGTTTCCACAGATGAGCAGTACTTTATCCTTGCAAAGACACAGTATTAGGAATCAAGTGAATATAAACTTTTGAACGGGGTCATTATTTTTTGTAATTTTTTTTAGTTGTTGGTCTTGTGAACTGTATGTAAACATCTGTTATGTAAAATAACTTATTCGGGCAGTACTAAATAAAAAGCAACGGTTTCACTTTATTTTGATGGTCCCTTTAACACGTCAACTAACTCTCATTAGAGTATTAGTTGAATATTAGTAGACTGGTAGGGTTATGGTTAGAATAAGTTGACATGAATAGTCAATTGAATGTCTTGCTGTAGCTCAAACAGTAGAGCGTTGGCGCTAGCAACGCCAAGGTCATGGGTTCGATTCCCAGGGAAAGCAAGAACTGACAAAATGTAAAATGTGTACCTTGAATGCAATGTAAGTCGCTTTGGATAAAAGCGTCTGCCAAATGCATAAATGTAAAATGTAAATGTCTGTTTGAGGATCGTCACAATTAATAGTTTGCAGAGATTAAGCAGACAGTCTTCTAATACTCTAATGAGAGTTAGTTGACATGTAGTTGCTTATAGTCAACAGAATGTTAAAAAAGGGACCATCAAAATAAAGTGTTACCAAAGCAACATGCAATTTTATATGATCCCTCTTTTCTGTTAATTATTAAAGCGATAGTTTACCAAAAAATGACAAGTCACCATTTTCTCATCCTGATGTCGTTCTAAATTCATAAGACTTAACTTGAGACACACTGTAAGATTGGCCTGTTAATTCTGATTTTTTCTTTTGTGGGAAACAAAGGCAGTTTGAATCAATCTACAGTATATTGGCTCTTTATCCATTAACTCCAAAACATACATGTTGAATGGGCACACTTTATCCTTTATTGTTAGGAAAGCAAGATGGAGACAAGAAAGACAAAACAGCAGCAGATGACAAGGTAAACTACCGCTGTACTAATGTCAAAAAAGTTGCAAGGACAGGAGCAAAGGTTGCATGGACTGGTTTGTCAACTTTATGCAGCATTTTCAAAGTTTCTAGTTCCAGCTTATGATTCCCTCATGAGTTTGGGCGTATATGTGTGTGCCCTTCAGATTGTCCTGTTATATGGTGTTTGTTGGGTAGTTTTAGTTGTCAATAGTGGTGCATGTTAAAGCATGTATCACTAATACTATTGGTTATGATGGGTTAAGGATTTGAAGACACCCCTAGTACTAAACTATAGTGCATAACTCATACTACAACATTTGTGCTATGGGCATGATTTGTACCTCAAATTGTGTGGCTTGTTGAGGAGAGGTGTGCTATTTCTTTTCTAAAAGACTAAAAATCCTATAAACCTGAGCCATATCTAGAGACCAGAATTTCATAGTGACTTAAAGGGATAATTTACCCAAAAATGAAAATTCTGTCAACATGTTGTTCCAAACCCATTAGACTCTGGTTAATCTTCGAAACGCAAATAAAAGTTTTTGTAATGAAACCTGAGAGGCTTTGAAAATCTAGCTAAGCAAAACCTACCAGATCCAAAAAGGTTATAAAGGAATTGTAAAACAAATCCAAATGGATCGAGTAGTTTGATCTAAAATAAGTCTTGCAAAGATATATGATCACTTTATATGATGAACAGGTTTTTATTCACACATAGGACATCACATATGGTAATCACAGAAGATTGTTCCTCACTCAACAAACCTCTTTGTTCTTGTGCATAAGCTTCTATTGTTTACCAAATGTAATTTGTGTGTCAATCATTGAAATAAGGCAGACTGATAGAGAACATAGAACATATCTCTCAAACCCTTTAGCGTCTCTAATAGATCATTTTGATTTCTAAAATCCTGTATTTTGCCATAAAACACATATTATTAGAAAACTTTCTCTGTTACATGGCCATCATGTCCTGGAGGAAACTGAGAAGCTTGGGACCAACACCACCTAGTGGTCAAAGACTTGATTACTTTGGCCTGTTTTCATGGTCTAAAGATGATCTGAGACAAATTATGCACATTTTCACTGAACAGTTTAAGTGGAGTTTAATTTTTTCCCACACTGTTATCAGTGTGACAACCATGTCATAACCAGACTTCTATTGACCACAATGCAGAGAAATAATAACACAAGACTGTTGTATTTGGAAATGTCTTTAATGTTTCCTGCATAATTAATTAAAACAGCTAAATGCATATTTTGATAGGTCAGTTACGTTTGACAGCATTGTGTATAAACAGTAGACGCTCATCTCACTGTCAAAAATACTTTACCGATTTCCTGAAACCTAATTTTTTAGTTCCATTGGGGGAAAAATCCAATTAAATTTGTGCAAGAGATTTTGTGGGACAGTTGCTCTGGCATGTAGTGCACACTCTTTAACAGGTTGCAACCGAATCTGAATCTGGTTCCTGATCTCACCCCCACTTCTCTGTCGCTGTTCATGAAAGAGGCAAATAAAACCCTCTAACAGACTGTGTTTGATTCACAGAACAAGAAGCAGCAGCAGACGTTCAGTCAGTCTCACTATTATATGGCTCTGTATCGCTTCAAAGCCATCGAGAAAGATGACCTAGACTTCCAGTGAGTCTATTCACATTTATTAATATTTCAATTTAGTGATAGCATTCATGCATTGTCAAAACCATCATAAATGCTTCATTAATTGGTTTAATTTCTAAACCTGATCAGGTGTGTTGTGTGTGTTTGTGTTTCAGTCCAGGAGATCGCATCACAGTGCTGGATGACTCTAATGAGGAGTGGTGGAGGGTGAGTTCATTGTGGTGGATTGCTATCAGAAGTTAAGGTTAGTACAGGAGTACATGAGTGAGTCAGGAGGACAGTTTTTCTCTTCCATACATTTAATGCAGGGCTGGGCAACTTTGGTCCTCGAGATCCACTTTCCTGCAGAGTTCAACTCCAACCATGATCAAAATCACCTGCCTGTAGCTTTCTAGTAGTCCTGAAGACCTTGATTAGCTTGTTCAGGTGGGTTTGATTAGAGCTGAACTCTGGAGCTGAACTCTGCAGGAAAATGGATCTTGAGGGCCAGAGTTGCCCAATACTGGTGTAATGACTGGGGGATTTCTAAGCAGAAGTCTCCTCAACACATAGTACAATGTTTCTTAGAGCCTTATCAAAGAAACATGCAGTGCTAGAACATTATTGGTTCATATTATTATTACTACTAAGGTTTCAAATTCATCTCCTGTGATCACTTGTGTTCGATTTCGTTCAGACCCTCCCCTTTTAATTTCTTCTCATACTACATAATTTTTGTGTCTCACAAGTGTCTCACACAAATATGATTGAATGGATAAAACCATGTTACGCAGTTTACAAGAGAACGGGAACGAATAAAGGAGTCCCCGGTCTTTTCACGCACATGGAGTGCACATTATTATTATTTTCTGTATTAAGCAAACAAAGCAACACAGATAAGTACGGACACAACAAAACATATATAGGCAAATATAGATCTTGAAAATGCAAGTATCAGACAAATAAGCTAGTTTACGAAAAACAAGAAAAGATGCATAATATGAGAGTAGACAAATGAACAAACGAAGAATAAAACATAAAAACAGCATAAAAGCAATATAGATGAACATATGTATTAGGGCTGGGATGATACACCTATCTCCCGATTCGATACTATCACGATACTTGGGTGCCAATACGATATGTATTGCGATTGTTTTAAGAATTGCAATTCTACAAGTATTGCGATTCGATATTGCAATATATTGCGACTTTTTTTTTTTTAAACACTAGACCATGGGGAAAAGTTAAATCATACACTTATACAGACTGTACATGATGTATAAGATGAGTCATATTTACAAAAACAATTCATCACATCTTTCTGAGTTTTATTTCAGAAGCATCATACAGTTCTACATTCTCTTTAATAAATGATTCAATAACAAATACATTTTTTAACAGTCACTTGTCGCCACCTAGTGGCGAAACAATGTAATCGATAAATGCGTTATTTTAAGTGCCAAGTTTCTATCAAAAGCTGATTTACTCTGATTTTATCGCTACTGTAGACATCAGTGTTTATATTCAAACTTTAAACTTTTATCTCAGTAATTCTATGATAATTTGAACTATTGTATCACAGAAATAATGATACTATGAGGTTGAAAAGATTGTTTGTGAAGCTGTTGCATGACAACTCTCTCCGGGTCAGTGGCTTTGTACTTAACCCTCTGGGGTCTGAGCTGTTTTCTGGCCCTGGAGGTGTTCTGACATGCTCTGACATTTGTGCTTATTTCTGTTACTTGTGACATTTTCATGGCTAAAGTCTGATTACACTGTATTTAGCACAAACTCTGCTACAATAATATATCAGCAGCATGTATGTTAAAGTTTGTAGTTTTGAGATAATGAAATTTATGTGTGGTTTGTAAAAAAAAAAAATATATATATATATATATATATATATATATAAGGCCATGAAACCCATACTGATTATTTCTTCACAAGACTTTTGAATATTGTATCACGTAGCCTAAAATATTTGCTCCAAAACTATGTGAAAATCATCCTGACTGCTCATTCAGATAAGACAATATATTGATTTAAAATTTGTAAGACTTGTTTTGTGTAAGAAAGCTTTATGTGAAGAGGCGTGATCACGTCATTAAAATGTATGGCTTTCACACCTGAGAAAGACAAATACACTCCCCTAATGGTCCTATTAGGAGCTATCAGGCCCTATCATTCTGAGCAACCTTGCACAAAGAATGAGGAGATTTAAAAAAGAATGGCTTTTAGATTGTTTGGGATTTATTTACAACACAACATAATCCAAAGATACACAACAAATGACAAAAAAGCACATTATTGAAAACAATGATCCAAAGACAGAGACCTTTGTGCCATTCCTAAAAACATTTTACATACCTTTCATTTCCAAGGTGTTTGATTTTCACTTTACCATGTTCATATACAGAGACTCATGTGAATGTTGAAGTCAGCAGGACTCATCCACGCCTCGGGTCCCTGTAAAAAAAAAAAACAACAACAACAAAAAATTTTTTCCCTGTGAACATACTGCTATCAAGAGAAACTATAGGGCTGCACAATTTTGAGAATAGATTTTATATTTTTCTGGTTAAAATTGCTTTTTACAAATCACAGAATACACACACAAATGTTTCCAATAATGTATAATGAACACCAGGTTTGTTGTGCCTTGTAGGCATAGGCTACGTGCAGTGCTGCATAAAATAATAATAACAATAGCCTAAGCAGCCTATAAATCTTCCAGAAGATTTCAGTAACAACTTCGTTAGAGAAAAATATATTGATTATCATATGTTACTTCAAATGTTTCCATTCGTTATGATGATATGAAATGAGATTAGAGTAACATGAAGCCTTTGTTTGGTGCGTTTTGCTTTTCAAACCCACAGCGCGCTCCAAAATATGATACATTGATACATATGATACATATCCACAAACGCAGTATAGTAAACACGGGTCTAAATATTATAATATTCACCTTATATCTAGCAACAGTTCAACTGCAATGTGAAGTTTATGCAACAATAACATAAACTAATAATTAAGAATTTCTTACCTTACATCTTTCTTGTCTTCAAATCGCGTTCTTCTAATTCTTCTGAGGTAAATCCAAGTGAAACAGCAGAGCACAGCACAAACACAGTCTTCCAAACTCGATGAAAAGCAGAGGAGTAAGTTCCCGAAGTCTCTGGTTCTTTGTTTTGAGGTAATGAGGGCGTTTACAGGTTTGCGTTCGTCGCGTGGATCATTAGCATGTCAATCGCTCGTGCGCGCTTGGGCGTGGTCACATTAGAGTTAATTAGGACGCGTTTGAGAAACTGTACATGCCGCTGCTTTCATACGGATTACTTAAACAGAGAATATGTGTTTTTTAAATAATTTACATACTTTAAAAATAGAGACTCCAAGCGTTGTATAGACATGCGTTTCAAGTCTATGTGACAAACATTCGCTGAGTTACTGTTACAGGTCATTTTCTGTCGCGTTTCAGAATGAGTTTCACATTGAGAGAGACAGCAGAACGCGCAACATGTTTATTTTCTTTGTTTTACGAAAAACACAACATTTTGTTTTTATTATGAGTGTACACAAATAAAAGAAGACATTTAACTGTTTTTATTGATGTACAACATAAGCATGTAAGATCAAAATCATCAGAGTATTTTGAGTCTCTTTTGCACTGATCTGAAAAAAAACGAGCCAGGGGTTAAACCCACACATTGTATATCTCCAGATTCAGAATGTGTAACAGTGTAAAGCATTGAAAGTATGATGTTATTGATATCATTTATTATATAAAAAAGGGGGGACAAAGAAAGGAATACAAAGAAGGAGGGAGATTCATGGACAGGGAGAAGGACGGGAAAGGAAAGAGAGAAAAGAAAATGGCCGTTGACTGGCTTAATCGATTTCCTGCTGTAACTGCCTCCCCATTTTGAATCTAAATAAAGCAAAAGTAAGGAGGAGTTGATGAGGAAGCTCAAGGAAAATGAAGATGACATGATCCCTCCCAGTCGGGCAGCGCATTGAGCAAAGGGTCCCCTTCCCCGTTCAGGTAGAGCTCAACCCACTTGATATGTGCTGGAGTGCAGCAGCAAAACTCTCCATTGACTGGCCATCACAGCAGGCGGGCAGAGGAACAGAGAGAGATCTGTATGATGGTAAAGGGCTTTTATCATATGCATTACACAGGACCTGAAGTTGGAGTTCCACATAGACTACATTGTGAAAAAAGCCCAGCAGAGGTTGTACTTCCTTCGCCAGCTGAAGAAGTTCAACCTGCCACGGGATATGCTGACCCAGTTCTACTCAGTCGTCACAGAGTTGGCTCTTTGCACTTGAATAACTGTCTGGTTTGGTTCAGCTACCAAATCTGATGTCTAATTTTGTAGATGAACCAGAAGAATGCTACAACGGACAGGCCAGACTGCTGAGAGGATTATTGGTGCTCCTATTAAACTCTGCTCTTCCAGAGCGAGAAAGTGGGCAGGTAAAATCATCACAGAATCCACTCACCCTGACCCTGTTGCCGTCCAGCCAAGGTCTTAAAACACTGGACACTAGAACATTTAGGCAAAGGGTCTCTAAATCTGCTCCTGGAGAACTACCGTTCTGTAGGTTGGAGAACCCTGATCTAGGCACAGGAGCAGCTTCTTCCTACAGGCAATCTCCTCTTTCAACAGTTAAATGCCTCCCAATGCCTCTCTTAGTGCAATACTCCCACTGTTTAGTCTTGTAAATTCACTCCTATTTATTCATATTATCCATAATACTGTACATATGTTCATAATATGTAAATGTTTATTCTGACACAACCTTACTGTCCTTATTTATTTATTTTTTCATTAAATGTGTTTTGTAGAAAAATGAATAAAGTTCTGTCTGATTCTGATGAATTTGTCATAGACAATAGAGATGAAGTTTGGCTCTTTTGACGCATGCTAACAAACAGGACTTCCAACATGTGACACATGTTAGCAGTGAATGCTAATAGCAATTAGCTTAGGGTTAAAACATGATAAAACAGGTAAAAATGTGCTAGAAACATGTAATCGTGTTGGCATCAGTCTAGAAACATGTAATCGTGTTGTCATGATGGTTTGTTATGATTCGTCATACCAGAGGCATTTCACCCATTGAGATACCTCACTCATGTTATCAGATAACCAAGGTTACGCAAGTAACCTAAAGCTTTTGAAACCTTTTAAAATCATCATGAAATCAAAATTGACTATTGTTGTTGAAATACTGCAGTATTTTGTTTTATAAATGATTTATCCGTGAACATAATTGTCCAAAAAATCATGTTCCCTTGTAATCTTCAATCAAAATAACTTTCCCTCCCTCTTGGAATGACTTCTCTAATGAAGTGTTTACTGGCGCTAGGTCGGGGCAAACTGTCACTCACATGAGATCATAGCAGCAGCAAACCACAATGATCTAACGATCCAATTAATTCCCGATAGACAAAATCAAATCCTGCCCTACTTTTTTTTTTTTTTGGTCAAGAAGCCATTCCACTTGTATATACATCACAGTTGGGAAGAAAAGACTAACACAACTTCCATTCCATGCCGATATTAGCGGTTCTGTGTTAACTTGCCTGGTTAACCAGAACTAAAGTACTTGTAAAACCTACTTTCTTTGATACCGCCCAGGGGTGCGTTTCCCAAAAGCATCGTTAGCAACTATGGTCAAAACATTTACACTGAATTGTGTTGGTAACGATAGAACTTGCAACCATGGTTGGCTTTGGGAAACGCACCCCAGGTTAGAACGTGATTTCAGTGGAAATCAGAATGTATATCTTCCTAAAGTGTTTGCACATTAAGCTGAGAAAGGAGAAATTATTTTAATGGAGAAACACTAACACACTTTAGCTTTAAAGCCTAGGTCTTCAACCCTGCTCCTGGTGACCACTGTCCTGGGGTGCGTTTCCCGTACAATGACGTAGCCCGCTGCTTAACTACCATAGTACAATGCATTGTTGAAGAAATCAACTAGCTAGTCTCGCTTGTTTCCCGAAACTGTATATTGTCGCAAATTTGTCGTTCAACCACATTGGTAATGACAGGGTTTCTGCAGGGTTTGGTCAGTCAAATTTAAGACTTTTTAAGACCTTTTTATGACCATTATGATTGAAATTTATGACCTACACGAATTACGAAAAATCATTAAAATTCCTTTCAAAAGTTTTTTTTTTAATTGACTTTCATTGAAAGTAACAAGATGTATTATTTAAATGCCTAAAGACAGCTCCAACGCCTTCTTACCCAGTGTGCAATATGCTTGATACTGATTATTTGCCACAGGCTTGAGCCAACTACTAAACACACCATCTTTGAGCCATGGCTCGTTAAATGTACACTTTCCCATTGTGATAGACCGGGAGATTTCAGTTAGGGCTGGGCAATATGGCCAAAAACAATTATCACGATAATTGTTTTATATTAGTCAATATCGATAATTATCACGATAAATGTCAAATCTTTATTTCTTTCAAGTTTAAAGGCAGACTGTTGCTTCTAAGTGAAAGTTGTAGAAACCAGAGCTTTAATTGTGGTTTTAAACTAACTTTACTCTTTATTGTCAGAAAATATAATGACAAACACTTGCTAAAACAGGTGAACATTTCACAAATCTGAGGTAGGACATTCAAACATTTGTCATTTGTCCTTAACAAAATAAATATCTTTATTGGGAAAATAATTACTTAGTTTCTGCACGTGCTAATAGGGGCCAAGTCTTGAAACAGGTTTGTGTTGCCTAACTTTGATGGCACATATCTTCAGGAAATGTATGAAAAACAGTAGCCTAAATACATTATTAAATACTGTAAATATTCCATAGTCCTTTAATACATTATCAGCACTAATAATATAATAAAATTCAATATGTATATCCCACATGGTGCAGTTAATATTACTAGGCTAACGTTACAGTAAATCCATGATAAATGATGGGAGATTGTAGACGGAAAAGCCTTCAGACTGTATCGTTGTGCAGAGTTTCTCCTGTTGGTCAGCGCTGTTCAATCTGCCTTTAAACTGGTTTAAATCACTGAGACAGTGTGTTCTTCGCTGAATTCAAGCACTTCTCACTGGATCTTGTGACCGAGACCGATCAGAGTAAACGCATCAGTTCTATTGAGCTCGCGCTGCGCTGCCGTTTGGACTTGGAGCCGAGCGGGTAAATGGTTCGTGTGGCGCGCGTTTCAAATGAGCGTTCCGCTTTTGGCGCATTTAACCTGTGCATTTAACATTATGCCGCCAGCGCATTTTCAGGGGGAAAAAGCAATGGTAGAACCAACGAATGAACGAGCATATCAATTTAAGACGTGGCTAAATGAAATTTATGACCTTGTATGGAAAATCCGGACGTTTTTATGACTTTTTATGGCCTAAAATTCTGATTTTTAAATTTAAGACGTTTTATGACTTTTTATGACTCCGCGGAAACCCTGGGTAATGATGTCACGCAGGTTTTGGAGTAATAACTTCTCTGAGATCGAATTAATGCTAGATGTTTTGCTATTAATTATGGACATGGCATCTGAGGACAATTTAAAAATTGTATCTGTTATTTTGCTTTATTTCCAGATTCAGTCATAGGCTTGTTCTTGCGTACTAGAGCACGTGCGCACATGCGCTCTCATCCAAAACGGTGCTTTAAATATTTTTACAATATAAAAACGCTAATTATATATGTATTCAAAATAAAAGATATAGATTGTACTGAATGTCAGCTTGCTTATTTTGCTCAAGATAATGATTTAAGTCCACATGTCATGCAAACAAGAAACTACGCTTCCAACCACAGGTCGAGAGCTGTCATCCCAACCACACAACTTTGCAATGCTGAAATTTGCAATGGAAAAGGTGTCGGTAAACACAGACTTGTTGAACTATGCTGATAACGATGGAACTTGCAACCATAGTTGGCTAATGATGCTTTCGGGAAACTCACTCCTGCAAAGTTTGTTTTCAACCTGCTTCAGCTCACCAACCTGTGATTTTTCAGTTGATCCCGAAGAGCTTGATTAGCTGATTCAGGTGTGTTTTTGAATAGGGTTGGAACTAAACTCTGCAGTACATTTGGGTCTCTATTACCCCTTTTCCACCAGCAAGAACCGGGTGCTAGTTCAGAGCCAGAGCTATTGCCAGTTCAGAGTTGGTTCAACTGACGAGCTCTCTAAGAACCGGTTTGCCTTTCCACAGGCCAGAGAGCCAGATCTTACTGTATACATCTCATGTTGCACACACAAACACATCAGGCTTGTTCGAGATGGTTCGGCTTCTCGCAGACTGATCGGCACATGACATCAAAGCACTGCAAAAGTAATCCAAAAGCACAAGGAGTCGTATGCTCTCCAAACACTCCCGCAGCTCCGAACGGTCCGCGCCGCTCAGATGCATCTCAAACAAGCCTTCCATCAACAATGGCGGTCGTTGCGTTACTATTGATGCTCATGGCTTTGCGAACCTACATCGGCATTCAAACACGGCGAATCCAACGCGTTTGTGCAGCTCGCCGTAACTTGCATAGACAGAGATTACAATAGAGCTGCTATTAGCTCGATTAGCTGCTATTTAAAAAATGGCGGTCACAAGTTTCTTTTCGTCTTGTTGGTCACGGTAACCCCGCCCCCAGCCCTTGACGCAAGCGGTTCTTACTTCTAGCCCAGCAATGTTTTGGTGCTACTTAATATCCACTTTTACTGGTTCAGAGCTGGTGCTTTGGGTGTCGAAAAACAAAGAACCGATTTGAACCTAGGCTCTGGCTCCGAACCAGCACCAGCACTGCCTTGGTGGAAAAGGGGTGTGTGAGCAGGGCTTCAGACCTAGGCTTTAAAGTAAACACTAGCCCACTAGTTGTGTAAACTGTGTCTATGTGTGTCTCAAAGGGTAAGATTGGTGAGAAGACAGGCTACTTGCCCATGAATTACATCATCAGGGTGCGAGCAGGCGAGAGGGTATATAAAGTGAAACGCTCCTTCGTGGGAAACAGAGAGATGGGCCAGATTACCCTGAAGAAAGATCAGGTCAGTGTGTGTCTGTGTGGTGAGGACTGAAGAGGGATGAGTGATTGCCATGTGGATCACTATTATTAATAAAGTGTTGGGGAGAGTTAACACACTCAACAGCTCTCTGCTGTTGAGGTCTTACTGCTAACAGCTTCTCAAATTATATAGCGAGCTAAACGTGAGAAATGGCAAATGTGTTTGTGTACGCTCCTCTCCCCTCCCCTGAATAATTCAACTGGAATACCTCTATGTCCCGTATGATAATCTAAAAATCTGGTCTGCCTATTTAATGTTTGTATTTAAGCGTAAAGGAACCGAATCAAAATATATTTAAGAGGCAGTTTATTGACTGATCACCAATTGATTTTTCAGATTTATAACTGTGTTCTGCTTTGTAGATTGTGGTGAAGAAAGGAGAAGAGGTGAATGGATATCTGAAAGTAAGCACTGGCCGTAAACTGGGCTTCTTCCCTGCTGACCTACTACTAGAGCTCTGAATGATGGAGATTTAATCAATGAAGAAAATATGTGAAGCTCAAGAATGGACAGAGAAATAAATGAGACAGAAGGAGAGAAATGACAAAATTTGACCTCATATACACAGGGTCTAAATTTAACTTTTACCAAGCACTGAATATGAATAAAAATATTTGCTGAGAAAATAAAAATAAAGTTTCTCATTAGTTGGCCAGTAATTTTATTAGGAACTGCAAAAATAAGTTTGTATTGTCTAAACTAAAACTCTTTGTGGTGACACATACATTACTCACATTAAAAACAGGTGTAACACATAACCAAATCAAAGAGAAACCATAGCAACAAACTGAAAACTAGGTCAAAGAACTAAAACACAAAGGCTGAGTCCCAATTCGCCTACTTATACTACGACCTAAAAGTATGTACTTTTTTTGTGAGGAAAAAGTACATACTTTTGAGTGTGTAGCAAACGAGTATGCACGTTCTGGGACATACTTCGATGACGGCATGCAACGTGAACGAGTTACCGCGACTGTTAACAAAACATTTTACATTTCATTCATTCTTATATGTCCAATATAATTTTATTTACTATTCCCATATTTTTTTCCACAATACATTAACAATGTGTTTTACCAAACTGAGGAGTGAAGCAGGGCGTCGTCGTAGATCAACCAAACGCAGGTCGTTTGTGAGGCCGCTGGTTCTGACGTTCATGTGCAATGTGTGTAACAAAAGCTACTTATTTTCTGAGTTAAAATATTTAAAGTTTATAGTATAACTATTGTTTAACGTATTTTATACTTAATTATATACTTATGTATAATACTCAAAAATACCCTGATGAAAATGAACCATGCTTTTACTATAGTAAAAGTGTAGTAACCATGTTTCTTTGGTTGGACTGATAAAGTTAACATTTGTACAGCCACAGTATTACTACAAATAAGTCAGTGTGGTTAAACTATGGTTAGTGTAGTAAAAGGTGTTTATTTTCATAAGGGTTTATAGTAAGGTATAAATCTAAGACAGAAACATCAAAAGAAATACATAAAAAAAGACACTTGCATGACACTGTACTAGCTACCTTTTTATTTATTGTTTTGTAGCCTGATAACCCCAATGAGGCGCTCAGTATCTTCATCGGACCCTACAAGATAAACACGGTACTTTTTTGGCACAACATAAACCAATTAATATTACGAGACAATAAAATATAACTTTAATTAGGGTTAAACATTTGAATTCTTACACTTAAAAACTGAGGGTGCATCTCCGACTGCTGCATCCGACTGCCATGTTTACATCACCATCATCACCGCAAAGCTCCTCCCTCCCGGACGCAATGGGTTGTGGGCAATATTAGCCGTTGGAGTGTGCATTGATCTGCACTTCGAATTCTAACCGGAAATAGTAGATCATCCGGGTATCTTTGGAATACTCATTTCAACATTACTACGATTTGGGACGTACTAATTCTAGTTTCACATACTATTTAGGACGGATAGTATGCGAATTGGGACTCAGCAATAGTAATCCCAGAAAATCCCTTAAATATATTTTGTGTAGGAACCCCAGTTTTGTTTGGTTTTTACACACCAGTTAAATGAAAACAGGAAGTGTGAACATGTGACATACAAAGTTAAAGAAATGTTTTTTTGTTGCTGTTGTTTTTTAACATTCTAATACATAACTTATTGCAGCAGTATACAAGCTTACAAAAATGTATTTTTGATATGCTTTAACATGTTATGACCCAGACAACTACTGTATGAGGTAAAAAATCAGGTCTTTTGTTGTGTTTGTGGGTAGGATTTTATTATTGACTACTCTTTTCAAAGAGGAAGTCAGAACCATTGAAGTGATGAGTAAACAAGATGGATGAAGTGTGCTTTATTAACTCCTGACAGAAACCACAAATTGATGACGAAGATTAGGAATTTTTTCGCTATCGTTGGTCATTAAGATGGCTGTTGCTAATGTGCCTTCCTGAGTTTTTTCCTGTCTTTCCATGGTTAACCTGTGTCGTGGAAATTCTTTCTAGACTTTAAACAATAATTGGAAGACAGCTGGAAATTTCAAAAGTTAATGAGATCTTTATTTCTTGCAAGAAAGGCCGTTCACACATCAGTCAGAGTCTGATATGAGAAGCGCGCTGACTTCTCCTTTTTGCCCAGCTTATCTACAGAAAACCTATCACACTTATTCTAACACCCCTTTATGCGCACACACTTACACACATATGTCATTAAAAACAATTGAGTATATCTTTTCCAATGCAACACCTTTGCTCTTAGTGCAAGCTCTATTATACTATACAGAATAAAAAAGAAAGAAACATTAAACACTGGATGGATGACTCTTCCTCAAACACACATTGATCCCAAACGTGGGCTAATGCTTCCTTTTCCCTCAAAAATAATGGGCGGTGGGGGTGTTCTCTTTCGAAGCAAAAAAGATTTTCTTCCACCTGGCTGAAAATGCTCCAAATGATGCGGACCGTCTGGGGGTGTAGTCTCCATTCCCCTCGAGGCAGTCCGTTCTGGGACAGAATATCTGCTCTCGTGTTCATGGAGCTCGGCAAACGTATTGCTCTTACTGAGTGGAGATTGTCCTGTTCAATCGCTGCAAAAGATGCTTTCCAACAGGTGTTTTACCATTCGTTGTAAAACTGTGGACCTATTTTTCCAAACGCCTCACACCCGTACATTCTTCCGTTGAGAGCTTGAATAATAGACACTCCAGCCCGGCGGCGGAGTAATACCGTACCTCACAGCACATCCAATACAAGTCAATGGAGTTGAACTACGATAAAACCTGTTGGAAAGCATCTTTTGCAGCGATTTTTGTGTGAGCATATCAGTGAACACCCCTGACCACTCGGTGAGTTTCATGTCTTTGTAAACGAAAGTTTAATGCGTTTTAGGAAGGATTGTTCCAGTGCACATATGCAGCCATTCTGGAGGTGGGGGGAAAGCGAAAGAAACCTAAAATTCTCGGGACAGCAGCATGTGTCCAAATTTCAATCTTAACCGTTCTATTTCATCAGAAACGATCTGTAAACAGGGCTTTAAGTGTAAAATACCAAACTTGTTTCAGGGACTTGAAGAGGGACTTGTCCACTGGTTGCAGACAGTGGGTGGTGTGGGGGGAAGAATAGCCCACCACATGTACCGTGTGACTGAATGAGCCTCAGGAATTTGATGTTGAATACATGGCTGGTGTGGCCATCCAGCAGCAGCACATGTGGTCTGAGGTCATCCTTAGGGAGCATGTCCACGACCTGCATCTCCCAATCCAAAAATAGCTCAGTTGTTACCCAGCCGTTATCAGACACCTTCACCACTGTTGTTGGGGGTAATGTTATTAAGCCACTTGGCTTTGAAAATGAACCAGTACTGCTCAGCCCACTCCTCCCCTCCTCTTTTTGTTGTTTGCCTATGTGTACTGGTAGAAAAGCGACTGGATCTCATTTCTTCTAAAGTGGGAAACCTCTCTTGGAAAGGGTTTTGAACAGCTTAGCCAGCTCTGCCTCATTCTCAAAGCATGCTTGTAGCCTTGTACGTTATTCTTGACTCTCCGCTGGAGAATGCTTTTTGGCACGTTCCATGCATGTGCAACCATGCAAAGTTGTGGAGCCTGCCCTGCCTCCACCTGCTTCCTATACTCCATTATCACACCCTTCATCCTATTCTCACTCCATTGGCTCAACTTTTGCCCTGGCTTCTGCCCTGGCCTATTCTTCTTTTTTTTTTCCCTTATCTCCTTCCTCCCTGTCCTCTTTTCTGCCATTGGATTCTTAAATAGGGCCTACATGATTATTATCATCATAATTGGCAAACAAATTATGCTAACTAGCTTTTTTTATGCAAACTAGCTAGCTAGTGATTAGCATTGCAAGCTTGCTCAATATAAACAGTTTAAGTTTATCTTTAATATCTACCTAGCTAACTAAATTTATGAGAGACACAAGGGAACTCAATTCCCCCATTAGAATGACTTGAATGGTTGTCCCAGTTTGCCAGTAATACCCTGTCCCAGTTTAACAATACACTATTAGCAAACTGGGACAGTGTCAAAATCGCGTAAAAAACACTTTTACACATCCTATAACAAAATATATAACAATCATAAACGATCCATGAGTTTTTTTATTTTTATAACCTCAACATTATTCACCTCAGAATGCTATGTCATTTTACTGACAATCACGGTTCACTGCAAGGTTGAATATGGTGTGCCACACCCCCGGAAGTGATGTCATAGCCACAAAACCATTATTATAATTTTTTTGATCACATACATGCTTATGATGAGCTCAGTGTTGATTTAGTTATTTTAGTAATTAAAGCATATGTAAAGATATAAATTGAGAATCTTAAATGTCTTTTACCCATCTTGGTAAAACCCATCTCTTATCCATTGTCCCACTTTACCAGTATTCAACCTACGTTGTTAATTTGCGAGAGCTTGTTGTAGTTACTCATTTAAAAAAAATATTAAATTACTGTAACTAATTACTAAGTAAATAGTTACACCCAACACTGGCGGTCAGTGAGTAGAGAATGTGATTACCCTATGAGTATGTGAGAGACTTTAACTAGAAACTGGTCTTACACTGGACAGAGGTATTATAATGTAAGATTAGAGGTGTTACAATAGTGTAAGATTGAAAATAATCAAAGATATTTGAAGTCCCCTCTTTCTTACCCCAAGGACCATTGGGAATTCCTAAAGACAAAGAGGTGCCGATAGGGCTCGAGACCCGTAGGCCAAGATATCTGGACATTGGCCCTGCGTCTCAATGTCCATACTATCCATCCTAAACAGTATGTGAGATTAAAATAAGTGTGTCCCAATGCATAGTATGTTGAAAAGAGTATGCCAGAATTCCCTGGATGGTCTACTATTTCCGGTGGACTATTGAAGTGTGGATCCATGCTCACTATAACAGCTAATATTGCCCACAATCCAGGAACTACAAACATGAGTAAGTGTTAAAAAACGACAAAACATGGCGGATATGCGTGACCGACGGTGAGAGGTTTAGATAAAGGTTTGGTAAAGGAACAATGTGGGCTTTTATAAAGATCCGTTTGGCCCTCAAATTTTAAATGCATCATTAATAATGCATTAATATGAGGAGAGTTGAAAGACCCTGGACTGCAAATCAACGTGTTTCTGCATTTCTCTCCGATACGGTAGGAAATGAAATGAATTCGAAATGTGGAGGATTTTAACTGTGACAAGATGATTGACAGGTCAGTTTACTGTGTGACAGAATGCGACAGAGAGCAACAGTTAAAGACGCAATTCAATTGTATGACGTGATAGTATGTCCCAAAGCTGATCTACTTTTTACTACACACTCAAAATGATCTACTTTTTCTTCACAAAAAGAGTACATACTCTTAGGGCGTAGTATAAGTAGGCGAACTGAGACGCAGCATGGGTGTCTTCTAATCGTCACACCTTTAGTACGATGGGGGAAGTTGTATCTGATTGGTCAGTTTGAAAGTCTAACATTTGGGTTTCGGTCACATGGTCAAGGAAGGGATAAAAGAAGATTGTAACAGTTGCTCTGTCTCTTACTCTCTACACTCTTTCTCTCTCTCTCCCTACCTCTAAGGTAACATTTCACATATATGCTGGGTACAAGTAATGGTATAAGTTTTTATCATCTCATACATCTATTTTGTAACTATTTTAAGTGTAACCATAACCATATTGTCATTAAATCCGTTCAATAGCAAATGATGTGCTAACTAGTTTTAATTTGGTATTGACTGTGAAGTGCTACCAATTGCAATTCAATATTGTCACTCTATAGCAACGCTCTCCCACATATTAAGCTATTGTAATATTAAGCGCTTATTTCCATCGTTGGTATAAGTAGTAGTGGGTGGCAATAGACAAGAAATGTACAGTTTTCTACCATCTTGCTGATAACGTTTCTTCAGTCATTCGGCAGTCTTGCAGCCTGAACCCTTGCAGGAAATCCACCCTTACAATAGCAAGCCAGATTGAATCTACTGCCGATCAGGCTAAATCCATTTTAAACTCCCACCAAGTTACCTCCCCGTACAAGCAATGCAGCACACAGTAAAACACAGAACAACAGGGAAAACGTCACATGTTCCTCTTAATTAACGCAGGCTTAACACTCACTCATAAACAGAATTTTATGCATATATCTGTGAACTAAGATTTTTAAGTAAAGATTTCAAACTCTCTGTCAGAACATACAACAGTCAGAATTCAAATCCAGATTATTCCAGTTCATAGTTTATCAACTACATTATGAAAACATGCTTTGTCTTTATTAATCAAATATATGGACAACACAACACAAAAATGCACTTAAGTACAAATAAATTGTTTTGATTTCTTCATTGAAAACATCTCAGGTTACGACTGTAACCCTGGTTCCCTGAGAAGGGAACGAGACGATGCGTCAATGACGCTTTGGGAACGCTCCTGCGTGATTGCGTCTGAAGCACCTATATCAACTAGTCCAATGGCGAGAGTGGGCATCACGGGCGGGTGACGTGACGACCAGGAAAGGATAAAGGACATCTGGTTTAGAACCGCGCTAGTTTCGAAAAGGGCCGAAGCAAGTCGATCACAGGGATGTAGGAAGTATGGCAAAGTGACGCATCGTCTCGTTCCCTTCTCAGGGAACCAGGGTTACAGTCGTAACCTGAGATGTTCCCTTTCGAGGGAACTCGCGATGCGTCAACGACGCTTTGGGAACGAGAATGCCCAACACGCCATACGAACCAGAACCTGTCTGTGTCAATACTGCACAACTAAGACAAAAGCACTTGAGAACCTGGGGAAGAGCCCAGGTCGAAGTTGCAAAACCTTACGAATGTGAGCGGAGAGGACCAGCCTGCCGCATACCACATCCTACAGGGATATCTACATAAAATAAGGCTTCTAAGCCGCCATACTCCTGTCCTGGTCTAAAAGCACCGCAGAGGAAACAACCAAAGGTTCCCCCCCCCCCCCCCCCCCTCAGGGAAATACCACCAAAAGGGACATGTAGGCACTAAGGCCGCCACGTACACCTTCAGTGTGGAAGGGGATAATCCTGCGGAAAAACAAACCAGCAGTAACTCCAGCACTGTACCATTCGGGCAGTAACTGGGCCCCACTGTCCGCAGACCCGCAATATGAAGGGAAAACATATCACTAAATACATAGAGTTTCCTCGTGGAGGGAGCTCTGGAGTGAAATATGATCTCCACAACCTCAGTTGAGAGACCAAAGTCAATGAGTTGGGCCCCCTCAGAGGCCAAACCCACAGGTTCCAAATCTCTGGGCTGGGGTGAAGGGTCACCCCTCCCACTTAAAACCGAAGGTCCCTCCTGGCTGGAATCTCCAAGGGAGAGCCATCGAAGAGAGACACCAGGTCTGAGAACCAGTCAGCCCGGCCAGTACGGTTCTACTAGTAGTAGACTTATTCCGTCCCGGCGGACCTTCTCCAGAACTCCTGGGAGCAGAGTAATCGGGGAAAGATTTACAGACGTAGCCTCGGCCATGTCCATACCACACCACAACGTCCAGCCCCAAGGGAGCTGGGTGTGTGAGGGAGAACCAAAGTGGACCGTGCATTGTATCCTGAGATGTGAAGAGATCCACTTGTGCCTGGCCATAAACCCCCCAAATGTGCTCCACCACCTCGGCGTGGAGCCTCCATTCTCCGGGCCTCAGCCCCTGCCTCAACAGGATGTCTGCTCCTACATATTTATGTAAGAGACCACTGATGTGTTGTCTGTACGGACAAGCACATGATGGTCCCTCAGGTCTGGGAGGAATGTCTCAACGCATTGAAGACTGCCATCATCTCCAGGCAATTTATGTGCCAAAAAGATGATGACTCCTCCACAGACCCTGGGATGAGCGGCCTCCCATTACCGCTCCCCAGCCGGTGAGGGAAGCATCTGTCGAGATAGCAACTCGATGGCAAAGAGCTCCCAACACCGGAACCTGGGAAATGGAGTATTTCCTCCATATAACCAAGGTGCGGAGACACCGCCGCGTGATCTTGATTGTACGAAGTGGGTTTCCCCTCGGGGAGAACCCTCTGGTTCTGAGCCACCACTGCAAGAGTCTCATGTACAGTAGGCCAAAGGGTATCACATTGGACGCTGCTGCCATGAGGCCCAACAGTTTCTCGAACTGTTTCACAATGCGTGACTGCTCATGTGAGATAGGAACCAGTATTTCCTCCATATAACCAAGGCGCGGAGACACCGCCACGTTATCTTGATCATACAAAGTGGGTTTCCCCTCGGGGAGAACCCTCTGGTTCTGAGCCACCACTGCAAGGGTCTCATATACAGTAGGCCAAAGGTTATCACATTGGACGCTGCTGCCATGAGGCCCAACAGTTTCTCGAACTGTTTCACAGTGCGTGACTGGCCTAGCTTCAACTCTTTTGTGGCTGTGAGGATAACAGCTACACGAACGGGCGATGTGTGGTTCGCATCGTGACTGAATCCCATACCACACCAAGGAAAGTGGTTCTCTGTACTGGAGAAAGCACACTCTTCTTGGCATTGAGTCTCACCCCAATTTCTTCATCTGAGCGAGGACGACATCTCAATGCCGAACCGCTAACTGCTCTGATTCCGCCAGAATCAGTCAGTCATCGATGTAGTTCAGAATGCGTAGCCCTGCAGCCTGGCGGGGCCAGAGCTGCATCTACGCACTTCATGAACGTGCAGGGTGATAGAGTTAGACCGAATGGAAGCACCCGATAATGATATTCTTTGCCCCCAAAAGAAAACCTCAGGAACTTCCTTTGTTGAGGGAGGATGGAAGTAAGCGCCTTTTAAATCTATCGTGACAATCCAGTCCTCGGATCTGATATGAGTCACGATATGTTTGAGTGTGAGCATCTTGAACTTGAGTTTCATGACTGCACGATACAACAGACGTAGATCTAAAATGGGAATGCAACCCCCCATCCTTTTTCGGAACAATAAAGTAGCGGCTGTAAAACCCTGATTCTCTGTCGGGCGAGTACACCTGCTCTATAGCTCCCTTCGCTAATAGAGACTCTACTACTTGCTCCATTACCAGAGCCTGCTCGCGAGTAGCACCCCGTTGTAACGAGGTGGAGGAGAACAAAACTGGATTCTGTAACCTCTCTCTATTATCTGCAGGACCCATGGAGATATATTCGGTAGATTCTTCCACTCAGAAAATCTACTAAGGGTACCAGTCTCTCGAGACTGGCCTCTGGTGTTATTGTAACAGCCACTTCGGTGACCTGAAGCATCCTGGCAGGAAACAACCGAACTGACTCTTTTTGAACCCCCCTCATAGGGTGCGAGTTTGACACAGTGTCGTGGTGACACTGAGCCATGTGCTCGCTGGAGACCGCTTAACCCCTCCGCGAGATCCATTTGCGAACCCCACAATACCAGCACAATACCGGCCGGTACTGCGAGGAACGCGAGCCTGAACACCCCCCTCAAAGAGTGACAAGCGGGAACAGAGCGAGTAAAGCGATAATAACTCGCAATGCTCGTAGTCAGCGCCCTCGAGTGCTGACAGATCATGCTTCGTTCCAAACAAACAACACATACAGTACATCGTGTGTATCCCCACCCATAAAGAAAGAGGGCAGGGAGGAACACACGATCTAAGGTTGTTTGTTCGCCATAATATCTATTTGCTTGTGACTGATATAGTGACAGACAACAATAAATAGGACAGACAGTATAACACAGAGCGCATGCGGAGGCACAGAAGCTAGCGCGGTTCTAAACCGGATGCCCTTTATCCTTTCCTGGTCGTCACGTCACCCGCCCGTGACGCCCACTCTCGCCATTGGACTAGTTGACATAGGTGCTTCAGACGCAATCACGCAGGAGCGTTCCCAAAGCGTAATTGACGCATCGCGAGTTCCCTCGAAAGGGAACAGAACTTTTGTTGTCTTTCTTTATTTGAGACCACATGACACATGACTGACTTTAAATGGCAACTAGAAGCGATATAGCAATAACAATATAAATTATTTTAATTTCTCTCTCTCTCTCTCTCTCTCTCTCTCTCTCTCTCCATATTAATAAAAGTTGGAAGAAAGTAATTAGGGCCCAAGCCCTGAAAGGGCGAAGGCCCTATTGTTTTCGGTAGGATTATTAGGGCCCAAGCCCTGAAAGGGCGAAGGCCCTATTGTTTCCGGTAGGATTATTTATTATTATTATTATTATTATTATTATTCTTATTTTTCTGTCAACCTTTCGGGCATTTTTGGGGCCTTTAACATGCTCGAAAACTCTTGAAATTTTGCACACAGGTCAGAACCTGCGGCCATCAGGGCCGGGCTGAAGCTGGTACCCGGGCGTGGCAGGGGGGCTCAACAGCGCCCCCTTGAACGGGGTCCGAAAGTTTGGTCCATAAATCAGACACGCTTGCATGTAATAATATGAAACTCAATACACATATAGATCTCATCGGGCCAAACAACTTTCGTACTTTTACTTTTTACGCCAGCCCAACAGGAAGTCGGCTATTATGGGTTGTTTGGAAACGCATGCTGTGGAATTGAATGTACTCCTCCTAGGGAATTCATCCATTCGCCTCCAAACTCAGTCAGCATGAAGTCAAGACATTGAGGATGCTAAATTGCGAACAGATTTTTGATATCTCGAACGGTTTGGCCGTGGCGAGGACACGAATTGATGGCGAATAATGGAAACAGGAAGTGTGTTATAACTTCTGCATACATTAACTGATCTTGATTAAACTTCAGCAGTGTGTTCGTTGTAAGAGGCCGATCACATGGATGTGACTATTGTGAGTCAAAGTTATAGCGCCACCAACTGGCAGCAGGAAGTGTGTCCCTTTCAAAATGCTTTGAAATCACCCTCTTATTTTTACCCGATTTGCTTCAAAGTTTATGTGTATAATGTAAACACACGGCAGATGTAGACCTGTGAAAGGATTTTTGATATCTTTAATACTGTTGCCGTGGCAACGCTTCAAACTTTAATATTCTTTTTTGATGCTTTTGAGACTCTTAACATACTTGAAATTGGATGAAACTCGACAGACACATCACATTTATTAGCCCGTAGACATGTGCAAAGTTTCAGAAACGGGCGTGGTGAGGGGCTCAGTAGCGCCACCTTTAGTCATAAGTGGGGGGGTTAGTTTTATCAACAGCAACAAAACTTGGTATGTGTATTGTTCTCATCAAGACGGACAACTTTCTAATTTACATTAACGATCTCCGACCAACAGGAAGAGAGATATTTTGGTTTGAATGTGGATTTTCTGAAGAATTTTCTCTCCCTCTCTCTGTGTCTCTGTGTGTGTGAGGGGAGGGGGGATTTGACTATTGCTTTTATATTGTTAATCAAGGTTTCAGGGGCTTTTGGGGTCCTTAACGTGCTCAAAAACTCTTGAAACTTTACATACAAGTCGGAACCCCCTGCCATCAGGGACGGGTTGAAGCTGGTACCCGGGCGTGGCAGGGGGGCTCAACAGCGCCCCCTGGAATGGGGTCCGAAAACTTGGTCCATAGATCAAACTAGCTTGCATGAATTAATATGAAACTCAGCACACATATAGATCTCATCGGGCCGAACAACTTTCGTGCTCTAAGTTTTGCGCCAGCCCAACAGGAAGTCGGCTATTATGGGTTGTTTGGAAACGCTTGCTGTGGAATGTGAAATACTCCTCCTAGAGAATTCGTCCAATCCCCACAAAACTCGGTCAGCATGAAGTCAAGACATTGAGGATGCTAAATTGCGGACGGATTTTTGATATCTCGAACGGTTTGGCCGTGGTGAGGAAACGAATTTATGGCGAGAAAAGAGAAATACGAAGTGTTATAACTTCTGCACACATTAACTGATCTTGATGAAACTTCAGCAGTGTGTTCGTGGTAAGAGGCCGATCAGATGGATGTAACTATTGTGAGTCAAAGTTATAGCGCCACCAACTGGTAGCAGGAAGTGTGTCACTTTCAACATGCTTTTGACAAAAGTGGGGGGGTTAGTTTTACCCACAGTTATAAAAATCATTACGTATATTGGTCTCATCAAGCCGGACAACTTTCTAATTTACAGTCATTAGCTCAGACCAACAGGAAGTCAGATATTTTGGTTTGAATGTGGATTTCTTTGCAAAATCAGCCTCTGAATTTTTACCCAGTCCTCTTAAGTGGTTTATTTTATTCCCACAAAACTTTTTCAACATGATGAAAATACATTAAAGATGCTAAATTGTAAACGAATAATAAATATCTCAAACGGTTTTGCTATGGCGAGGGATTAAAGTAATGTCAAAAAAGGAAACACTAAAAACCTCCTATCGTCTAAAAATGTAATTATACACCATGTATTTCTATATAAAATTATGCAAATATCAGAACTAAACCCATTTTATTCTTTTTTTTTTTCTATTTAATAATTGTTTAAGTTTAAAAACTATTTAATAATTGTTTAAGTTTAAAAACATCCAGAATGTTTTTTTATGTAATTCATAGTGCTATACTGCCCTCTTGTGTTCAAAATCAGGTAGGCCTATTGTATCTATATGAAAATATACTAGGTTTGTGACGGTGAGAATATTTCCCCACCGGTTAATCAATGTGTGACACCGCTGGGGGCTTTTGAATCGCTAACTTAAAAACGAAAGTAAAATATGATCGTCCGCACAGACATTGATAATGGTGCGGAGCAGAGCAAGCGTTTTCAATGAATTCCTATGGAAGTAGGAATGAATATATATATATATGTATTGTTACATTTATACATGTATATATATATATATATATACACACACATATATAAATATATATATATAAAATATATATATATATATATGTGAGTGTATATATATATATATATATATATATATATATATATATATATATATATATATATATATATATAGCTGCGAGCAGCGATGGAGGGCCCAAGCCGGTGACACCGCCACCACGGTGCCTTTAGTGTAACTAAAGGCACCAGGGTGGCGGTGCCACCGGCTTGGGCCCGCAATCGCTGCTCGCAGCTATATTTTATTATTATTATTATTAGGGCCCAAGCCCTGAAAGGGCGAAGGCCCTATTGTTTTCGTTAGGATTATTATTATTAGGGCCCAAGCCCTGAAAGGGCGAAGGCCCTATTGTTTTCGGTAGAATTATTTATTATTAGGGCCCAAGCCCTGAAAGGGCGAAGGCCCTATTGTTTTCGGTAGGATTATTAGGGCCCAAGCCCTGAAAGGGCGAAGGCCCTATTGTTTTCGGTAGGATTATTTATTATTATTATTCTTCTTATTCTTATTTTTCTGTCAACCTTTCGGGCACTTTTGAGACCCTTAACGTGCTCGAAAACTCTTGAAACTTTGCACACGGGTCAGAACCCGCGGCCATCAGGGCCGGGCTGAAGCTGGTACCCGGGCGTGGCAGGGGGGCTCGACAGCGCCCCCTTGAACGGGGTCCGAAAACTTGGTCAATACATCAGACACGCTTGCATGTAATAATATGAAACTCGGTACACATATAGATCTCATCGGGCCGAACAACTTTCGTACTTTTACTTTTTACGCCAGCCCAACAGGAAGTCGGCTATTATGGGTTGTTTGGAAACGCATGCTGTGGAATTTAATGTACTCCTCCTAGGGAATTCATCCATTCGCCTCCAAACTCGGTCAGCATGAAGTCAAGACATTGAGGATGATAAATTGCGGACGGATTTTTGATATCTCAAACGGTTTGGCTGTGGCGAGGAAGCAAATTTATGGCGAATAATGGAAACAGGAAGTGTGTTATAACTTCTGCATACATTAACTGATCTTGATTAAACTTCAGCAGTGTGTTCGTTGTAAGAGGCCGATCACATGGATGTGACTATTGTGAGTCAAAGTTATAGCGCCACCAACTGGCAGTAGGAAGTGTGTCCCTTTCAAAATGCTTTGAAATCACCCTCTTACTTTTACCCGATTTGCTTCAAACTTTATGTGTATAATGTAAACACACGGCAGATGTAGACCTGTGAAAGGATTTTTGATATCTTTAATACTGTTGCCATGGCAACGCTTCAAACTTTAATATTCTTTTTTGATGCTTTTGAGACTCTTAACATACTTGAAATTGGATGAAACTCGACAGACACATCACATTTATTAGCCCGTAGACATGTGCAAAGTTTCAGAAACGGGCGTGGTGAGGGGCTCAGTAGCGCCACCTTTAGTCATAAGTGGGGGCTTAGTTTTAAGTAGAGTCACAAAAATCGTTATGTATATTGTTCTCATCAAGCCGGACAACTTTCTAATTTATAGTCATAAGCTGTGACCAACAGGAAGTGAGATATTTTGGTTTGAATGTGATTTTTTGGAGAATTCTCTCCCTCTCTCTCTCTGCCTCTGCGTCTCTGTGTGTGTGAGGGGTGGGGGGATTTGTCTTTTGAGTGAGATTTGTTTAAAATTCCTGTTTTTCAAGGTTTCAGGGGCTTTTGGGGCCTTAAACGTGCTCGAAAACTCTTGAAACTTTGCACTCAGGTAAGAACGTGCGGCCATCAGGGCCGGGCTGAAGCTGGTACCCGGGCGTGGCAGGGGGGCTCAACAGCGCCCCCTGGAACGGGATCCGAACACTTGTCCATAAATCAAACACACTTGCATGTAATTATATGAAACTCGGTACACATATAGATCTCATCGGGCCGAACAACTTTCGTGCTCTAAGTTTTACGCCAGCCCAACAGGAAGTCGGCTATTATGGGTTGTTTGGAAAACGCTTGCTGTGGAATGCGAAGTACTCCTCCTAGAGAATTCATCCAATCCCCACCAAACTCGGTGTGCATGAAGTCAAGACATTGAGGATTCTAAATTGCGGACGGATTTTTGATATCTCGAACGGTTTGGCCGTGGCGAGGAAACGAATTTATGGCGAGAAAAGAGAAACACGAAGTGGAATAACTTCTGCATACATTAACTGATCTTGATGAAACTTCAGCAGTGTGTTCGTGGTAAGAGGCCGATCAGATGGATGTAACTATTGTGAGTCAAAGTTATAGCGCCACCAACTGGCAGCAGGAAGTGTGTCACTTTCAACATGCTTTTGACAAAAGTGGGCGGGTTAGTTTTAACTACAGTAAAAAAAAAATTGTTTGTATATTGTACTCATCAAGCCGGACAACTTTCTAATTTACATTCATTAGCTCCGGCCATCAGGAAGTCAGATATTTTGGTCTGAATGTGGATTTTTTTGCAAAATCATCCTCTGAATTTTTAGCCACTCCTCTTAAACTATTTATTTTATTCCCACCAAACTTTTTCAACATGATGAAAATACCTTAAAGATTCTAAATTATGAACGGATATTGAATATCTCAAACGGTTTTGATATGGCGAGGGATTAAAGTAATGTCAAAAAAGGAATCAGAAAACATCTCATATCTTCTACAAATGTAATTATACACCGTTTATTTTTATATCAAATTATACAAATATTAGAACTAAACCCATTTTATTCTGTTATTCTGTTTTGCAATTCAAGAAGTATAAAAAAAGTTAAAAACAGGCTATTTAGTGCTATTTGGTTCAACAAAAAAGCAAACATAGGGCTATACTGCCCTCTTGTGTCCAAAATGATATCAAAATAGTATATAAAACGTTTTACTAGGTAGGCCTATTGTATTTAAATATAAATGTATTAGGTATATGACTGTGAGGATATTTTCCCATCGGTTAATCGACGTGTGACACGAGCGGGTGCTTTTAAATCGCTAATATAAAAGTGAAAGTAAAAAACGGACGTCCGCACTGACATTGATAATGGTGCACGTTGGAAAGAATGATACTTTTAAACATAACACTAAACCGCCATTAGGTGTCGCCAGGCGACCATCTTAATGAGCGAGTCATTGATTCATTCGTTCAAACGATTCATTCGAATGACTGAGTCATTCATGATTGAGACAGATGTTTATGGATTGACCATTGAATCTTTGAGTCAACCGATTCGTTTCAAAATGCTGAATCATTCAGTAATGAGAAAACAAGTTGCTGTGAGATGCGCGATGGTTCGGCTGTGATCTTTGTTTAACTATTTATGCTGCTGAAACAGAACAAAAACAGTCAATATTGCATCTAAAATGTAAGTGACTTAATTGTAACTGTTTATTAACCTGTTGTATGAAATCAATGTCACAGTTTCAATCGTGATTGTATTCAGGAAATATTAGCCTACTCGTCAAGTGAGGTTGCTTAACTCTGTTATAAAATATATAAAAACTCCATATTTGTAATTTTTATAGTCAGTATGTTGTTAACTGGGTTGCTTTTTTGTGTGCTGCGCACATTTGTTTACATTTCTCCTGGAGAAGCTGCATGAGCCTCAGCAGGGCAACCTTGTTACCATTGATCAGTAATACATTTTATTATTAACTGCTGATTGGAACTTAAAATGAATGTAATGAAATTAGAATAATCTCTCGTTTTAGTGATTCCCAAGTTATTTTTTTTTGTTCTTGACGTTCTAATCAGGCTATACTCTGGTCGGGCAAGTACAATTCTCTTTCAGGTAGGCCTATTGTATTTATATATAAATATATTAGGGATGTGACTGTGATAACATTTTCCCACCTATGGAAGTAGGAATAAACTAATACATTTTTTTTATGTTTTTATGTGTCCACTGTTCAACTGCAACCGCGTCACACACACACACACACATTCCAGAATTGCAATCTTGTCATCGCAGCCTGTTCATTATAGCCCTAATACAATATAATAATAAAAATAGTCAACATAACATATACGAATTACACTGCTCTGTTTAAATAGTAAGTAGTACAATTTGTACCATTCACAGTAAGCAGAGCTCCACTGTGATGTTTCCAAGCACATTTTTGCGCGTGTGAAGAGGATGATTTTTTCCATCGATATTGGAACACGAGTGAAGTACAAAGCCTATAATAAAGAATAGTTTAGCATCCAAATACATCACAACTGTTGAAACGTTTTGATTCTAATGATAGGGTTACGTGAGCCCAACACTTACTTTCGTTTTTCGTGTGTGTGTGTGTGTGTATATATATATATAGAGAGATATAGATATAGATAGATAGATATTTATATATATATATATATATATATATATAAATATATATGTGTGTGTGTGTGTGTGTGTGTATATATATATATATATATATATATATATATATATATATATATATATATATATATGTATATATATATATATATATATACATACATAAATATATATATATATATATATATATATATATATATATATATATATATATATATATATATATATATATATATATAAATATAGCTGCGAGCAGCGATGGAGGGCCAAAGCCGGCGGCACCGCCAGCCCGGTGCCTTTAGGTAACTAAAGGCACCGGGGTTGCGGTGCCACCGGCTTGGGCCCGCAATCGCTGCTCGCAGCTATATTTTATTATTATTATTCTTCTTATTCTTATTTTTCTGTCAACCTTTCGGGCACTTTTGAGACCCTTAACGTGCTCGAAAACTCTTGAAACTTTGCACACTGGTCAGAACCCGCGGCCATCAGGGCCGGGCTGAAGCTGGTACCCGGGCGTGGCAGGGGGGCTCGACAGCGCCCCCTTGAACGGGGTCCGAAAACTTGGTCCATAATTCAGACACGCTTGCATGTAATAATATGAAACTTGGTACACATATAGATCTCATCGGGCCGAACAACTTTCGTACTTTTACTTTTTACGCCAGCCCAACAGGAAGTCGGCTATTATGGGTTGTTTGGAAACGCATGCTGTGGAATTTAATGTACTCCTCCTAGGGAATTCATCCATTCGCCTCCAAACTCAGTCAGCATGAAGTCAAGACATTGAGGATGCAAAATTGCGGACAGATTTTTGATATCTCGAACGGTTTGGCCGTGGCGAGGACACGAATTGATGGCGAATAATGGAAACAGGAAGTGTGTTATAACTTCTGCATACATTAACTGATCTTGATTAAACTTCAGCAGTGTGTTCGTTGTAAGAGGCCGATCACATGGATGTGACTATTGTGAGTCAAAGTTATAGCGCCACCAACTGGCAGCAGGAAGTGTGTCCCTTTCAAAATGCTTTGAAATCACCCTCTTATTTTTACCCGATTTGCTTCAAACTGTATGTGTATAATGTAAACACACAGCAGATGTAGACCTGTGAAAGGATTTTTGATATCTTTAATACTGTTGCCATGGCAACGCTTCAAACTTTAATATTCTTTTTTGATGCTTTTGAGACTCTTAACATACTTGAAATTGGATGAAACTCGACAGACACATCACATTTATTAGCCCGTAGACATGTGCAAAGTTTCAGAAACGGGCGTGGTGAGGGGCTCAGTAGCGCCACCTTTAGTCATAAGTGGGGGCTTAGTTTTAAGAAGAGTCACAAAAATCGTTATGTATATTGTTCTCATCAAGCCGGACAACTTTCTAATTTATAGTCATAAGCTGTGACCAACAGGAAGTGAGATATTTTGGTTTGAATGTGATTTTTTGGAGAATTCTCTCCCTCTCTCTCTCTGCCTCTGCGTCTCTGTGTGTGTGAGGGGTGGGGGGATTTGTCTTTTGAGTGAGATTTGTTTAAAATTCCTGTTTTTCAAGGTTTCAGGGGCTTTTGGGGCCTTAAACGTGCTCGAAAACTCTTGAAACTTTGCACACAGGTCAGAACGTGCGGCCAACAGGGCCGGGCTGAAGCTGGTACCCGGGCGTGGCAGGGGGGCTCAACAGCGCCCCCTGGAACGGGATCCGAACACTTGTCCATAAATCAAACACACTTGCATGTAATGATATGAAACTCGGTACACATATAGATCTCATCGGGCCGAACAACTTTCCTACTTTTACTTTTTACGCCAGCCCAACAGGAAGTCGGCTATTATGGGTTGTTTGGAAACGCATGCTGTGGAATGTGATCTACTCCTCCTAGAGAATTGATCCAATTGCCTCCAAACTCGGTGTGCATGAAGTCAAGACATTGAGGATGAAAAATTGCCAGGGGATTTTTGATATCTCGAACGGTTTGGCTGTGGCGAGGAAACGAATTTATGGCGAATAAAGGGTCACAGGAAGTGTATTATAACTTCAGCATACATTAACTGATCTTGATGAAACTTCCACAGTGTGTTCGTTGTAAGAGGCCGATCACATGGATGTGACTATTGTGAGTCAAAGTTATAGCGCCACCAACTGGCAGCAGGACGTGTGTCACTTTCAAAATGCTTTGAAATCACCCTCTTATTTTTAACCGATTTGCTTCAAACTTTATGTGTATAATGTAGACACACGGCAGATGTAGACCTGTGAAAGGATTATTGATATCTTAGATACTGTTGCCGTGGCAACGCATCAAACTTTAATATTCTTTTTTGATGCTTTTGAGACTCTTAACATACTTGAAATTGCATGAAACTCGACAGACACATGACATTTATTAGCCAGTAGACATGTGCAAAGTTTCAGAAACGGGCGTGGTGCAGGGGCTCAGCAGCGCCACCTTTTGACAAAAGAGGGGGAGTTAGGTCTATACTTTTATCTACAATGATAAAACTCAGTACGTATATTGTTCTCGTCGAGCCGGACAACTTTCTAATTTACATTCATTACCTCCGACCAACAGGAAGTCAGATATTTTGGTTTGAATGTGGATGTTTCGAAGAATTTTCTCTCTCTCTGTGAGAGGGAGAGGGAGAGGGGGGGGAGAGATTTTTCTTTGAGTGAGAATACTTTTAATTATTGGTTTTCATGGTTTCAGGGGCTTTTGGGGCCCTTAACATGCTCGGAAACTCTTGAAACTTTGCACACAGGTCAGAACCCGCAGCCATTAGGGCCGGGCTGAAGCTGGTACCCGGGCGTGGCAGGGGGGCTCGACAGCGCCCCCTGGAATGGGATTCGAACACTTGTCCATAAATCAAACACGCTTGCATGTAATAATATGAAACTCGGTACACATATAGATCTCATCGGCTTGAACAACTTTCGTGCTCTAAGTTTTACGCCAGCCCAACAGGTAGTCGGCTATTATGGGTTGTTTGGAAACGCATGCCCCTGGATTTCGATATACTTCTCCTTGGGAATTGATCGGATTGCCACCAAACTCGGTCAGCATGAAGTCAAGACATTGAGGATGATAAATTGCCAGCGGATTTTTGATATCTCGAACGGTTTGGCCGTGGCGAGGAAATGAATTTATGGCGAGAAAAGAGAAACAAAATGTGTGTTATAACTTAGTCCGTTTTACTTACAGTTATAAAACTCGCCACATATATTGTTCTCGTCGAGCCGGACAACTTTCTAATTTACAGTTATTAGCTCGGATCAACAGAAAGTCAGATATTTTGGTTTGAATGTGGATTTTCTCTGACAGAGAGAATGCCCTCTGCCATTCTGTGTGTGTGTGTGTGTCTGTGTGGGGAGGGGAGGGGGGTGTCTGTGTGTGTGTGGCAAGGAGGAGGAGGGGGTCTCACTCTCTCTGTGTTTGTGTGTGTGTGGCTGTCTGTCTGTTACAGTGAAAAGAGCTTAACTATTTCATTCATTTGTTCTGCATTAAATGATAAATAATTCTCTAAGGCCTTGCTTTTTTGTATATAAAATATTTATATATAAAAATGATATGTATATATAAATATATATTAGGTATGTGACTGAGGATATTTTCCCACCGGTTAATCGATGTGTGACACCGGCGAGGGCTTTTAAATCGCTAATATGAAAGTAAAATACTCCCGTCCGCACCGACATTGATAATGCTTCGGAGCAGGGCGAGGGTTTTCCATTATTTGCTATGGAAGTAATGAACTAAAAAACGTTCGCTTTGTTCTGCTCGCTCCTCGCCGTGGACGCGCACCGTCATGAAATGACCATGCAGCCGTGCACTTAGTTTGTTTAAAATTAGTCCTGCATTAAAAGGATAAAGAAATATCTAAGGTCTTGTCTTTTTGCATAGCACTTTATGGATATTTTTAAAATGACAAAATATGCATAGAACATATCTTTTAAATGTATTGTTTGCTTTAAATAAAATTAATATTGTATGTTTGGTGATTCAAGCTGAATGAATTTAAAATTAATGTGCTATATATATTAGATCAATATATATGTTTTCCTTAAAATTTTAATCAACACTAACTTTATTCTCATCAGAATTATACATTTTTGTATAAAATAATACTACCATTAAAAAAAACAAAAAAACAGTCATTAGCTTGGATCAACAGGAAGTCAGATATTTTGCTCTGAATGTGGACTTTTGGCAAAATCAGCCTCTGATTTTTTACCCACTCCTCTTAAGTGGTTTATTTAATTCCCACGAAACTTTTTCAAAATGATGAAAATACTTTAAAGAAGCTAAATTGTAAACAGATAATAAATATCTCAAACGGTTTTGCTATGGCAAGGGATTAAAGTAATGTCAAAAAAGGAAACGCCTAAAACCTATCTTCTAAAAATGTAATTATACTCCATTTATTTCTATATATAATTATACAAATATCAGATCTAAACCCATTTTATTCTGTTTTTTCAATTTAATAATTGTTTAAGTTTAAAAACATCCAGAATGTTTTTTTAGTCCAAAAAAAATAAAAATAAATATATATATATATGTCATTCATAGTGCTATACTGCCCTCTTGTGTTCAAAGTCAGGTAGGCCTATTGTATCTATGTAAAATATAAAATATACTAGGTACCCGTATGTGACGGTGAGGAATATTTTACCACCGGTTATTCAACGTGTGACACCACTGGGGACTTTTGAATTGCTTACTTAAAAACAAAAGTAAAATATGTTCGTCCGCACTGTAATGGATAATGGTGCAGAGCGAGCGTTTTCAATGAATTCCTATGGAAGTAGGAATTAACTAAAAAACGTTTGCTCTTCTCTGCCCGTTCCTCGCCGTGGACGCACACCATATATATATATATATATATATATATAATTATTTTTTTTTGTTACATATATATAATGTATATATATATATTTTTTGTTACATTTATATATATATATATATATATATATATATATATATAAATAAATATAGCTGCGAGCAGCGATGGAGGGCCCAAGCCGGTGACACCGCCACCCCGGTGCCTTTAGTGTAACTAAAGGCACCAGGGTGGCGGTGCCACCGGCTTGGGCCCGCAATCGCTGCTCGCAGCTATATTTATTTATATATATATATATATATATATATATATATATATTTATTTATTCTTATTTTTCTGTCAACCTTTCGGGCACTTTTGAGACCCTTAACGTGCTCGAAAACTCTTGAAACTTTGCACACGGGTCAGAACCCGCGGCCATCAGGGCCGGGCTGAAGCTGGTACCCGGGCGTGGCAGGGGGGCTCGACAGCGCCCCCTTGAACGGGGTCCGAAAACTTGGTCCATAATTCAGACACGCTTGCATGTAATAATATGAAACTCGGTACACATATAGATCTCATCGGGCCGAACAACTTTCGTACTTTTACTTTTTACGCCAGCCCAACAGGAAGTCGGCTATTATGGGTTGTTTGGAAACGCATGCTGTGGAATTTAATGTACTCCTCCTAGGGAATTCATCCATTCGCCTCCAAACTCAGTCAGCATAAAGTCAAGACATTGAGGATGCTAAATTGCGGACAGATTTTTGATATCTCGAACGGTTTGGCCGTGGCGAGGACACGAATTGATGGCGAATAATGGAAACAGGAAGTGTGTTATAACTTCTGCATACATTAACTGATCTTGATTAAACTTCAGCAGTGTGTTCGTTGTAAGAGGCCGATCACATGGATGTGACTATTGTGAGTCAAAGTTATAGCGCCACCAACTGGCAGCAGGAAGTGTGTCCCTTTCAAAATGCTTTGAAATCACCCTCTTATTTTTACCCAATTTGCTTCAAAGTTTATGTGTATAATGTAAACACACGGCAGATGTAGACCTGTGAAAGGATTTTTGATATCTTTAATACTGTTGCCATGGCAACGCTTCAAACTTTAATATTCTTTTTTGATGCTTTTGAGACTCTTAACATACTTGAAATTGGATGAAACTCGACAGACACATCACATTTATTAGCCCGTAGACATGTGCAAAGTTTCAGAAACGGGCGTGGTGAGGGGCTCAGTAGCGCCACCTTTAGTCATAAGTGGGGGGGTTAGTTTTATCAACAGCAACAAAACTTGGTATGTGTATTGTTCTCATCAAGACGGACAACTTTCTAATTTACATTAACGATCTCCGACCAACAGGAAGAGAGATATTTTGGTTTGAATGTGGATTTTCTGAAGAATTTTCTCTACCTCTCTCTGTGTCTCTGTGTGTGTGAGGGGAGGGGGGATTTGACTATTGCTTTTATATTGTTAAATCAAGGTTTCAGGGGCTTTTGGGGTCCTTAACGTGCTCAAAAACTCTTGAAACTTTACATACAAGTCGGAACCCCCTGCCATCAGGGACGGGTTGAAGCTGGTACCCGGGCGTGGCAGGGGGGCTCAACAGCGCCCCCTGGAATGGGGTCCGAAAACTTGGTCCATAGATCAAACTAGCTTGCATGAATTAATATGAAACTCAGCACACATATAGATCTCATCGGGCCGAACAACTTTCGTGCTCTAAGTTTTGCGCCAGCCCAACAGGAAGTCGGCTATTATGGGTTGTTTGGAAAACGCTTGCTGTGGAATGTGAAATACTCCTCCTAGAGAATTCGTCCAATCCCCACAAAACTCGGTCAGCATGAAGTCAAGACATTGAGGATGCTAAATTGCGGACGGATTTTTGATATCTCGAACGGTTTGGCCGTGGCGAGGAAACGAATTTATGGCGAGAAAAGAGAAACACGAAGTGTTATAACTTCTGCACACATTAACTGATCTTGATGAAACTTCAGCAGTGTGTTCGTGGTAAGAGGCCGATCAGATGGATGTAACTATTGTGAGTCAAAGTTATAGCGCCACCAATTGGTAGCAGGAAGTGTGTCACTTTCAAAATGCTTTTGACAAAAGTGGGGGGGTTAGTTTTACCCACAGTTATAAAAATCAGTACGTATATTGGTCTCATCAAGCCGGACAACTTTCTAATTTACAGTCATTAGCTCAGACCAACAGGAAGTCAGATATTTTGGTTTGAATGTGGATTTCTTTGCAAAATCAGCCTCTGAATTTTTACCCAGTCCTCTTAAGTGGTTTATTTTATTCCCACAACACTTTTTCAACATGATGAAAATACATTAAAGATGCTAAATTGTAAACGCATAATAAATATCTCAAACGGTTTTGCTATGGCGAGGGATTAAAGTAATGTCAAAAAAGGAAACACTAAAAACCTCCTATCTTCTAAAAATGTAATTATACACCATGTATTTCTATATAAAATTATACAAATATCAGAACTAAACCCATTTTATTCTTTTTTTTTTCTATTTAATAATTGTTTAAGTTTAAAAACATCCAGAATGTTTTTTTTGTCCAAATTTTCTTTTTAAAATATGTCATTCATAGTGCTATACTGCCCTCTTGTGTTCAAAGTCAGGTAGGCCTATTGTATCTATATAAAATATACTAGGTACCGGTATGTGACGGTGAGGAATATTTTACCATCGGTTAATCAACGTGTGACACTGCTGGGGGCTTTTGAATTGCTAACTTAAAAATGAAAGTAAAATATGTTTGTCCGCACTGACATGGATAATGGTGCAGAGCGAGCGTTTTCAATTAATTCCTATGGAAGTAGGAATGAACTAAAAAACGTTCGCTCTTCTCTGCCCGTTCCTCGCCGTGGATGCACACCATATATACAGTATATATATATATATATATATATATATATATATTTATTTATTTATTTATTTATTTATTTATTTATTTATTTATTGTTACATATATATAATGTATATATTTTTTGTTACATTTATTTATATATATATATATATAAATATAGCTGCGAGCAGCGATGGAGGGCCCAAGCCGGTGACACCGCCACCCCGGTGGCTTTAGTGTAACTAAAGGCACCAGGGTGGCGGTGCCACCGGCTTGGGCCCGCAATCGCTGCTCGCAGCTATATTTATTATTATTTTTCTTACGACTATTCAGGCACTTTTGGGGCCCTTAACATGCTCAAAAACTCTTGAAACTTTGCACACGGGTCAGAACCCGCGGCCATCAGGGCCGGGCTGAAGCTGGTACCCGGGCGTGGCAGGGGGGCTCGACAGCGCCCCCTGGAACGGGGTCCGAAAACTTGGTCCTTAAATCAAACACGCTTGCATGTAATAATATGAAACTCGGTACACATAAAGATCTCATCGGGCCGAACAACTTTCGTGCTCTAAGTTTTACGCAAGCCCAACAGGAAGTCGGCTATTATGGGTTGTTTGAAAAACGTACGCTCTGGAATTGAAATACTCCTCCTAGAGAATTCATCCGATCCCCACCAAACTCGGTGTGCATGAAGTCAAGACATTGAGGACGCTAAATTGCGGACAGATTTTTGATATCTCGAACGGTTTGGCCGTGGCGAGGTCACGAATTGATGGCGAATAATGGAAACAGGAAGTGTGTTATAACTTCTGCATACATTAACTGATCTTGATTAAACTTCAGCAGTGTGTTCGTTGTAAGAGGCCGATCACATGGATGTGACTATTGTGAGTCAAAGTTATAGCGCCACCAACTGGCAGTAGGAAGTGTGTCCCTTTCAAAATGCTTTGAAATCACCCTCTTATTTTTACCCGATTTGCTTCAAACTTTATGTGTATAATGTAAACACACGGCAGATGTAGACCTGTGAAAGGATTTTTGATATCTTTAATACTGTTGCCATGGCAACGCTTCAAACTTTAATATTCTTTTTTGATGCTTTTGAGACTCTTAACATACTTGAAATTGGATGAAACTCGACAGACACATCACATTTATTAGCCCGTAGACATGTGCAAAGTTTCAGAAACGGGCGTGGAGAGGGGCTCAGTAGCGCCACCTTTAGTCATAAGTGGGGGCTTAGTTTTAAGTAGAGTCACAAAAATCGTTATGTATATTGTTCTCATCAAGCCGGACAACTTTCTAATTTATAGTCATAAGCTGTGACCAACAGGAAGTGAGATATTTTGGTTTGAATGTGATTTTTTGGAGAATTCTCTCCCTCTCTCTCTCTGCCTCTGTGTCTCTGTGTGTGTGAGGGGTGGGGGGATTTGTCTTTTGAGTGAGATTTGTTTAAAATTCCTGTTTTTCAAGGTTTCAGACCTCTTCTAAGGCTTTAGGAGATTTAGCAAAGGACCTTAATTTGGTGGATCTTTGGAGACTACATAATCCTTCATCTAGAGATTACACATTCTACTCTTCAAGCCATAAGTCTTTTTCTAGGATAGATTACCTACTTATTTCTAGTGAATTGATTTCTACATCTTCTTCAATAAATCTTCTTTCTAGACACATCTCAGATCATAACCCTATTGAAGCAACATTTAGTTTTGGAGATATCAGAAACAATAAGTCTTCTAGGTGGAGGTTTAATTCCTCATTACTACAGAATGAAAGCTTCCTTAATCAACTAAAACTTGAACTTAGCGAATTCATAGACATTAATAAGGGCAGTGTAGAAAACCCAATGTTCTTATGGGCCTCCATAAAGGGATTCCTCAGGAACAATGCAATCAAATTTTCATGTCACAATAAGCATAATAGACTACGTCAGATTTCAGATTTAGAGAAAAAATGCGAACGATTAGAAAGTCAACTTAAAAGGAATTATAGTAAAGACATGGAATCTCAATTGAAGACACATCAAGCTGAACTGAACAATCTGTTACGACATAGAGTAGAGTATTTAATGCACGTTACTAAGCACAAATATTATTCGCAAGGTAGCCGTCCAAGTCATCTTCTTGCCCTTACTCTGAAACGTCAGGAGAAGAGCCGATCAATAGCGTACATCAAAAAAGATCAAGGAGAAACGGTGACAACTACTCTAGATATAAATGAGGCATTCACATCCTTTTTTGCAAAACTATACTCTAGCGATTGTCAGCCCTCTGAGAACGATTATACACATTTCTTTTCCAACTTGAATCTTCCTACTCTTTCCATAGAGGATGCAGAACATCTTGACTCACCTATCTCATTAGAGGAATTACAATTAGCGCTAAAAAGTATGAAGAGAGGGCGCTCCCCAGGCCTCGATGGTTTGCCGGTTGAGCTTTATTCAGTTTTGTGGGAATTTTTAGGTCCTTTCTGGCTGGATTCTATAAACTTCGCTATCGAACAAGGGCATTTCCACAAAGACCTTAACACTGCTCTTATATCAGTTATCCACAAAGCGGACAAAGACCCCTCTGATTGTGCAAGTTACCGGCCAATATCACTTATTAATGCTGACCTAAAAATTTATTCCCGTGTATTAGCTCGCAGGCTAGAGTCAGTATTGCCAGATTTAATACATCCTGACCAAACAGGATTTATGAAGGGCCGTTTGGCTGCAGACAATATTAGGCGACTAATTCACATTTTAGGTGAAGCGCAGAAAATCCCCTCTTCTTGTGGCCTTCTCTTTCTTGACGCAGAGAAGGCCTTTGATAGGCTTGAGTGGCAGTACTTATGGCGTGTCCTTAAAGAATTCAAGTTTGGTCCTAAGTTTATTAAAATGATTCAGGTGCTGTACGCGAACCCTTCTGCTAGAGTCTGTATAGGAGGTGTCATTTCAAATTTGTTTACTATAAACCGTGGTACAAGACAGGGCTGTCCTGTGTCCCCTTTGATCTTTAATCTTTCCATAGAACCTCTAGCGCAATATATTCGTAACAGTATAACTATTTCTCCTATTCACATTGGCACTTCTACTCACAAAGTGTCAATGTATGCAGATGATACATTAATCTATATGTCAGATGTACAGAATTCTCTTCCCAACACTATTAAAACATTAAATATGTTTGGTACACTATCCGGTTTTAAAATTAATCTCTCTAAATCTGCTTTGATGTTAGTTAACAGGGATAGAAGTCAGTTAGTTTTACCTACTAATATTGCAATTACCAAAGAGGTCAAATATCTAGGAGTGTTAATTCAAACATCTATTACAGCCTTAACTAAATTAAACTACACAAATGTTTTGAGGAAGGTCGAGGAGGATACAAAAAGATGGTCTGCTCTCCCTGCATCTGTCCCGTCTCGCATAGCAGTGGTGAAAATGAATATATTACCACGCATTAATTTTATCTCCTCTATGCTACCACTATCTCCGCCGAAGGATTACTGGTCCAAGGTTGACTCTCTACTCACAAAATACATATGGAGTGGAAGGCGACCACGTATTAAACGGACCACACTACAGCATAACAGACTAGAAGGAGGCTGGGCACTCCCCAACTTTAAATACTATCATTGGTCATTTATCTTGCGTCCAATAAAGCAGTGGTTGGATCCAAACTGTATATCACCATGTAAGACAATAGAACAAGACATAGTTGCTCCCATTAGGCTTAGGGATTTTCTTTTTTCTGGTCTCTCCATTAACCATTGTACTTTGAGGTATGGCCCAGTGTTGACATACATGCTTCAGATCATTAGACAAGCTGAGAGATTAGTGGGTCTTACGTCAAAATGGCATAAATCATCCCCTGTATGGCGTAATAACAAGTTACTATCTGGAAACAAGCCATTCATTCATGATGTATGGGCAGAGAAGGGTATATGGGTCATTGGAGACTTGAATGGTGAAGACTCTTTACTAAGCTTTAATGACTTGGTTTCACGTTATGGTATCCCTAGACATTCCTTATTCTTTTACTTCAGACTTAGGTCAGCTCTCAAAGCACACAAAGTTGTATGAGGCTCAGAGATGAAGGAACATCCAGTAGTCGGCTGGATACAGGTCGCCCCAAAAAGTGTCGTCTCTTTTCTGTATGCCAAATTTCTATCATATCTATCTCCTAAACCTAGCACGCTAGCTTGGGATCGTTCAATGGCACTCAGAAGTAGAGAAATAGACTGGAACACAAGCTGGGATAATATATGTAGCTCCTCTCATAATCCAAATCATCAGTTTATTCATATGAAGATATCTCATAGGGCGTATCTTACTCCTAGAATCAGACACTTAATTGGTCATGCTCCTCATCCATTCTGTACTTTGTGCTCACAAAATGCTTTGGGAACTTTTATGCATATAATGTGGGACTGCCCTAAGATTTCTGATTTTTGGAACAAGGTGTTACAATCATTGTCTGATCTGATTGATATTCAGCTCCCTATGGACCCTGTTTTACACCTTCTCAATGATGACTCTAAACTTGAAGACATGAATGAAAGATCTAGGAAAATTTGGCTAGCTGGTCTTACAGCAGCCAAGAAAATCATTGTTCAAGTTTGGGTTCCACCCCACAACTTAGCCCATAAGCATTGGCTGAATACTTTTTTAGAGATTCTTTTTCTTGAACTTTCTTCTGCCAAGATCAACGGCGCTACACCTCGGACTATACAAACATGGAGCAATGGAATTGCCAGAGTTCAGGACATTTTACTAGAAAGGCACTAAATGGACTGTTCTATAACACTGACTGTGCTACACTAATAGTTATGTTGTATCCCATGCGGTAGGGGTGGGTGGGTGGGTGGGAGGGAGGGTGGTGAATGTATTGCTATGTATCTCTGTATTGTCACAATACCTCTTTGATATTGTTATCCAACAAGACAATAAAAACTGAGTACACAAAAAAAAAAAAAAAAAAAAGGTTTCAGGGGCTCTTGGGGCCTTAAACGTGCTCGAAAACTCTTGAAACTTTGCACACAGGTCAGAACGTGCGGCCATCAGGGCCGGGCTGAAGCTGGTACCCGGGCGTGGCAGGGGGGCTCAACAGCGCCCCCTGGAACGGGATCCGAACACTTGTCCATAAATCAAACACACTTGCATGTAATGATATGAAACTCGGTACACATATAGATCTCATCGGGCCGAACAACTTTCGTGCTCTAAGTTTTACGCCAGCCCAACAGGAAGTCGGCTATTATGGGTTGTTTGGAAAATGCTTGCTGTGGAATGCGAAGTACTCCTCCTAGAGAATTCATCCAATCCCCACCAAACTCGGTGTGCATGAAGTCAAGACATTGAGGATTCTAAATTGCGGACGGATTTTTGATATCTCGAACGGTTTGGCCGTGGCGAGGAAACGAATTTAGGGCGAGAAAAGAGAAACACGAAGTGGAATAACTTCTGCATACATTAACTGATCTTGATGAAACTTCAGCAGTGTGTTCGTGGTAAGAGGCCGATCAGATGGATGTAACTATTGTGAGTCAAAGTTATAGCGCCACCAACTGGCAGCAGGAAGTGTGTCACTTTCAACATGCTTTTGACAAAAGTGGGCGGGTTAGTTTTAACTAGAGTAAAAAAAAAATAGTTTGTATATTGTACTCATCAAGCCGGACAACTTTCTAATTTGCATTCATTAGCTCCGGCCATCAGGAAGTCAGATATTTTGGTCTGAATGTGGATTTTTTTGCAAAATCAGCCTCTGAATTTTTAGCCACTCCTCTTAAACTATTTATTTTATTCCCACCAAACTTTTTCAACATGATGAAAATACATTAAAGATGCTAAATTGTGAACGGATATTGAATATCTCAAACGGTTTTGATATGGCGAGGGATTAAAGTAATGTCAAAAAAGGAATCAGAAAACATCTCATATCTTCTACAAATGTAATTATACACCGTTTATTTTTATATAAAATTATACAAATATTAGAACTAAACCCATTTTATTCTGTTTTTGCAATTCAAGAAGTATAAAAAAGTTAAAAACAGGCTATTTAGTGCTATTTGTTTCAACAAAAAAAGCAAATATAGGGCTATACTGCCCTCTTGTGTCCAAAAGGATATACATATAGTATATAAAACTTTTTACTAGGTAGGCCTATATTGTATTTAAATATAAATGTATTAGGTATATGACTGTGAGGATATTTTCCCAACGGTTAATCGACGTGTGACACGAGCGGGTGCTTTTAAATCGCTAATATAAAAGTGAAAGTAAAAATACGGACGTCCGCACGGACATTGATAATGTTGCACACACAAATCACACACACGTTGGAAAGAATGATACTTTTAAACATAACACTAAACCGCCATTAAGTGTCGCCAGGCGACCGTCTTAATGAGTGAGTCATTGATTCATTCGTTCAAACGATTCGTTTGAATGACTGAGTCATTCATGATTAAGACATATGTTTATGGATTGATCATTCAATCTTTGAGTCAACCGATTCGTTCAAAATGCTGAAACATTCAGAAATGAGAAAACACATTGCTGAGAGATGCGCGTGATGATTCTGCTGTGATCTTTTTGTTTAACTATTTTCGCTGCTGAAACAGAACAAAAACAGTCAATATTGCATCTAAAATGTAAGTGACTTGATTGTAACTGTTTTTTAACCTGTTGTATGAAATCAATGTCACAGTTTCAATCGTGATTGTATTCAGGAAACAGCCTTCTCGTCAAGTGAGGTTGCTTAACTGTTATAAAATATATCAAAACTCCATATTTATCATTTTTATAGTCAGTAAGTTGTTAACTGAGTTTGTTTTTTGTGTGCTGATCTCATTTGTTTACATTTCTCCTGGAGAAGCTGCATGAGCCTCAGCAGCGCAACCTTGTTACCATTGATCAACTGATTACTGGTAATCCATTTATTAACAACTGTTGATTGCAACTTAAAATGAATGTAATAAAATTAGAATAATCTCTCGTTTTAGTGATTCCCAAGTTATTTTTTTGTCATTGACGTTCTAATCAGGCTACTCTGGTCGGGCAAGTAAAATTCTCTTTCAGGTTGGCCTATTGTATTTATATATAAATATATTAGGGATGTGACTGTGGGAAAATTTTCCCACTGGTTAATCGATGTGTGACACCGCTGGGGGCTTTTGAATCGGTAACTTAAAAACGAAAGTAAAATATGTTCGTCCGCACGGACATTGATAATGGTGCAGAGCGAGCGCATTGCAATCTTGATATCGCAGTCTGTTCATTATAGCCTTTATAAAATATAATATAAAAATAGTCAACCTAACATATAAAAATTACACTGCTCTGAATAGTATGAATTGTACTGACTATTTAAACACAGTAATCACCGCTAAACTGTGATGTTTCCAAGCACATATTTGCGCATGTGAAGAGGATAATTTTTCCCTTCAATAGTGGAACGTGAGTGAAGTACAAAGCCTATAATAAACAAATGTTTAGCATCCAAAAAATGTAATATATATATATATATATATATATATATATATAACAAAATATATATATATATATATATATATATATATATATATATATATATATATATATATAAACACACTTAAAAAAATTAATATATATATATATATATATATATATATATATTGTTTTTGTTTTTGTTGTTATATATATATATATATATATATATATAAATATAGCTGCGAGCAGCGATGGAGGGCCAAAGCCGGTGACACCGCCACCCCGGTGCCTTTGGCACCAGGGTGGCGGTGCCACCGGCTTGGGCCCGCAATCGCTGCTCGCAGCTATATTTATTATTATTATTATTATTATTATTATTATTTTGTCAACCTTTCGGGCACTTTTGGGGCCCTTAACATGCTCGAAAACTCTTGAAACTTTGCACACGGGTCAGAACCTGCGGCCATCAGGGCCGGGCTGAAGCTGGTACCCGGGCGTGGCAGGGGGGCTCGACAGCGCCCCCTGGAACGGGATCCGAACACTTGTCCATAAATCAAACACACTTGCATGTAATAATATGAAACTCGGTACACATATAGATCTCATCGGGCCGAACAACTTTCGTGCTCTAAGTTTTACGCCAGCCCAACAGGAAGTCGGCTATTATGGGTTGTTTGGAAACGCATGCTGTGGAATTTGATCTACTCCTCCTAGTGAATTGATCCATTCGCCTCCAAACTCAGTGTGCATGAAGTCAAGACATTGAGGATGCTAAATTGCGGACGGATTTTTGATATCTCAAACGGTTTGGCCGTGGCGAGGAAACGAATTTATGGCGAATAAGGGACACAGGAAGTGTGTTATAACTTCTGCATACATTAAATGATCTTGATGAAACTTCAGCAGTGTGTTCGTTGTAAGAGGCCGATCACATGGATGTGACTATTGTGAGTCAAAGTTATAGCGCCACCAACTGGCAGCAGGAAGTGTGTCACTTTCAAAATGCTTTGAAATCACCCTCTTATTTTTACCAGATTTGCTTCAAACTTTATGTGTATAATGTAAACACACGGATGATGTAGACCTGTGAAAGGATTATTGATATCTTAGATACTGTTGCCGTGGCAACGCATCAAACTTTAATATTCTTTTTTGATGCTTTTGAGACTCTTAACATACTTGAAATTGCATGAAACTCGACAGACACATCACATTTATTAGCCAGTAGACATGTGCAAAGTTTCAGAAACGGGCGTGGTGAGGGGCTCAGTAGCGCCACCTTTAGTCATAAGTGGGGGGGTTAGTTGTATCAACAGCAACAAAACTTGGTATGTGTATTGTTCTCATCAAGACGGACAACTTTCTAATTTACATTAACGATCTCCGACCAACAGGAAGAGAGATATTTTGGTTTGAATGTGGATTTTCTGAAGAATTTTCTCTCCCTCTCTCTGTGTCTCTGTGTGTGTGAGGGGAGGGGGGATTTGACTATTGCTTTTATATTGTTAATCAAGGTTTCAGGGGCTTTTGGGGTCCTTAACGTGCTCAAAAACTCTTGAAACTTTACATACAAGTCGGAACCCCCTGCCATCAGGGCCGGGCTGAAGCTGGTACCCGGGCGTGGCAGGGGGGCTCAACAGCGCCCCCTTGAACGGGGTCCCAAAACTTGGTCCATAGATCAAACACGCTTGCATGAATTAATTTGAAACTCGGTACACATATAGATCTCATCGGGCCGAACAACTTTCCCCCGGTCAAGTTTTACGCCAGCCCAACAGGAAGTCGGCTATTATGGGTTGTTTGGAAAACGCTTGCTGTGGAATGCGAAGTACTCCTCCTAGAGAATTCATCCAATCCCCACCAAACTCGGTGTGCATGAAGTCAAGACATTGAGGATTCTAAATTGCGGACGGATTTTTGATATCTCGAACGGTTTGGCCGTGGCGAGGAAACGAATTTATGGCGAGAAAAGAGAAACACGAAGTGGAATAACTTCTGCATACATTAACTGAACTTGATGAAACTTCAGCAGTGTGTTCGTGGTAAGAGGCCGATCAGATGGATGTAACTATTGTGAGTCAAAGTTATAGCGCCACCAACTGGCAGCAGGAAGTGTGTCACTTTCAACATGCTTTTGACAAAAGTGGGCGGGTTAGTTTTAACTACAGTAAAAAAAAAATAGTTTGTATATTGTACTCATCAAGCCGGACAACTTTCTAATTTACATTCATTAGCTCCGGCCATCAGGAAGTCAGATATTTTGGTTTGAATGTGGATTTCTTTGCAAAATCAGCCTCTGAATTTTTACCCAGTCCTGCTAAGTGGTTTATTTTATTCACACCAAACTTTTTCAACATGATGAAAATACATTAAAGATGCTAAATTGTGAACGGATATTGAATATCTCAAACGGTTTTGATATGGCGAGGGATTAAAGTAATGTCAAAAAAGGAATCAGAAAACATCTCATATCTTCTACAAATGTAATTATACACCGTTTATTTTTATATAAAATTATACAAATATTAGAACTAAACCCATTTTATTCTGTTTTTGCAATTCAAGAAGTATAAAAAAAGTTAAAAACAGGCTATTTAGTGCTATTTGGTTCAACACAAAAGCAAACATAGGGCTATTCTGCCCTCTTGTGTCCAAAAGGATATACAAATAGTATATTAAACTTTTTACTAGGTAGGCCTATATTGTATTTAAATATAAATGTATTAGGTATATGACTGTGAGGATATTTTCCCATCGGTTAATCGACGTGTGACACGAGCGGGTGCTTTTAAATCGCTAAGATAAAAGTGAAAGTAAAATTCGGACGTCCGCACGGACATTGATAATGGTGCACACACGTTGGAAAGAATGATACTTTTAAACATAACACTAAACCGCCATTAGGTGTCGCCAGGCGACCGTCTTAATGAGCGAGTCATTGATTCATTCGTTCAAACGATTCGTTCGAATGACTGAGTCATTCATGATTGAGACAGATGTTTATGGATTGATCATTGAATCTTTGAGTCAACCGATTCGTTCAAAATGCTGAATCATTCAGTAATGAGAAAACAAGTTGCCGTGAGATGCGCGACGGTTCTGCTGTGATCTTTGTTTAACTACTTTTGCTACTGAAACAGAACAAAAACAGTCAATATTGCATCTAAAATGTAAGTGACTTAATTATAACTGTTTATTAACCTGTTGTATGAAATCAATGTCACAGTTTCAATCGTGATTGTATTCAGGAAACGGTAGCCTACTCGTCAAGTGAGGTTGCTTAACTCTATCATAGGTTATAAAATATATAAAAACTCCATATTTGTAATTTTTATAGTCAGTATGTTGTTAACTGGGTTTCTTTTTTGTGTGCTGCGCTCATTTGTTTACGTTTCTCCTGGAGAAGCTGCACGAGCCTCAGCAGCGCAACCTTGTTACCATTGATCAGTAATACATTTATTATCAACTGTTGATTGCAACTTAAAATGAATGTAATAAAATTAGAATAATCTCTCGTTTTAGTGATTCCCAAGTTATTTTTTGTCATTGACGTTCAAATCAGGCTACTCTGGTCGGGCAAGCCAAATTAGGTAGGCCTATTGTATATATAAATATATTAGGGATGTCGGTTAATCGACGTGTGACACCGCTGGGGGCTTTTAAATCGCTAACTTAAAGTAAAATACAGATGTCTGCACAGACTTTAATAATGGTGCTGAGTAGAGCGAGCATTTTCAATGAATTCCTATGGAAGTAGGAATTAACTAAAAAACGTTCACTCTGTTCTGCTCGTTCCTCGCCGTGGGCGCTCACAGTTATGAATGCCTGTTTAGCCAAGAGCTTTTAGTTTAATTTTAAAATGAACGCCATTTCGGGGGGTGGATTGCTTGAATTTATTTTACAAAAGCACAATGTTGTGTTTTATTGCGAGTGTATATAAATATAAGCAAACACTTTGCAGTTTGAATGATGTCCTGTATGAACAAAATTGTGTGCCAATTATGTTTTTATGTGTCTACTGTTAAATCACACACACATTCCAGCATTGCAAACTTGACATCGCAGCCTGTTCATTATAGCCTTAATAAAATATAATAAAATAGTAAACCTAACATATACACACTGCTCTGTTTAAATAGTCAGTAGTACAATTCGTACATTCACAGTAAGCACTGCTCCACTGTGATTTTTCCAAGCACATTTTTGCGCGTGTGAAGAGGATGATTTTTTCCGTCGATATTGGAACACGAGTGAAGTATAAAGCCTATAATAAAGAATAGTTTAGCATCCAAATACATCACAACTGTTGAAACGTTTTGATTCTAATGAAAGGGTTACGTGAGCCCAACACTTACTTTAGTTTTTATTTTTACATAAAATTTAAAGGATTTGTTGTGAAATATTTTGAGTGTATCATAAAATCAGAATAAGGTAAGACAAGTAAAATTTCCCATCTTTATTATATATATATATATGTGTGTGTGTGTGTGTGTGTGTGTGTGTGTGTATATATATATATATATATATATATATATATATATATATATATATATATATATATGTGTATATATATATATATATATATACATAAATATAGCTGCGAGCAGCGATGGAGGGCCCAAGCCGGTGACACCGCCACCCCGGTGCCTTTAGTGTAACTAAAGGCACCAGGGTGGCGGTGCCACCGGCTTGGGCCCGCAATCGCTGCTCGCAGCTATATTTTCCATTGTTTTTTTTGTTTTGTTTTTTCTATTTTTCAAAGAATGAAAGGCTTATTACAACTGATATTATCAGCCTAAAAGTGTAAATGAACTACATAATTTTGTGAGCTTTAGAGACGTCAACTCAGTGTCATGAACTGCTCCGAGACACGAAGGTTAAGATCCAAGTGCAGCTTTTATTGAAGGGGTAATCCAAAGGCGTAATCCAAAGTACAGGCAAAAGGTCAAAACACAGGTAGGCAGTCCAAACAAACAAATAAAGAAACAAACTAACAAAACAGGCAGGGACCAGAGGCAAGAGAGTAATCCAGGGACCAGGGCGAGATATTCAAAAACCAGACAAGAAACCAGGGAAAATGCTCGGAAATGCAGACTAACAGTACAACAAGACTTCGCAGTGAGTGAATGAATGAACATGGTATAAATAGACAGACTAACAGGATGAGACAGGTGAATGCAATCAGTGAATGAGGTACAGGTGAATGTGATCAGTGATAAGTGATGAGTCCAGGCAGTGAGTTATGGGAACTGTAGTTTGTGAGTGAATAGGAGAGTCTTATGTGGAGTGCCCTCTGGTGGCTCTCAAGGGCACTCCAGCTGGTGATCGTTACACTCAGCAACAAGCATTTACATGTTGAACAGACCTAAAGAAGCTACTGTACATTAAGCTACTGATATGACTGGAGTCTTCATCTCATGAGAGATCACATCATTTATTTTAATCAGTTAACTTTTTTTGCTTTAGTAAACAAGTTCACTTTTAATAAGAACTTTTTAGGGGCAAAATGGTTAATCTGGGGGAAGTTATGAAACTGAGGGGTGGTTTAATTAATGCAAAAAATAATAATATTAATACAAAAATATTTGCATACAATAAAGTTTAAAATTGTAAATATTTTAAATAAAATGTTTGTTTACTGTATTTCACTCAGTTTAAAAAGATGTAATAACATTTATGATGTTTGTTCATATTTTCAGATTAAAAAAATCAATACTGTAAAGGCTGAAGATCATTAAAGGGCATTTCAAAAAGTTGCCATGTTTTAATGTGACCTTCATATAACAAAAAGACTTTGGTGGAGAAAAGTGGATGAAGCTGAAGAAACACCCATGTTCCACATTTCTTTCATCATCAGTTGAATGGACTGACATACTGAACTAGGAATAGAGATGGGCATAAATACATGGAAATGTATTTAAAATACAAATACAAAATACTGTGTGAAAATTTTTATTTAAATACAAATACATTGGCCATCCAGTGCAGGTACAGGTCACAGTGAATGAAGAAACTACATAGGCCTACTGACTTATCATTCCTAACCTCATCTCTGCCCTCTCTGTCTTTCTTTCTTTCTTTCTTTCTTTCTTTCTTTCTTTCTTTCTTTCTTTCTTTCTTTCTTTCTTTCTTTCTTTCTTTCTGGCAATTACAAATAAACTTATGCAAAATAGCAGCTCTTCATATAGGCTACTTATTTCTGGTTACAATGTAGTCTGTTACTTGTGGTGAACACTATTCATACTGAAAAAATTCATACTGTATGTAAAACTGTGGGAACCTTTTCTGCTATCTAGCAAAGAATATGGATGGGCGATATGACCAAAATCTAAATTTTACTTCAGAGTTACAATATCATGGTTTCACAATTCTCAATATCAGGTTTGATTCCACAGCATAAACTGAATTTCAAACTCTTTTGAGTGTTTTTCTTTCTTTTTTTTTTTCTTTCTTTTTTTTTGCAGGTAGTCCAAGGCTTTGTTTTTTAATGTAATTGTATGTTTATTCTATGTAAAGTTTATTTGTTTCTATAAGTTTATTAAAATTAGAAAGTGTATCTAAAATTTAAAATTATAATTAATTTAGATTCATTTGACACTATTTACCCCTTTTTGATTATTATCTTTTATGTACAATAAAACTAAAAGCTGAAGATGTTTGCGGTGTATCATTCATCAGTGTTTTTTTTTTTCACTCCAACGTTCCAGTAATTCCTGCCCACTAAAAGCTGCACGGATAAATTTGCTTACCCCACAAATAGGCCCATCTATGTAAACGATTTAGAAAAAGTTCCATCAATTCACAGTTTATATCATCACTATGATAGTGTCATATCACCCAGCCCTAACGTGCAGTGATGCTTTAAACACATTTGACAAGCTAGTTGATAAAAATCAACAACCAGTCAAGACTGATTGGCTTACGCTATTTTCCCACTTGTCTGTGCTCTTTTATTCTCTCATGTTAACTGAAGTGAATAATGCACTATTTAATTTTAATCAACAAGTAGAATTGATCATGACATTCTCACCTTATAAAAAAAAAAGAAAAGAAAAAAATGCTGACCCAATGCTGAGCTAGTGAATGTCTGAACTAGTTGATGCACAAAATCAATACCCTGATAAAGAGGTTGACTGGCAAAAAGTATTTTATGTATTTTGAGAATACGAAAATACTCATCTTAAATGTATTTAAATACAAATTACATTAGATTTTTTCCAAAGGCTTTAAAATACAAAATACAAAATAGTATTTTGTATTTCAAATACGTATTTTAAATACATGTATCTGAAATACTACCCATCCCTGACTAGGAAACACCTTTATGTATTTTTTAGCTAAACCTGCAGTTTCTCACAGATCCACTGAAAAACATCATTACATGGATAATCAGCCAATCCTGGCTCATAATTTACAGCACAATCTTCATAATTTCCGCCATTTGGCTCTCCAGACGCCCAGAGCCTGAAATTAAAGATCAGCATTTGCTTTCTGTGTGATATGATACTGACTGTGAGGATCATTTATTAGACAATAATCAGTTGAATTCAGTGATTTCTCACCCAGAGGTCGGTGTGCTGCCATCAACCCATTTCCATCTGCCCTCCACATCACGGTCAGTCAGACCAGTCCAGACGATAACATTAGCAGATATTTTCTTAACAAAACCCTGAGAAAGTGAAACAATAACACATTTAGTTATTAAAGAGAATTAACAATTTTCTTCCTATAAACTGTCATCCAGTCAGAAAATGAGTTTACTCACTTGTTCTTCTCTGTTGTTTATGATGATCAGATCGGCTCCTCTCTCTGTACAGTATCTTCTGCTCTCAGTCCAGCTCTTCTTCTCAGAGGAAATGAAGTAAAGACTGGATTTATAGTAAATCCATCCATCTGTAAACATAACCAGTTTAGGTTTAAGCACTTTATTCCCATCAACAAAACTTATTTTTAACCAGGTTAACCTAAATAAGGTGATTAGTAATGCACATAGCATGGGGGGGGGGGGGGGGGGGGGGGGGGGGGGGGTGTATTGTGATTGTCAAAACATTTTAGTAACTAAACTGAATTTTATTAGGTTTAGTGACAACATGTTTCAATGTTTACATGGTACAATTTCTGGTAAGCAATGTTTTTTTATTATTATTGCTTGACACAAATTTCACAATTTCAATTAAATTTAATTTAATATTGATTTAATATTGACTCATTTGGATAAATATTAGGTACACAAGATAGGCGTTAATTTTTCTCAAGAAAAAAAAAAAAATCTCACCTAATGCTGTAAACATACAGAGAGCCCTATCAGCTGGTTTTTTACCAGCTGGAACAATTTTAGTAAAAGTCAAATAAAATATGTGAAGTAAAAATTTAATAAATATGTAATATAGTACACATATTTAGCTAAATACTCTATAGCTCTTTTTTTCTAGCCAACTAACGTGCTATAGAAACTGATGTATATATAATGATCATTGGCTATAGCCCATATTATGGTCATTAAATGGCTTTCCTGAGGTAAATGTAATGTGACATAATTGTTCTCCAGCTGTTTTATTGACCCCTTTCCGTGGATGAAAAACACTGATTGATCTATATCATGTATTAGGAATATACATTTTGGTAAGTTGTACTGTATCTTTTAACAGTGTTCGTGTTTATTTACTATTAGCTAGTACTAGAGATGATCGGGTCACGTGCACTAGGGATCTGTCACGTCACATGTACAAGCGCCAAAACGGTATTTATTGTTTGAATTTCGTAATAAAATTGACAGAATCTGAGAGCTTAGTTTTTTTTTTTTATATCATAAGTAACTGCTCTGTCTAGTCTGTCGGTCTCCGTGTCCTCTTTGCTTCTCGATTTTTCTGTGCGTGAGAAAATGGATGTGTGGCGTGAGGGCGTGTGAGAAGTGTCAATCGCGTGAGTCTCGCGGTGAATGCGTGAGAGTTGGCTGCTCTGAATGCATCCTGTAAAAACGAAACAACCAAGTTTAGTTTTAAATATACTTTGTTTACCCTTTACACGAACTGACAGTTCATTTTTCTCCTTATTTAACTGGTCTCTGTGTTTAATCAGGTCAAGGTTACTTGATGATAATCCATCTCTCTCTTTTGTCAATTGCGTGTTCCTGGTAAGTAGCTCATCTCTCTCTACTGTGAGGCTGGAGATCTTGGTTTGTTGCTGGTGTGTCTCTTCAGTGAGGTTGGAGATCTTGGTTTGTTGCTGGTGTGTCTCTTCAGTGAGGTTGGAGATCTTGGTTAGTAGCTGGTGTGTCTCTTCAGTGTAGTTAGTGCTCTTTGTCTTGATGTGGACACACAGCACTATGACTGCAGTCAGCAGAAGAACACACAGCAGAGCCAAACACACCGGAGTTGCTCTGGAGCTTCTGTTCCTCACAGTATCACTTCCTGAACACCACAGATATGAAGATCAACGCTAATTGCTCGTATTACTCAAATATGTGAGTTATAATGAAATGAATCTCAGTACCTGTGTCTTGAGGTGTTTGGGAGTTCTTTGTTTCTGTCCTTACATCAGAACCGTTTATAGGATCCACATTAGCATAAATATTCATCTCTTCTTCATCTTCTCTGTCCATGCCATCTTTCCTGGGAATGTTCATATTGCCGTAAGACATATTCAGTCTGCTGAAGTAGATGTGAGATTATTAGAAGTTGTTTCTTCAAGTGGATTGCACTGATCTGAACTTCTGCTTTTGAGCTTTACTTTCAGCAGACACAACCACTGTGGTCAAGGTCATGTGATATCCAGATGGGGGGCTAAAAAAACCTCTTTGCTGACTATTGACAAAAACTTCTTCTTTTTTTTTCTCTGTAAAAACTATTTATTTGTACTTGTGCATTTATGTCTTGTGTTTAGATGAATGTATATGACATTGTCCATATACTTCATTAACATGGACAAAGCCTGTTATCATACTTAAGTTAATAGACCTGCACAGCTACTAGAACTCGTTTCATAGATAAGTCCATACTAGGGCTGTCAATCGATTAAAATGTTTAATCGCGATTAATCGCATGATTGTCATGAGTTAACTCGCGATTAATCACATTTAGTTACACATTTTTTTATTTGTTCTAAATGTACCTTCAATTAATACTTTTCAAGTTTGTAATACTCTAATCAACGTGGGCATGGATAAATATAGATGCTTTATGCAAATGTATGTTTATTATTGAAACCATAGTCAATATAGAGCAGAAGGACGAGACATGTTTCAAAGGTCATAGATGTTTTTCAAAGAACTTGTTCATGTCTATTAGACACATGTAGAAAGAACAAAAAAAATGCCAGGTTACCATTACTTCTCTTTCTTTGCACTGAGCAATTTACTAACACAAACATGTTTAGATTTTGCATGACAGGGCAGCTCTTCTGAAAATGCTAAATGTACATTTATTATTTATTATTACATTGTAGTTTGTCTCTCTCTGTGCCCATTTTGATGAAGCTAAATTCTTAATAAAACTGTTTTCATTGGTATATTTTACTGTTTCTGTTGTCAAACAACGGAATGAATTTGAAATGGTGACTGAAACGCGACCCATTAAGACATAACCAGCTCTCCCTTCCAAGATGTTAAGTTAATCTGCACAACAATTCTGATAATCGAGCCGTCGTCTGGTGAAATCAAATTCACATAAGATAAAGACAATATCTGTGCTCTGATTTCGGCTATACTTGTAAAATTAGTGAAGCAACATAATATCTGTGCTTTACTGAATTAAAGCGCTGCTCCTCCGCGCGAGACGCAGAGAGAGAGAGAGAGAGAGCGAGAGAGCGAGAGAGCGAGCGCGCGTGCTGAGAGAGCAGTACCGGTAGATTCTCAGAAACTAAATAAGGTTTGGGCGCTTTGTTGAAGGGAAAAAAATCGCTAAAAGGGTCTGCAATGTCGCTAAGTTGGCAACACTGTGTATCGCCATTTCTCCAACTAGAGGTTGGGCCACGGGTCAAACAGAAAATACGCGCTGCGTTAATCGCGCGTTAAAAAAATTAGTGCCGTTAATATGATTTTGCGTTAACGCGTTATTAACTATCTATCGGAACTATCGGAAAATGTTGGTGTTATTTTGTCACTTATTGGGAGCAGTATGCTAGCTGGAGCCGTTTACCTCCAGTCTTTGTGCTAAGCTAGGCTAGCGGTGGGTGCGTCAGACAGAGTTACGGCACGCATGGAGATGAGAAGGGTATGTGGACTTATCTAACTCTGGGGGATACGGTGAATAAGCTAAAGTCCCTAAAAGTCGGCGTGTTCCTTTAAGTTTGGGAGGAAGATTTGTGGTATTTTTAAATGAGGGAATAGCTGCAACACATAAAACGTGTCAGATGAGGCCCTACTGCCACATACATGCAAATTCACACACTCGCCAAAGAAGTAAAGTGTGAATGTTTTTTTAAATTGTGTTTTCTTCTAACATGTGATAGATGATGATAAGATAAGAAAAAAAACAGAGCTGCCAACTTAAACTGGCCTAAACAGGAACATTAAAATTCTGCATTAACCCTTAAAGACCTAGAACATTTTTGGGGCACATGACTCGCCAATTCTTTTCTTTGTTTTTCTAACCCATTATAGCAGTCAGCATCAAGTGCTATATATCATTTTAACCAGGAGAACTTGAAGTTTCAATCTAGCTAATTTAAATTTTGTCTTAGAATGGATTAATTTACCAGATTTAAGAAAAACAGCAGCAAATGTTTTTTTTGTACTTTTTTACTCAACTCAAAAAAAACTCCTGAAGTTTGGATTTGTTCCATTAGAAAGTTATACTTGGATATTCTAGATTTCCAGATTAAATTGTGTCTACATGTAACAATCCCCAAGCAAGTTATAGCAATTTATTACAATAGTATCTGCGATTTTCAGTGAAAAGCTGGTGTTTTTTGAAAAAGTTCAAGAAGTAAAGTAAATAGAAACATTGTTATATAATAATAGAATGTAACCAGGGCAAAAATAGCCTGTAGTCTTGCTTCCCGCCTCTAGAGGGCACTCTGGTGCACATGAGTAGTGCAGTAACGGAAAGAACAAGAAGTTTCGGTTTTGCCTTTTTATAGACCTTGACCTTCAGAGAACGCGTGAGCTGAGGCGCGTTAGAAATTAACAACACCAACTTATACCATTTGCTTATACGAAAGCGAAAAGGGGAAACCCCCAATTTGGTGTTCTGTTTGTTGAACGGTTGGAGCAGTGATTCATCGCACGGAATCTTTGTTTCTCCTGAGTGCCAGAGATTTCTGTGTGAAACGAGCATATACATTCCACAGTGACGGCGATTGAGCGTGAGTGTTTGTTTAATAGAAATGTAACATGTTATTTGAACTCATTATTACAGCTCATGTTATTATTGAGGAGAAATATAAACAATACTTCTGTTTCTGTGATAAAATAATGTCAGAGGGGAGAACGAAGAGACGTTAGTGCACGTGAGGTGACCGTTGCGCGGGCTTTCTAGTGCGGTGCATCGCGTCACAGAGTGAGTGTCATTTTATTTCATTATTTTATTGTAAATGCTTATATTCACTCAAAGAAAGTATCTGGCTAGCTCTGCACCGTTTGTAATGTCAAAGTTTATTGATAATCTGTAAGAGATGAGAATGAGTATAGTAATGTTAATTGTAGAGTGTTAAGTATGTTTATTTCTGTCTTACAAGTGTGTCAGTGGCTTACTGTATGATAATGTGTCTCTAATCATGTTTATGTTTTGTTCTTTATTCAGAAAACATAAAAAGCCACTACCGTTGTTTATTTAGGGTATAAGTGCTCACAAACCGTTTTGTGTATTCTGTTTTATTTTTGGGAATATACAATTATTTGCAAAAAGCTAAAAAGGGAAAATTAACACAAATTGAGTATTGTGAAAGAGAACTTACTGAGGAAAAATATGGAAGTGTAACTATTATCCTTTATTTTGGGTTGTATCTTTGTACATTTGTGGAACATTGTAATTCACACTGTACGTGGCGAGCTCTGTTTGAAAGTTTTTATGTTTGTTATTTTCCTATTGTAACTCGTTGTATACATTTTTGGTTATATTCCTGACCCCAAGCGGAAACTCCAGACATTAACGCTGCGTCTTTCTCATACGCAGTCGAAAATAAAGAACCCCTTTTTTTTAGATGTTTGGTTGTGTTTGAGTTTTATATAGTGTGCACATTTACACGGCCACAAGAACATTGAAGCAAAAGTGACTATATATACAGTACTGTGCAAAAGTCTTAGGCATGTTAATATCCGCCGCCGTCGACTGTAGACGCGCTAGAGTATAGGGTTAGACTCAGCCGCCGTCGACTGTAGACGCGCTAGAGTATAGCGGTTAGACTCAGCCGCCGTCGATGTGTAGACGCGCTAGAGTATAGGGTTAGACTCAGCCGCCGTCGATGTGTAGACGCGCTAGAGTATAGGGTTAGACTCAGCCGCCGTCGACTGTAGACGTGCTAGAGTATAGGGTTAGACTCAGCCGCCGTCGATGTGTAGACGCGCTAGAGTATAGGGTTAGACTCAGCCGCCGTCGATGTGTAGACGCGCTAGAGTATAGCGATTAGACTCAGCCGCCGTCGATGTGTAGACGCGCTAGAGTATAGGGTTAGACTCAGCCGCCGTCGACTGTAGACGTGCTAGAGTATAGGGTTAGACTCAGCCGCCGTCGATGTGTAGACGCGCTAGAGTATAGGGTTAGACTCAGCCGCCGTCGATGTGTAGACGCGCTAGAGTATAGCGATTAGACTCAGCCGCCGTCGATGTGTAGACGCGCTAGAGTATAGGGTTAGACTCAGCCGCCGTCGATGTGTAGACGCGCTAGAGTATAGGGTTAGACTCAGCCGCCGTCGACTGTAGACGCGCTAGAGTATAGCGGTTAGACTCAGCCGCCGTCGATGTGTAGACGCGCTAGAGTATAGGGTTAGACTCAGCCGTCGTCGACGTGTAGACGCACTAGAGTATAGGGTTAGACTCAGCCGTCGTCGACTGTAGAGTAGGGTTAGACTCAGCCGTCGTCGATGTGTAGACGCGCTAGAGTATAGGGTTAGACTCAGCCGCCGTCGACTGTAGACGCGCTAGAGTATAGGGTTAGACTCAGCCGCCGTCGACTGTAGACGCGCTAGAGTATAGGGTTAGACTCAGCCGCCGTCGACTGTAGAGTAGGGTTAGACTCAGACTTAAAGTATTAAGGTAGGTAGGATGACAGACTTCACATTTTTCCTTTAAAATGCTTCTAAATTAATTAAAAGGTTTAACTGGTAATCAGATTTGAGGAATCTTAAATCTTAAATTGAAGATTTAAGGATTAAATTTTTTTTTTTTTTTTTTTTTTTTTACCTTTGCTAATAAGGGCAATGATTATGGTTAAATTCAATCAAATTAGTATATGTTGAGTATTTTATTTGTTGTGTTTGAGAGTGCGCACAGAAAGCTGTTAATTAAACTATTTGTTCTTGCAATAAATAGCAACTAGTCATGCTGGAAACCAGATTCGGGAGGGAAAATACCCAGAGATGCTGTAGTAATGAAACTTGCTTTTTGTTTGAATAAGACTTTAATTCTGATTGAATATAAAAAAAGATAAAGAGAGAAATGTTGAAATGTTGAAACAAGATCAATAGATAATAAAACAAAATCTGAAATTTAAAAATGATAAATCATAATAATAGGAATATGCATTCTGAGATAATTAGGACATTTTGAGTCAGGAAGAAACTAGACTTTGATTTATTTATGTATATGAGAGATATAAAACCGAGCAATAGGTGCTCTTAAAGATGAATAAATGGTATATTATATTACATATACTGCACGTGTTTAAATATTATACTTTCTTTCTGAAGGTGTCTAGAATTTGTATCCCGTTATCCCTTGTGGGAGACAGTGTGAAGAAAAAAAAACTGATCCATTGCAGAGATTCTAAATGCCCGTACACACCGGGACGAATATCGGCGCGCGTTATTCGCCAGCGTTTTTCAACGCGTTTTTTGTGTTCACACCCAAGCGTTTTTCGCTGACGATGAGCCGAGTGAACATGCAAATTCATTCCCTGACATTAGATGGCGCTTAATGTAAAACAGAAATACAATACCACTCCATAACAGTCTATACTCTGCAATACCACTCCATAACAGTCTATACTCTGCAATACCACTCCATAACAGTTCTCTTTTAACAAGATTTTTGTAGTCGCTGTCGCGTTTGTCATAGAGTTCTTTATTCCGACACCAACGAGACCAGCTCTACATTCATCTTGCCTTGCATCTTCCTTGTCATTTCTTCCCGGCAGTGTCTGTCTATGGGCAGTGTAGACGCTACTTGGCGTCTATCTTCTTCGCTGTTACGTATGTGTGCTCGGCAAGACCGTTTTGTGTTTGAGCGCCCCCAAGTTGTGTTTTACTGTAACTTCAGAAGCTCCAGACACGTGAGCAAAAGCGCCAATCTCATTGGTCGGATAGTTTTTGACGCGGCGCGTCAAACCAAAAAAACGAACCCGAGGCGTTTAAAAAAAAATTACGCTTTTACGCGTGGCGTTTTTCGCGTCGGTGTGCACACTCACATTGGCGCCCTTTGTTTAGTCACGAGGCGTTAAACGTCGGCGAATATCGCGTGCGAAATTCGTCCCGGTGTGTACGGGCCTTAAGAGTCAATGGTTTTAAGTTAACTAAGATAATTTTTGTGCATTGTGTATTGCTTGAGAATGAGTGTCAAGTTACTCTTTGGATTTCACACATCAGTTCTGCCTCTAACTTGAAAAAGGGCTTAGTCAACCACGGACACAGGAATCATCTAAAAAAATGGCTTTTACTTTATCTTCAATAAAGTTGTTACAATCTTGATTTGCAGTCTGTTGATTTCATTCATATCACAATAGATTGGAACAGATGAACTTTGTCTCCCAGCTTGACAAAGCTCTTAGTGCCTCTTTAACAAGTTTTCCAAGAAAGTCAAGTTGCACTTCATAGTTTTCATACTCACTGCTGTCAATAGCCATGCTTGCTACTCGATCACAGGTTTTCTCCGGTGCAGATATTGCACCAGTCAGTTCGTGCAATCCATATCTTGACCAGAGATTATTTCGAACAATTCTCTCAACTTCATTAAACTTCAAATCGCACTCACTTGCAGTCTTCTTAATGTCAGCTTCCTGCTGCACTCAGTGGCGGTTCTAGACCACAGTAAATGGGGGGGCCAGGCAGGGGCCACTTGTGCTTTTAGGGGGCACACCTTTAACATTCATCTTAACCTATTTTCAGTATTATTTCAAGTCATTTTTCACCATGTCATGCATGACTGCAATCTCTAGAAAAAGCTAATAAATTATATTAGCTAAGCTAATAAAACAATTTCAATTCAAATGAATGTTTCATTATGTTTAATTGTAGTGTGATATAATGATCAATAATAACACATTTTTAGCATCTAAGCACATCTAGGCACTTTTTTACACCTGGGGTGGGCGATATGGCAATAATATCATATCACGATTTTATTTATTTTTTCAGGAAAATCACGATTTTATCACGATTCTTTTTTCACGTTGGTTTTACTATTTTGCATGAGACTGAGCATTACAGCCAAACTAATGTCCCTATTCTAAAAGCAAAGCCTTATAGGTAACAAAATATAGGTAACAAAATATAAAATAAAAAAGAATGGCAGACATTTTGGCCAAAGTGGCGAAGATAAAAATCTTTGTCACTATTTTCTTTGTTATTAAAAATTAAGAACAGAGATACATATTACACATACACAACTTAATATACAAATGAAATAAACAGTGCTTTATTTTTTCAGCTATAGGTGTATTTAACAGTAGAATTGAAGAAAGTAATTAAATGAACAAATATGAAAATAAAACACAACAGACTTAAAGTTCTCAGTCAAGAGCAGTGAATGATTTCCTCTGTGTTTTGTTGTTTTATTAACATTAAAGGGATAGTTCTCCCCCAAAAAAGTCATAATTTACTCTTTTAAGTTGTTTTAAACCTGAATAAGTTTCTTTCTTCTGTTGAAAATAAACGTTATTTGAAAGAATGTGAGTAACCACAACAGTTGATGTACCCCTGTGACTTCCATAGTATATTTTTTTCCTACTATGTATGGAAGTCAATGGGGACCAGCAACTGTTTGGTTTTGGGTGAACTATCTCTTTAAGGACAAGCAGCAGCATGTTTATTATTAGGGCTACTGTCTCTGTAAGAACTGCACGCGACGCGTCTAATATACACGCATATGATAAGCAGATTTTAATTAATTGCTGCAGTGTAGCCTATAGATGAAGGCGCCGCAACTGATAAAATGCGCAGTTGTTTGGTGTGATTTTACGATTCCAAATTTAGGGGGGCCAGAGGGGGGGCCAAGCTTGGTGACACGGGGGCACTGGCCCCCCCCCAGAACCGCCACTGGCTCTTCATCTTTGCTCTCATCAGCCCTCCATATCAGCAATCATCGTTCGTCTCGAAAACCCTCCGTGTGACGAGTGAGAGCTTCTTGAACTCTTCCTTGAGCTCCTCTTCCATTAGCCTGTGAGCTTCTCTGCTAAGGAAGTTGACTTGTCTCGTGAAACTTATTTTTGCAGCAGTCCTTTCTTTTTTAAGCTGCTCAATTGGTTTCCCCACTGCTTCTTCAGCCATTTTCAATTTATCCACTTAACACTCCGACAGCAACAACACCCTTCCTGTCCTTCACCTTCTTGCTCCAATGACGCACCGTCTGAGCTTGGCCATTCTGCACTGCCCCAAATGAGAAGTCCACTGCTGTTATGCTGATCGTCAAACTGTGTTTACAAGCTGTGGCTGTCAGCTGTGTTATCAACTGTCAAGTTACTCTTTGGATTTCACACATCAATTCTGCCTCTAACTTGAAAAAGGGCTTAGTCAACCACGGACACAGGAATCATCTAAAAAAATGGCTTTTACTTTCTCTTCAATAAAGTTGTTCCAATCTTGATTTGCAGTCTGTTGATTTAATTCATATCACAATAGATTGGAACAGATGAACTTTGTTTGCAGTTAGATTAGTCTTGAAACATTCATTCCTTTTGTAGAAAAGCTCAAGCTCAAATTAGGTTGATAACCTTTAAAGAAGAAAGAAAAAATAATACAATTCCTAATTACAATCAGACACTTGACAATCTATGCATGCACAAGATGGCATTTATCTGAATATAAATTAATTGAGCATCAAACAGTCATCCTACCAGCAGCGTCTCGGGTTGATTAATCACTGATGCGCATCCAATTTCTGTTGTACTCTTTCACTCATAGGCTACCTCATAACTTCTTCCAGTCACAAAGTTTTTTCCTCAAAAGGAGACAAACTGGATAAAACTGCAGGACAAGCGCTCTCACTGACGATTGTTTCTTCTTCTTCTTCTTTGGTTGCTTAACGGCGGATGCGGACTAACTTAGCGCTCTACCACCACCCTCCAGATAAATTGTGCCTGATCATCACTATGGCTTACATCTTTGGAAATAATGTAACCTGCAAGCTACCAAAAAAAAAAAAAATAAAAAAAAAAAAATATTTTTTTAAATATTCTATCAATGAGTTGTCTAGCCTTAGACAAAATATTGACGATTGTTTCTGCCCGTGTTTGGCGTTTTATGTGCTCTAATTACAAGCGCACCTGATAGAGATCATGAGTTGAGTTCGGCTTTTTCCGACGGATAACGGATGACGTCATCTAGATCAGGGGTTTTCAAACTGGGGGCCGCCAGGGGGCGCCAGGGGGGCCGCAGCAAGTTGAAAAAAAAAAGCGGAAAAAAAGTAAAAAAACGGCAAAAAAAAAAAGTGTTAATATGAGTATTGTTATGAAATAACATTATAATAATTTGTTGCATAGCCTATCTGAACATTATACTTTTAATGCTAATCTTTTAGAGATGAACTGATTGATCGGCTGGTGACCAGAATTTGCCGATTTTCGGGCGATTTTCAGTCTGACATATGCCGATTCAAATGCACTCGGGCGCCGCATGATTAACATCGCTTAACATCAGCATCACACGTGCACACAGAACGCACATGTAGGAAACCTTGTGAATTACGGCCGTTTCAGACCGCGAGCGGCGCGTGAGTAGCGCAAATTTTTTTTCGGCGTGCATGTTCCGTGAGTGCGTTCACACTGCGAGCAGGAGCAGCGCGTGAGCGTCAAGCAGGAGCGTCGCGTGCCGTGAGCAGCGGAGGGTTTCGGCGCCGTCTATTTTTGCTGCGCTGCTCACGCTCAATTAAAGCGAAAGCACACTTTTGATGGACAAAATAAATATGATTTCACACAAAAAGTACCAAAAATGCACATAATTTGCATGTATAGTGTGTTTTAACAAGAACTGGAGTAGGCTATGTCAGAAAAGAAAATGAAGACTCAAAAATATTTATAGAAAATGTACCCATTTAAACTTGTTTTTATTAATCAGTTTGGGTAAAAGTGGTGTTTTATAAAAAATATATTTATAGAAAATAAATATTTGTGTGTGCTGTAAAGTGGTTAGAAAAAATGAAATCAGAATCGGCTAAAATCTGTATCTGCAAACTCAATGACAAATCGGAATCGGTCTTGAAAATTGTAATCGGTTCATCTCTATAATCTTTCTGATTGGCTGGTATCAAACACCATCACATAATCTGATGTTCACCTAGATGTTTTATTTATTTATTTCTACATTTGCCGCAGTATTGTCGATGGGTTCGATAACACATCCTGCAAAAGGGGGGCCTTGGCCAGAACCTAGTAGTATTTGGGGGGCCTTGTCATGGAAAAGTTTGGGAACCCCTGATCTAGATGACGACGCTCTTCGTGGCTTTCCGTAACACCTATGATAATCAGTTCGGCATACAAATCTCTTTTCTTCAGTCGTCCCCAATAATGCTTAAACTAAATGTGTTTAACTTCACAATGAGATTGGGTGACCAAATTTAAATATAAATTGTGATTTGAACGGGCACATAACAGACATCTTAGAGTCATTTTATTTTGGTTTCTTGTCAAAAAGAGAAAAGACAAAGAATTATTTTTGTTTACATTATACACAGTTTTCTTGCTTTTTCCTGCGTTTTGCAATGAAGAATGCTTGCTTTTTTCTGCAATGAAGTACTAAGCTTTTTAATAAAATGAAGAACTGCTGTGTGTTGACAACCAGAATAGACTTCTGATTTTTGCGGTTCTCTGAGTGTTCAAGATTTCAGACAGCTGCCTTGATAAGTGGAATGACTGCAGAGAGAGAAATTCTGAGAGGGGTCAACATGGGGAGACTGAGAGAGTGTAAAAGTGACATTTCACTTGAGACTTTTTCTAAAGACAATTTTACCATGCATTATGACATTTTGTGGCAGGGTGGATCAAAAGCCAGACCGAGGAGAGAGCCATCACAGCCTGATGATCCAATGCATCAGCCTGAAGTTCAACTGAATGACAATCCACACAGAAAGACAATAAGCCTTGTGGGCTAGGTGCTGCGTTTTCAATGATCACTACAGAGACCGTTTCAAATTTAGTTATTATTTAACTTGATTGTTTTTGATTATCCACTGGTTTCAGCAATTCTTCATATTTCTTCAACTAACACTTTGAACCTGCTTTCAGTAGATACCTGTAACAGCCCTACTGCAGGACGTTCAATAGCGGAAGTGAGAGAATGATTATGAATAGAAATGCAACAATATTGGTCACTCCATTTCATTTAAAGGTAATTTTCTAGATTCAATAAAAACAATGTTTCTAATTATAAACTTTTGAAATCACATGCTGTCATCACCAGGGGTACGAGATGGAAATGTTATTTTTTCTTTTTGTCCATGGATCCAAGATTGTGTGAAGATCTTCAAGTCTTCTTTTCAATTGCTTATGAGCAGCAACAAAAAGTTAGAAAATTGAAATTGTGCAAAGAATGACAAATTACTTTTGAGAAATTAAAACGGACTCTCTCAACTGCAACTGAAGGTGTATACGATTATTATTTTAAAGTGTTTAAATCTGTTTGATTTTGAAAAGTTAGGTTTACGTCCACTGTGTAAACTCAAACACATGGCGACTGCATCGGAAAATTGAAAATTGATATCCTAATGTTTAGACACTGTCGCAAGGGGAATGCCACAGTGTGTCTACGTTCAGTAGTTTCTGTCGTTGGCGAAGTTGTTACCGTTCAGATTTGGTGGTATTCCACACATAATAAATATATATGTTCCCCATTCAGTTCATAAACTGCTAAGGCACACAAAAGGTATGAATCTCTGACCAGAGAGGGGTGTGTGAAAGTGTGTGAAAGCGAGTGTGTGAAATATGGTGTTCTAAGACACTTTATGTTAATTATGTTAATCAAAACAGCTGTATCTAAATTGGGGTAAAATATACCCCATAAAATAACAACCATGGATGAATTTGGCTAACTATCCTGAGCTGGGTTATTATTGTGACAGAAAGAAACAGTGCCACACCTGCACAGCGTTTAACTTTGGGAAGGCAGAGAGCAAGCAAGCTTGCCCTGTCCACCCCACATTAACTTTTTCCTTTTGCAGGATGTCATGATGGATCCCAATGAACAGAATGTATTCCAAAATAATGTAATGGATTCCAAATGTATAAAATATTGTCTTGTTACTGTTTAACATGAAATTTCACAGGTCTCATCAAAAAAGGCCAGACAAGCAGATGAGTTAATACATGTGTCACTAACAAAAAATACTTAAGGTCTCCATTCACAGGTTGTTCTTGTGGTTCACTCCACAAACAAGGTCCAGTGGAGTGCGGTTGTGATCTGAGGAAAAATCTTGCAACTATCAGCAAGAGTGTGACACCTCCGTCCAAACCTCTCACCTTAAACTACACCAACCAGCCTGAGCAAACCCCACACGCCAACGGCAACGCGAAGCATAAAGTGGGGGATCCCAGGTGAAAAAGACGTAGTATTAAATGTATTAAAAATATACTTGAAATACAAATAGTATGTTTATAATACATTTGTATTACCAACATGCTTATTTGAAGTGCATTAAAAATACATCGAATTGCATTTTAATATATTTAAAAGTATACTAGAAGTACATTGGTAATAAATAAATGCTTAATTATACTTTAAATAAATATGCTAAACACAAGCATAATTTTTATATATTTCTAACAAATGCACTAGAAGTACTTTGGTAATAAATATATGCTTAATTACACTTTTAAGAAATATGCTAAACACAAGCATACTTTTAATATATTTCTAAAAAGTGCACAATAAGTACATTGGTAATAAATATATGCTTAGTTAAATTTTTAAGAAATATGCCAAACACAATCATACAATTTGTGTGAAGTTTTAGTGTATTAAAAGAAAACATACTTATGTTGCTCTTACTTAAAGTACATTTGTGTAACTTGTGTAAGAACATAGCAAAATTATTAAGCTTTTAGTGTGTTTAAAGTACTTTAAACACTTAGGCCTAGTGCAAATATATTTGTAATATTTATGATTTTAATATTTTAGATTTTTGTATAATGTACCAACTTCTAATGTATTATAAACATTTGTCAACTATTATTAAGCATTTCAATAAGCACTTAAAATTAAAGTTGTTCACTTTTACTTATTTGTAGGCTATTGTAAAGGGCTAGGCTGTTGTCCATTACATGTTTTTACTACTGAAATTCCCACAAGGATATCAACATCATATTATTTTAAATGCATCATAGATACATTTTCCAAAGACGTTTAAATGTTGTCCAAAAATATGTTGTACTTGTTTAAATTTGAAAAATATGAATAACACACGTGACTAATCCTGATTGGTTCCAGAGCCGTTGAACGGCTGTGATTGGGTCTTGTGATAATAATGAGCTCACACCTCACTCAGAACTTGCTGTGGGTTCCTTGAATGTGATTAGATTTCTAATAATTTAGATTAGAAATCTAAATTTAAACTGGAGCGATCGTGTTTCTTTAGAGGACTTGGAGGAAACCACGCGATTCATATGGATCCATCATAATGTTTTTTTGCGATTAACTTTTTCAAACGTGAACAGTTTTGGTGAATCGTTCATCAGAGGGATATAAGTTAAATAGAAAACGTTAGTTAAGTGTTGTTTTTATTTTTTCCCCATCTTCAAGTTTGCATGACGTGTGACATTTGGAACCTCATTATGTTTCTAGGTAAGATTTGTTTTACATTTACGTTTACTTTGCCAGTCGTATTTTTGACTCAGTGTAACAGCACGTCTTTTTCAGTTCAGCTACATTCAATTTGACCAATCAGAGCCAAGCTTTTCAAGTCGAAGTCGAATCAGACTCGAAGAGATGAAGATACTGCTATCAGAAAGTTTTAGTTGCTGTTTGCATAAATAAATAGCTCACTGTTTAGTTTTTTGCAACATTTTTGTTCCCAACATTTTTTTCTAGTTTCCTAGTCTAATTTGTGTTCATTCATGTAAAAATCTATTTAATTGGTTTTTGGGACAGCTGCAAGTCACTTGTCCTGGCTTACAATATTTTGCACTACTTCTAATTTCCTTAAATCTTTTTTAACAGAGGTGGAGAGTGTATGTGTTTCTGTACATCACTTTTTTTCTTTTTTTTTTTGCTCTCAAAGTCAAAGGAAGCTGACTAAAACATTAATGCTAAAAATAAAAATTAGCATTTGTTGTACATTATAATTATTATTCTTGTTGGCTGGGTATACTTTTTCAGTTAAACCGTTAAATTGCCCTTTTTTGCTGTGATACAGTGACATACCATGTAGACTTCACAGTTGTTCAAGAGATATTTTATTAACTCCTTTTCTGAATTACATTGACATTTTATATTGAATGTCTACTGTTAAAATATATGAACTAAGCATTACATGCCATGTTAAAGAATTCCATTTTTACCAGGTGAAAAAGACTTACTATTAAGTGTATTAAATATGTACTTAAGTATGTTTTTAGTACAAAACAAATGTACTTTAATGCATTTATAATACATTTTAGGGGTGTAAATCGGAGCCTACATGACGATTCGATACGATACCGATTTCTTAAGCCAACGATTCGATTATTTTCGATACTTCAGAATTCCCCGCGATACGATTCAATACTCGATTTTTACATGATATCTATTAAGTTTCAAATAAATCAACAAAAATAATATATAATTTGCCTTTTATTGAGTATACAGAATACAATTGCATGTCACAAAGAAATTGTTTTTCCACCTCCACAAATGAATGTTGTTCATTATGTCGCCTTGTTGAGGTATATTGTAGTTTTCCTTGCTTTACCCCGGTCTTAAAGTAAAAAAGATGACTGTGAAAAATAGTAGAATTAAATTAAATACATTTATGGTGAGATTACTACAATTTATTTAATTAAACTCATTTATGGTGAAATTACTACATTTTCATGTCAATCTGTGTTCATTTTGACCACAAAACATGCGCTGTCACTTTAAATCAGCGCGTGCAGCACAGCATAAATAGACTCGGTGTGGAAACGATCTCTGCACTGCTGTATACGCACCGCAACTGGAACGGATAAACGGACCGCAACCGCGTGCAGTGTGAAAGCTCTGACCTGTTAACATGGGTACTGAAAACAATACGCACCGCATACGCACTGCAAACGGAGTATGTGTGAAACGGGCGCAATCAGACAAACGGCAACATCTCTTACCACTGCTCCATCTGTTTTCCTGAAGCCAAAATACATCCACACCCATGACTTGACGCCGACTGGAGTGTGTAACATTTCACTGTCATTGCCAGCTCGCTCTGAAGGATCCATCGCTCTTGAAAGTCAGACTCAACAATGTGTGTGAACATAGATAGACTGTGAAACGTAAGTAACGCGTGTGAAGCGTGTGAAGTAGAAGACAATAATGAGGTTAGCGCCACCCGCAGCTTATAGGTTGTACGCATTTTTCGGAGCAGATCGCTGAAAATAGACAGGCGGCAAAATAAACACATGAATCGATACTCTTGCGGACGCATCGATGCATCGAATCGTCGGCTGTATAATCGATGCATCGATACGAATCGATTAATATTTACACCCTAATACATTTAACAGTACGTCTTTTTCACCTTGTACAACATAGGGAAATGTCAAAACATCATACTGTGTTGTAATAAAAAACGTCTAGGTTACGACCTCTGTTCCCTGAGAACAGGGAATGAGACACTGCATTGATGACGCCATGGGGAACACCCTCCATGTGAACCGGTGTTTGAAAAGCTGTACAATCACAGCAATAGAATTTGACTGGCGACAGCCTGTGACACGACTAGTGCGACTCCAAGCAGTGCCAGTTCCCTTTTGAAAGGGAACAGTAACTTTTTTAACAGAGGTTAATTTTGCTTTAATATAAAAATAAACTCCTCTTTTTCCCCTTTCACAGACACTGTGATCAAACAATTTCCAACATGTCTGAGGTGTGAGCACTGATTCGAAGGAAATGCAACAATGAGGCAAACTCAAAGACCAATCACTCCAATTCACTTGAAGGATGAAGATGGTTTGAGTTGTAACAGTACTGTAACTGTTTGCAGCTATTAATGACTGCACTTTATTGACTGTAGTTAGGTTTATTTATATGTATGTTAATGTTTTTTTTTTTTACAGTTTACATATGCTGCTGTACTGATATACACTGGGTGTAGTACATTAAAGTTTACTAGCTTTCAAAGTGTGTGTGTGTGTGTGTGTGTTTTATACAAATATTTTGTACTGTGTTTTATTGAATGATAATTTTTCCAGTGTATTTGTAATACATTAAAATATATTATTTTTAGGGCTGGGCAAGTTATTATCGCGTTAACGCATTTATTAATTAACGCCGACAATTTTTTTTAACGCACGTTAACGCAGTTTATTATTATTTTGAAAGTCCGTTGCTCACCGGCGTTTAGCGGGGATGCTCTGCCATGTGAATTCCCCCCTGTTGATGTCCTGATAACTATTTAGATTCAGGAAACTCACAAACAGCGAGGATCAGTACTCTCTTCCAATGATTTGTGCTGCACGTCGTTTACAAAAAGATCAAGACAATTCAACTTCGGCAGCGGGCGGGCGTGTGCGCACAACCGCGACAGTTTCACGGGAACGCACTCGCTTGTCGCTGCACCTTGTGCTCGACCACTTCTCCTCACTCTACCAAACGCGAATAGAGTGTCTGGCGCGAGTGATTTCAATGTTAAAGTCAATGCAAGGTCCTGCGGCGCGAATGAGGCGTTTAGCGCGGCGCGGTGGACGCGCGTCCAGTTCGCGTCAAAACTTTGCTTTTTACGCGGGTCAATTTCGCTCTGGACGCGCGAATGGATTCAAAATGTTCAAACGTCCAACTAGACGCGGTAGACGCGAATTTGACGCGCTATTCGCGTTTGGTGTGAACGCACAGGGAAACTTGCTACTGAACACTGACTGTTACTGCTGCTCCCTGATGAAAGATACCTGTTGATACCTATTCAAGTCAAGTCAAGTTTATTTGTATAGCGCTTTTCACAATACAGATTGTATCAAAGCAGCTTCACAGTATTAAATTAAAATAATACAACAAAGTTTGTTTCAAGAGGAATTTATTGATTGATAAAATTAAGTTAAATATCCCCAAAATATCCCCAACTGAGCAAGCCAAAGGCAACAGTGGCAAGGAACCGAAAAACTCCATCAAGTGACCTAATGGTGTCCTAAAACTCCATCAGGTGACCTAATGGAGAAAAAAAACCTTGGGAGAACCCAGGCTCAGTCGGGGGCCAGTTCTCCTCTGGCATTTATGAGCTAGAGGCCGGATTGTAGTTTGAACTGTAGGATTATATGAATGCCTGGCTGAAGAGATGCGACTTTAATCTAGTTTTAAACTGGGAGAGCGAGTCTGAGCAACGAACAGTATCAGGAAGACTATTCCAGAGTTTTGGAGCCAAATGTGAAAATGCTCTCCCTCCTTTGGTGGTTCTGGATATCCTAGGTATGACCAAAAGCCTTGAATTTAGTGATCTTAAAGAGCGCGATGGACTTGGATGGACTTGGGCGCATGCGCACGCAGCGACCGGCAGCAGTAGCGCGATATTTGTTGATTGTTTGTTTTTCTGTTTGCTTCAGTAGCCTTAGTTCTACAGTTTATGTTTAAGCAGACCGGCACTTTTTGTCACATTTGGTGGACTGGTTTCCACAAACCACCGAAATCATGCTACTTACGATTGGCATGGAGTGGTTGGCACTCGTGTTGTTACTGTCGGTGTCCTACCTGGTTCAAGGTTGGGACGGCGAATCTCCAATAAGTAAGATCCAGTATACCAGAGACTTTCTGCTTGTATTTAACAACCCTACAAACATCGAGCCACCTCCTGACTTGGTGTTCCTTAATCTGGAGGAGTTTGATCGAGGTTCGGGGAAGAGAGATCACGCTGGCGCATCTCTACACACAGCGAGGAAGCGGGGCCGGAGGGGAGGAATTCGGGTTCGAGCGAGACAGCAACCCCTGGCTCGCATCGCCCTGCCTTCCATCATTCTGGCCAATGCCCGTTCCCTCCGCAACAAGATCGACGAACTCCAGGCCCATGTCCGTTATCAGCACGAGTTTAAGGAAGCTTGCATCCTGGCGCTGACGGAGACATGGTTTGGGGAGAAGGACCTGGACAGCGAGATGGCAATAGACGGGTTTGGCGCGCCGCTGCGTACGGACCGAGAGGCTGCAATCACCGGCAAGTCGCGAGGTGGGGGTGTGTGTTTGTACGTCAATGAACGCTGGTGCAAAAACATTATAGTGAGAGCGTCCGTATGCACCAAGGACATAGAATTGCTCTCTGTATCTTTGCGCCCACCCTATTTACCACGGGAATTCCCACAGATTTTTGTTACGGTGCTGTATATTCATCCAAAGGCAAATGAGAGCTCCGCCTTAGAATTGATTCTGCAGACTGTACAGAGGTTACAGTGTCTGTCTCCTGATGCCCCTAATATAATCTTGGGAGATTTTAATCATTGTTCACTAAACAAAATCTTAAAAGGTTTTTATAAATATATAATGTGCCCTACCAGATATGGAAAGACACTTGACCAATGTTATGGATCGATTAAAGGGGCCTATAAATCGATACCGCTCCCTCCACTAGGTACAGCAGACCATAATTGTGTACATCTTATTCCTGCGTATCGTACATGCCTACAGAGGGGAAAAGTTCTCACCAAAAAGGTGAAACTCTGGTCTGAGGAGGCTGTACTAGAACTTCAAGGTTGCCTGGACTGTACAGTGTGGGAAGAGTTCATAACATCATCTAGGGACCTGGATGAGCTCACAGATGTTGTCAGTTCCTGGATCTCATATTGTGAAGATATTGTTATTCCAGAGAGAGAGGTAAAAATCTACCCAAACAGTAAACCTTGGGTGAGCAAACATCTTAAAACACTGTTAAATAAGAAAAAATATGCTTTCAAACAGGGCAGTATTATTGAACTTAACCTTATACAAAAAGAGATAAAAAGTGAAATAAAATGGTGCAAATTAGGCTATAAAGATAAATTAGAAAGACAACTAAGTAAAAATAATTTGGGCTCAGCTTGGGACAGTGTCAAGAATATTGTTGGACTAAATGACAAATCAAGGAAAAATATTTTTTTAGAAGGTTTTACGGCAGACTCTACCCTGGCACAGGAGTTTAACAAGTTTTATTCTAGGTTCACTATTTTAGTAAAGAAATGGGTGATTTAAAGGACAGTCTAATCAACTCGGCCCTTCCTACTCTATTTTTTTCGGAACGAAAGGTTGTGAATACTTTAAAATATAGTAAGGCTAGCAAAAGCGCTGGCCCCGACAATATTAGTAGCCGCATGTTGACTCTCTGTGCAGATCAACTAGGTTTTATTTTTTATTATATTTTTAATTTATCTTTGTGTCAACACAGAGTCCCTAATTTATGGAAACAATCAATAATTATTCCAATTGCAAAAAGCTTACATCCAAAAATTCTAAATGACTATAGACCGGTGGCTCTAACTTCATTAGTTATGAAGTCTTTTGAAAAAATTATAAAGAAAGAACTGCTGGAAAAAATTGAACACCTACTCGACCCCTTGCAGTTTGCTTATAGAGCCAATAGGGGGGTACAGGATGCGACTATAACTCTGCTTAACCTCATATACAAGCACTTGGAGGGAAATAAAAACCATGTTAGACTGCTTTTTGCGGATTTCTCATCTGCTTTTAACACTATCCAGCCCCACTTATTGGTGCAGAAGCTCATAAAAAACTTTGGGCTAAATGACAACTTGGTGGGCTGGATTCTGGACTTTCTTACAAACAGGACACAGAGAGTGAGAGTAAATGGGCATCTGTCTGAAATTTCAGTGATATCAACCGGCTCCCCTCAAGGCTGTGTTCTCTCTCCTCTTCTGTACATTATGTACACAAATGATTGTCGGAGTGAACTAATTAATAACTATATTTTAAAGTTTGCAGATGATACAGTCATAGTAGGTCTAATGGACAACAATGAAACAACTTACGGCCCGGTATTACCTTATTTTTTAACCTGGTGTAAAGAAGCTTTTTTTAGACTTAAATATTACTAAGACAAAGGAAATGTGCATTGATTTTAGACGTCACCATCCTACTCTTGAAAAGACAATTATAGATGGTAAAGAGGTTGAAATCGTTGAGTCGTACAAGTACTTGGGAATCATTATTGATAACAAGTTGACCTTTGACCTGAATACGGACATGCTGAATAAGAAATGTCAGCAACGTCTCTTCTGTCTGAGAAAATTAGATAAGTTTCAAGTAGACAGATCCCTGATGTCATTGTTTTATAAATCTTTTATTGAGTCTGTTTTCACTTTTTCATGCATTTGCTGGTATGCTTCTCTTAGTTTAAAACAAAAGAACACATTAGTAAGGGTAAATAAAGTTAGCAGCAAAATTATTGGGACTCAACTGGTAAAATTAAATTAACTGTACAATAGACATGTACTGAAAAAGGCGGAATCCATTATGTCTTGTAGTTCTCACCCCCTGCATGCGGAATTTAAGATGCTGCCTTCTGGTTCCCGCCTTAGTCAGCCATACGCCAAAACAAATAGATATAAATTCTCCTTTGTACCCTCTGCTATCTCTTTGATAAATTCTGGAAAAAGAGGTAACTTTTGCACTAAACTTTAAATTTACATGGTAGTGGTATTAATATCTATTTGACAGATTTGTATTTTTAATTTTTAATGATGTTGATGTTTGTTGTGATGTATTGTTTGTGTACTACTTTTGCTACTGCAGCAAACTAATTGCCCCTCGGGGACAAATAAAGTTGAAGTTGAAATTGATTATAGGGCGATAGAAGATCCGTTAAATAGACTGGAGCTAAGCCGTTTAGGGCTTTATAAGTCAGTAGCAATACCTTGTAATTAATACGGAACTTTATAGGTAACCAATGCAGTGATGATAAAATCGGTGTTATATGATCATATTTTCTTGATCTCGTAAGAACTCTAGCGGCGGCATTTTGGACTAACTGTAGCTTGTTTATTGAGGATGCAGGACAACCAGCTAATAAAGCATTACAGTAATCCAGTCTCGAGGTCATGAATGCATGAACTAACTTTTCTGCATCAGAAACTGATAGCATATTACGTAGCTTAGCAATGTTTCTAAGGTGGAAAAAGGCTGTTTTTGTAACATATGAAATATGATTTTCAAAAGACAGGTTGCAATTGAGTATAACACCCAGGTCTTTTACTGTAGATGATAAAGTAACAGGACATCCTATGATGTTAAAGTTGTATTGTGCGAGGTTTTGTGGGCGGTTTTTTGAACCGATAAGTATTACCTCTGTCTTGTCTGTATTTAATAAAAGAAAATTACGCGTCATCCAATCTTTTATATCTTTAACACACTCTGTCAATTTGGAAAATTTAGCGTTTTCATCCGGCCGTGATGAAATATATATTTGAGTGTCATCAGCATAACAATGGAAACTAATTCCATGTTTCCTTATAATATTTCCAAGTGGCATCATATATATGGAAAATAACAGAGGGCCTAATACAGATCCCTGCGGCACTCCATAGTTTACTGCAGTTATGATCGATTTTTCTCCATTTAAATAGACAAAATGGTAGCGGTCAGATAGGTATGATTTGAACCAGCTTAGTGCTTGTCCTTGAACACCAGTATAATTTTGTAGTCGATCTAAGAGTAATGTGTGATCTATAGTATCGAACGCAGCACTAAGATCAAGTAAAACTAGTATTGAGATACAGCCTTGGTCAGAAGCTAAAAGTAAATCATTTGTGATTTTAACGAGCGCAGTTTCAGTGCTATGATGCGGTCTGAATCCAGACTGAAACTTTTCATAGATATCATTTTGTTGCAAGAAAGAGCCCAGTTGAGCGGACACCACTTTTTCTAATATTTTAGACATAAATGGAAGATTTGAAATGGGTCTATAATTTGCTAGATTATTATGATCTAATTGTGGTTTCTTAATGAGAGGTTTTATAACTGCTAGTTTAAATGTTCTTGGAACATGACCTAAAGATAAAGACGAGTTAATAATATTGAGGAGAGGCTCTTCCACTACAGGTAACACTTCTTTCAGTAGTTTAGTTGGTATAGGATCTAATAAACATGTTGTTGTTTTAGATGAAGTGATAAGTTTATTTAACTCTTTTTGTTCTATAGTTGTAAAGCACTGTAATTGTTCTTGCGGGGTGATAATTGAAGCTGAATTATAAGGCGCGATTGAAGATTGAACGTTTACAATTGTGGTTCTGATGCTTTCTATTTTCTCAGTGAAGAAGTTCATGAAATCATTACTACTGAACTGTAACGGGATATTTTGTTCGGGTGACGTCTGTTTATTTGTTAGTCTAGCCACGGTGTAAAATAAAAACCTTGGATTGTTTTGGTTGTTTTCTATTAGTTTGCGGAGGTGCTCAGCCCTGGCCGCTTTTAGGGCCTTTTTATAACGTGACATACTGTCTTTCCACGCGATTCTAAAGACCTCTAAATTAGTTTGTTTCCATTTACGCTCTAAAATACGGGTTTCTCTCTTTAAAACATGCGTAGTATTGTTATACCATGGTGCTTTATTTTTCTCTCTGACCTTTTTTAATTTAATAGGTGCAACCACATCCAATGTTCTAGAGAGAATGGTGCTCATAGTGCTAGTTAGTTCTTCTAGTTCATCTGTTTGTTTGGGTTCAGGCAGCAGCTGAGACAGATTAGATAAGCAATTTGAGAAATTATCTATGGTGGATGGGAGGATTGTTCTGCCTGGTTGATAACGCGACGCCGCATGACATATTACAGCAGTACGTAATATGCAAGTTACCATGTAGTGATCAGTGACTTCATCACTTTGTGGAATGATATCTATATCGGTTGGATCGGTTCCATGTGATATAATTAAATTGAGTGTATGATTAAGACGATGTGTTGGTCCGGTGACGTTTTGCTTGACCCCAAATGAAATTAATAAATCTGTAAACGCAGCTCCTAACGCATCATTTGGATTATCTACGTGCATGTTAAAATCTCCAACAATTAATGCTTTATCGACATTGACTAATAGGTCTGAGAGAAAATCTGCAAACTCTTTTAGGAAATCAGCGTAAGGCCCTGGCGGTCTATATACGGTAGCCAAGGCTAGAGATAATAGGGATGTTTTTCTAACATCTAAGAGCGTAACATTTAGTATAAGTACTTCAAATGAAATAAACTTATAACCCGTTTTCTGAGTAACATTTAGAATATCTCTATAAATGGTTGCAACACCTCCGCCATGACCAATCAGACGGGGCTCATGCTTATAACAGTATCCAGGAGGAGTAGACTCATTAATACCGAAATAATAATTTGGTTTAACCCCCTGAGGTCTACGGTATCGCCGGCGATACCAGCTCGCTTTTTTTTTATCAATGTAAAAGAAACTCATAAATACTCTGTTGACTTTGATTTTCCATAGGAGTTTCATACATCAATCGATTCTGTTAAATGTGTATTATTTTTGTGTATACTCACAATAAAAACAAAGTGTTGTGCTTTTTGCCAAATAAAGAAAAATAAACACGAAGCGAGTTCTGCCTCCTCTCTGTCAGTGAAGTCCATTCTGAAACGCGTCCGAAAATGAACAATAACTGAGCGAATACTCAGTCAAACAGGCATACAGAGACACAGGCATGAAGCTTGAATTCTCTTCTTTTAAATGAAGTAATTTATATAAAAAACAAATATTTTCATCTTGTGAAATCTGTATTAAAAGAGAGCGATTCCAGTCGAGCTCATCTCATCTCATTACGTTATAATCGGCCCCGCCCACGGAGAGCGCGCGCTATTCAAACGCAAATGACTGAGACGATCCCATACAAACTGTGAACGCCCACATATCAGCTCGAGAAAACACATCAAGTTTATTCAGATAAGTGTAGTTGTCTACACTGTCTCGCAGCGCTGTGAGGAATAATAATAATGGAAAACTTACCTCAGAAGTGCTGGTATTTCGAGGAGCAACGGATGGAATAATGTAGTAAGTTTTTTTTTTTCATTCTCAAGTAAATCGCGTTTCTGTGTGAATGAATGAACGCAGAGATGCGCTGTTTACCACAACTCGCAAAAAGACGTTTTAAATTTGAATTGCGTTTCTGTGTGTGAATAAATGATCTGCTTTTAGCAAACTATTTTGCTATACTGAGTAAAATCGATTGAAATATGTTGAAATAAAATGTATTTGTATAAGCAACGTATTAAACTGCAAATTAACATTTATATTCCTTATAATAAAAACGAAAGACCTATGTTACAGACATATGAAAGACAACATTTCGTTGATTAGTTTTGGATAGATTACACATTTTTACTGTAAAATATCTGCCACCTCAAATAAGCTTTTGTTTGCCAATTTTTGCTAATATGTTAAATATAGTATGTTTTGTCAATGTAGGCTATATTCGAAGTTTGAAATATGTATGATAAAATGTATACTTTAGTTTTTACAAAGAAAGATTACACTTCAATTGTTGTTGTAATTGTAACCTTTTTAATAAAAAAATATATATTTACAAGGTAGATGTAAACAAATTTTAAAAGGTAAATATAAGCATTTTCTTTAAATAATTTTTATTGTGTTTTATTATTGACAAATTTGGGGAGAGGATACATATTCCAAAACTGAAAATACAGTATGAGAATTAACTGCACAATTAATAGACATGTTTTCCTTGGATATTATACAATTTGCAAGCAAAATGTATGAAAAAAAAAAATAATTGACATGCTTCCAACTGTGAACCAATTTGGTAGAATATATATATATATATATATATATATATATATATATATACTGTATATATATTGCTGTTGCATTCTTTCTTGTGGCTATAGGTGACACACCTGAATGAATGGCTCATTAAGTATGCGGGCCCCATTGTCTCCTGAGGTGTGAACCACTACATATGCATGATGCTGTTGAATCGTTGACGCCCCTTGCGCATATTGCCTTTACAAACAAAAAGTGTTTTACAAGATTTAAATCAATGTATTGTGTTATGTGAATGATAAGGGCAGGATGATTTTCACATCATTTTGAAGAAAAAACTCTAGGCAAAGACATCAATTAGTCAAAAGTCTTATTGACACGTATTTAGTTTTGTGGCCTTATTTCAGAAACTTTAGTTTTTTGTTTTTTCAATAACCATGCATAAACATTATTCTCTCAAAAATACAAACATGTACATGCATGTTGCTCACATATTATGGTAGCCCTGTTTGTGCTAAATAGAGTGTAATTATACCTTTGCCATTAATATGTTTATAAGCAACTGAAAAAAGCACAAATGTCAGGGCATGTCAGAACATCTCAAGGACCCCAAAAACCCCTCAGACCTCAGAGGGTTAAGCCAGGTTTCAGTAAGGCAAAGTACATCGAAGCTATTATCTGTGACTATTTCATTTACAATAACTGCCTTAGGTGTGAGTGATCTAATGTTTAGAAGACCTAGCTTTAGAAATAGTTTTTGTTTACTAATAGCAACATTTTCTGTTTTAATAACAATTAGATTTTTCCTAGATCCTGCAGTAGATTTATTATTTGATCTCACTAAACGAGGAATAGACACGGTTTCTATGCAATGTTCTACACTAGTATTTGTTAAATTGGTGCAGCAGAGACTATGATTTGGACTTTTGGTTACTAGTCAAAGGGTATTTAACATTTTGGAGATGTTATCTGACAGAAGATCCGCTCCGAATCTGCTTGGGTGTAAGCCATCAGCACGGAAAAGCCTAGGACGCTCCCAAAACAGATTCCAATTATTTACAAAGAGCAGTTTCTGCTCATTGCACCATGACATTAACCATTCATTTAGAGCAAATGATCTGCTGAACTTTTCATGCCCTAATCGGTACGTGGGAAGCGGTCCTGACACAATGATCGTTGTTTCAGGCGATGTGCTGCGTACCGTATCGATTAGATTCCTGAAGTCTTTCTTCAGAATCTCCGTCTGGCGCAGCCTGATGTCGTTCACTCCCGCGTGCAGGACCACAGTTCCGACGCGCTCGTCACCGTTCAGGATCTCGGGAACGCGAGCAGCGATTTCAGAAACACGAGCACCAGGAAAGCAGTGACTGTGCACCTTACTTTTACCTAACGTAGCGTGTACGTGCCGAACGATGGAATCGCCGATGATCACAGCATCGCGTTCTGTTTCGCGTAGAGGGGAGAAGCGGTTTTGTGTGGATAACTCGAAAACCGGGAGGGTCGGAGAAAGTCTTGGTCTAAACCTGACTCGCGTCTTCCGCTGCGGAACCACCCAGGCTTCGTGGTGGCGTGTTGGAGCCGGAGTGAACGAGACCATGGCTGATTGCGACCGATGCTGAGGAACGCACGGAGTAGACGTGGTCGGAGTCAGCGGGTTAGTAACGTTAAACACTGATTTGTGTGCAAAGGCGCGTGATGTTTCAAGAGCCAAACACCGGTCTCTCAGAAAAATATTCAGAAAATTCAGAATATTCTCTCTATCCAGAAAAATAAAATAAAAACCAAGAAAACAGGACTCTGATGGTAACTTGTTTAACAAGCTAGATAAAAGGTAATGCCCTGGCAGTGGCAAATAGCTTTGGTTTAATATTTGATTTGATTACATTAATGTTTAAGTTGAGATTTACAAGAAATATTTTATTGCTACTGTGTAAAGGGAATACTGCTGGTAAAAAGCACATTAGGCTATTTGTTTAAAGTTTTTGCAAACCACATGTTATTGCACTTTTGTGTATATAGCAGTACATTTAGATCTGCTATATACACTACTTTAGAATTCATTCTTAAATTTTGCTAACAATGCGATTAATCACGATTAATCGCAAGAAAATCATGCGATTAATCGCGATTAAAAATTAATCGTTGCACAGCACTAATTATTTTCATAATTTTTGCATAAATGAGGCAGAAAATGCTACTGATAACACAAATACACCATTTACATATTTAATTGTTTTATAAAGGTACTGTTAACATAGTTCAAATATATTTGAAATAAATTTACTATATAAAAAATATGTGAGCAATACATAAATATGATTTGTATATATTATATATTCTTATATTTTAAATAATTTATAAGTGTATTTAAAAATGCATTAAAGATGGGTTCAATTGTACTAAAAGGGGTAACAAAAAAAATTAAAAATAAAGCTGAAATAGTATGTTAAAAGCATATTTTAGTTCATCTTCAGTGTGTCTAAAAATAGCACAGTTGAGTACACTAAGTTCTTAAGTTTATCTTAAGAAGTACTAAAGAAAAACTTTTAGTATATGTGGCCTTTGGGAGTAAAAACCCAAAATAGTATACCCCAAATATAGTCTAACTACGCCACTCCCATTTATTGGATTGGGATGGGAGACCCAACTAGTACTCCAAAATAAAGATGTACCCCACGCTAATAATATTCAAGTGAATGAAACAATTGAAGGCTGATGTAACAAAAGCAATATAGACATTATTTATTTGTGATCTTCAATCAAAGTGGTTAAAATACTTGCTTTACATGAAAACAACCATTAATGACAGTAATACATCAGAGGCACTTACATGAATTCTCGCAGACAAATATATAACTATACGAAAAACTACACTAAATAATGTTGGGCCGGACCACAGTGCTCAATGTTGACAGGGATCCACGTTTAATTCACCATGAGCACAAGGCTCCAAAAGGGTTCAGCACACCAAAAACAGCAACCGAGGTTACACTGCATCAACCATAAAGTGCTTTGTTAGTACACACCAATTCTAATCACACCACACGGGTGGTCACCTTAATACATTGAGTATTGAGCCCTGCCCACTAACTGCGAGAACGCAATGCTCGCTTCAGTCTAAGAACAAGTAAAGTGCAGAAAGTACTACTATGATCAGCTGTATAGGAAGCTACCCAAATTGCACATACCACTGACACTTCCCCGTCCCAATCTTTAGTATTGCACACTGCCCAAATACAACAATTCGTCTCAATGGTAAAATATCAATAATCAGAAGAACGTGACCTTAATCATAGAAGTTCACGGGCATGATATAACTGAGTGATAAAAACATACAAAAATGTCATACATGAGAAAACAGTGGCTGGATGTCCAAACAGAGTACACAAACTGCAAAGACCTAAAAAAAACAGAAACACACTTATTTATTTATCCCCATAACCCATGCACCCTACTGATGATATACATTGAAAGCACTTGTAAACCTTCGAACACTCACAAGAGACGATGTTCATTCACAAAAGGCTCCTAATGACCCTGTGTGCATTGAAGCACACAAACGCCGGAGGGCGCACAAGCCAGTGCGCACGGATGAAGGAACGCACAGGACCTGGTATAATGACGAGCTACACATAAAACAAACGTGAGTCTTTGCAAGGCCAAAGTCTAACAATTAATTGGATATCAGGCTAACAGATACCTACTTTGAGCTAGGCCACCCACACCAACACACGGCAGCAATTACGCAAACACCCTGTAACACCAGCACAGTCTGTTAAAAAGCATGGGATATAAATATACTCGGCACGTAGAGCAGGGGACCGTCTCAATGCCTTGTTGACTATACGCACCTGGCCACGAGAGAGAGAGAGTTCCCCGCGAATATCAAACTTCGTTCTGTTTACCCGCCCATTCTACAAAATAGACCACAATAAAATCACACCACAGCATCTCACGGCTCACATCAAAACCACACTCTTTAAGGGAAGCATACTTACCGGCGTTAAACTCCGAAACGCTTCCGCGATTCAGTTACTGGTGACTGCACATGCACACACACTTCAACATGCGGGACGCCAACACCTGGCTGCCTACGCTCACCTATAATCGTGGTTCCACTCCCCTCCGTTTCCTGTCCAAGCGGCCGACAAAACGCAAGAACCCGCCCTTATGGACACCTCTGCATTTAAGCCCTTGCTACTCGCTCCTGGGTCCTAAAGTCCCACTGGCTACATATATTAAGTACAAAATTAGTGTGCGAAAATGGAGCACTTTAAGTACATTATGAAAGTGTACTTTAATAAAATGTATTTTAGTGCACTTTTTTTCTAACCTAGGAATACATTATAAGTATAATTTGTATATATTTATTATATATTATTATTATATTTTAAATAATCTATTATTGTATTTAAAATGCATTAAAGATGGTTTCAGTTTTACTAAAAGTGGTAACAAAATAAAATTTTTTAAAGCTGAAATAGTATATTAAAAATACACTTTAGTTCATCTTCAGTGTGTCTCAAAATAGCACAGTTGAGTACACTAAGATGATCTTAAGTTTATCTTAAGAAGTACTAAAGATAAGCTTTTAGTATATTAAGTACAAAATAAGTGCGCGAAAATAGAGCACTTTAAGTGCATTATGGAAGTACATTATGGAAGTGTACTAAGTGCACTTAAATAAAATGTATTTTAGTGAACTTTTTTTTCACCTGGGATCAAGGACGTGCTAGTAACATACCTCCCTTGCCAACGAGGGAAAGCCCATTGCAACGGTTCGCAAAGAGTCACCCTGGTGAAGATGGAACGTCCATGAGGCAACGAGATGATCCACACATCTGGAGGAAGATGTGGACCAACTAATGGTTTAAGCTTAGCATAATAATTAATTTTGTGTGATGTTTATTGATGTTTTATTTGGTTCAAACTATACTGTAGGACTGAGTATTTAGATCTCATGATCTGAACAATTACTGATTAATTTGAAAATATTTCAGTTACTCGTAAATTGAGAAGAGGAAAATCTCTTAATTATGTAGAGTATAGGGACTCTAACTAGGTACATTACTGTAAAAATAATAAATAAACTATTTTTGAAGAAACTTGAGGGTTTTAAAACCCTAATGATCATAGATGCTAAAAAAATGAATAGTGGCAATAGTTGTTCTCTAATAAGAGATAATGGGTGATAAGTTACTTTGCCGGACTAGGTCCGAATAGATAATTGGGTAAACTTCTATAGTGATGAATGAATGACTACAGTGAATATATTTTAGGTGTTTCCATTTGCTAAAATAGCAAAAGAAAAACTTTAAAAGGAGATTGATTTTAGGATTGATTTTAGGAGATTGATTGAAATTAAACATTTAATTTCTGAATTATAATTAAGTTGAAGAGCGTTATAGCATAACCAAATTTCCAACTTATTACTAAAGATTTTAATGTTTTAATGAAGACCAAGAATAATGTGACCCAAACATGTTAAATTTAAACTATAAAGAAAAATTCTGAAAAACGTTCTTAATTCACAATGAAGTTACAGATTTAATGATCTGGATCAATGGATCTATGAACTATTCCGCATTGCCAAAAAATAGAGGCAGGACATGTGATGTCCATCAGTTAATTCTGGGAAAATAAGATGGTGGGAAGATAAGTAAGTAAAGATTAAATGTCATGTCAGCAGCTAAGGCTATTCTCATGGCAAGAGCTAATTTTAAGATAATTTTAAGATAATGAGTTAATTTTAAGATAATGAGATTGTTTGAAACAAAATAATAAAATAATTGATATTTGTGTTAAGGATAAAAATGATAAATCTAACCCTTTTCTGGTTAGATTTTATTACACCGATCCTTAAATAGATCTGAGTAAGTAAAACAATCGCCTGCTTTAATTAAATAACAATTTATTATTTTATTTTTCTTGATGAACAAATATATTTTGAAGAATGTTGGTAAACAAACTGTTTTGGTCAGTTCTAATCAGTTCTAAATCTAAATTCAGATGTAGCTACTGAGAAAACAATCATGGCCGTTGTAGCATAAAAGTTTATATGCGATACATTTTATATTGAATCAAATCAAATGTATTTCTAAAGCTTCTTTTGTAATGTCTATTTGAGGCTGTTCTCATTTAACACAATGGGCCCTATCTTGCACCCAGCGCAAGTGACTTTGTACACCGACGCATGTATCACTCCTATTTTGCACCCGCGCACAGCGGACTTTTCCCTCCACAGACGCACGTCGGTAAGATAGGAAATGAACTTGCGCTCCCGGGGTCGGTTCAGCGCAAAGAGGAGGCGTGTTCCGGCGCAAACGTTCCTTCATGCTATTTTGCTTGGCCATAATCAATGTATAGTGCACAACGCGCATACACTTTGATTCTCTCATCTACACAATTTATTATAAAAGCATACATCTAGCTTACACATTTACCCAAATTATCATACGCCTGTTTAACCGAAGTTAATTTGGGTGGGTTTCTCCATTTCAATGTAACTTCTCTCTTTTACGGCCGTGACGAGAGCGTTGCTCTCCTCGACTGTGAACCGCTCCTGGCGTGCGCCTGGCAAATCCGCCGTTACAATAGCAATCCGCTATGGAAAAAGCGCGTCTGCTCTTAAAGGGAATGTGAGATGACGCTCTGATTGGTTTATTTCACGTTACGCCCAAACTACACCTATGAATAATGAAGCTACTTCAGACCAACCCATTTTAGATTTGCGCCGGGCGCAAGAGTCATTTATCCCGCCGGGAAAATAGCAACAGCGCCGAGACCCGCCCACAAAGTTACTTTTGCTTTGCGCTTGACACTTGCGTTTCAGATCGTTAAAATAGGGCCCAATGACTTTAATGACAAATTTGGTGTGGGATTAATTACAGTAATTAATCAGCACATCATGTGATTTAATTAGATTAAATATTTTAATTGCTTAACAACCTTAGAAAATGTGATAAAAATATGATTTAAAAAGAAATGAACATATAAGGCCATGCACATGTCTGCTCTTGGGGATATTTTGGGGATATTTAATTTAATTTTATCAATCAATAAATTCCTCTTGAAACAAACTTTGTTGTATTATTTTAATTTAATACTGTGAAGCTGCTTTGATACAATCTGTATTGTGAAAAGCGCTATACAAATATACTTGACTTGACTTGACTCTTGAAGCCAGGCTAAATAAGTAAACACTCACTGACATGTGCCAGACACTCACTTCTCAGATAACATCAGTGTTTTCAAATCTGTTCCTGGAGGCAACAGTGCACATTTTCAGACACATCTGATTCAACTCATTAGCTCATTAGTAGACACTCCAAGGCTGCATTCATAATCACGTACTTCCCTACTATGTAGTATGTGGAAAACATTATACTAATAAAACAGTATGTCTGAATTCATAGTATTCATAAAACAGTCGGAATGAAGCACCAGAATGACTAACTACTTCTGGCAAGATTTTGAAGTGTGCATCCACTTTGCTGAGGAGCTCATAGTACACACATGCATATTTAGAACCTGTGTTGGGTGTAACTAGTTACTAAGTAATTAGTTACTATTATTGAATCACTTTTCCCTTGAAAAATTAAAGTAAGGGATTACTTTTTTTTTCCTGTAATTTTATTTTACTTCTAATCTAATGTTAGTAAATACTATACAGACTGTAGAACAATTATATATAATACTAGCCTGGGTTTCCCCATGCTGCCTTGAGCGCAGCGCGATTTTATTCACGCTGCTAGTCAGCATGGATTCCATGGACCAGATTTTCGCCTCAGCTAGGGAACCAATCACAGAACGGGGAGGGAGCAGCAAGACGATGACGACATCTATGCGACACACCGAAGCAGTTTGTTTATATCTATGGATCCAACATGACAGACGTAAAAATATATGCATATTTTTAGGAACACATCTACAAAAATATGCCTGTATTTCAAGTTGATAAAATAATTTAAAATCCACATCAGTTTATTTGTGCCGACGCGCCACGCCCTCCCAGGATCTATAACGTTACCTTTTTTTTTTTTAAATGTAAAAAAAAAATATTGAATTCAAATTTACAGACAAAATAGGTATTGAACAAACAATATTAATTAACAATTTTCAAAGGCAGACACAATTACAAATTATAATAAGCAACAGTGACAAAGTCTCAAATATCTATAACGTTACCTAGGCTACTTTCACTTTTAAAAATTCATCATAACCGCGCGCGCGATCTGCTTGCAGTCGTCTAGATGGATGCTGAGGAGTTGAAGAAAAGAATAGCTAGTGGAGATTGTAAAGTTGTCGACAATACGTCATCAAAAATCAAGTCCAGTGTGTGGGAGTAATTTGGAGTTATCTGAAGAAAATATTGTGAAAGGCTTTGCTGCAAACATTTTTGTGTTGGATAGCTGCAAATGTGGAACTTCATCCCTGAGGAAGCACGCAGAAACTGTGGTAACAAAGCAGTTCTATCGAACGGTATTTTTCATATTTAACACTGTTAAGTATGTGTGGTGTGCAGGGCGTGTTTGAACCCATAATGGTCAGATGTAGGCTAGACGAAATTGCGTGGCATATACTGTTGTAGCCGCGACTGTTCGATTGGTAAAATGTTATAAGGCTACTCAGTTTTGTGGTAACGTTAGCCATGTTCTTCATGAATCGGCCTTTTGACAGCTTCGGCTGAAGTTGTCCTTGTGTTAATTGTCGTGTAATAACTTCTGTATGACCTGGCAATAAACATTTTTGTAAGTGTGTCTATAATGTGATAGTCTAAACTGATTTTATTTCGGGTGCGGGTCGGGTGCAGATTTTAATTAGTGCTGCTGTCGGAAAACGGGTCGGGTGCGGTTTTAAGCACTGCGGGTGCGGATTTACAAAATCGGACCCGTGCAGGACTCTGGTGTACACATAAATCACTGACCCATCGTCGTCTTCTTCGTTGAATATCTGTTGCTCTACATACGTCATCTGGTATAATTGAAACGATTGGCTATGAGCTACGTACAGGCGCATTTGATAGACATTTGTAGCGCCCAATAAACGGCTCTGGGCATTCGTAAACCACGCCTCAAATACGAGAAAATGAACATGTGGTTCCCAGACCACGTCTCAAAGGCTACGTTCACACTGCAGGGCTTAATGCTCAATTCCGATTTTTTGAAAAAAAAAAGATTTTTTTTGCAAGGCCGTTCACATTTCCAATTAAATGCGACCTTTTGTGATCTCCTGTGTGAACGTGAAATGACCCAGAAGTGACCCGCGTGCGCAGAAGAGGACTCAACGGTCAACGACGTCACTTGTTGTTTGCGGAAGTAGCTAAACTTTAACTGTGATTCTCTCACACACACACACACACACACACACAAGCGCGCGCAGCGACCGTTACACAAGAGCCCGTTTACCTCAGCTCGACGAATATGCAGTCCGTTTTCAAACCGACGACTACTTCAACGCAGGATTATGACGTTTTTCGCGTATCAATGACGTGCGGGTCGGATAAATGCGACCTGGCCGTTCAGACTGAAGTCGCATTTGAAAAGATCGGATATGTATCGGATTTGGGACCACATACCCAAGTGGCCTGGGTCGCATTTGAAAAGATCGGAATTGGGTCGTTTCAGCCTGCAGTGTGAACGTAGCCAAAGAGAAAGAGGTCTGACGTTAGCCAGGCTAATATAATACATTAGTGGAATTAATATTAAAATTTGAAGTCTAACTTTAAAATGTTTTTATGTATCCACATTTATAATACTTTGGTCACTTAGGGTTAATAAGAATAATTTATGTAGTTTTATATTATTTATTTGAATTAATTACAAGAGCAGTTTCATGTCTATCCTTGAATCACTAGTCGAGGTTGTTATAGGATTTAGAAAGTACTTAATAATAACTCATTTTGGAGAGAGTACTTTGTACAGTAATCTAATTACACTATTAAGCGATGAAATTAGTAACTAGTACTTAATTACTTTTTAAGAGAAACTTACCCAACACTGTATAAAACATTATTTTTTTAATGGCTGCTAAGTAAATACTAATTCAAAAGAAGAACCCACTTAGAGTATGCGATTTCAGATGAAGCCCAATCCCTGAAATGAATGGATCATGTAAGTGCCTCCAGGAAGATGTTTGGGAAACACTGACATACATTTGCTTTTAAAACACTCAGATACAGCCTCAACATTTAACTTACCTTCCCCCTCCAGTAGCCAATCTCTCCAGAAAGCAAGAGTTCTGTTCTCAGACCTCTTCCTGTTGCTTCCAATTGGTGAGAAAATTGGTTTAAAAAGATTGACCATGTCGGTTGATGTTAAAGGCACAACAGATTCAATGAACACTGTGTGGACCTCCAAAGTGATTAGACCTTCCTTTAGCTTAGGGTGCAAGACAGCACAGAAAACCAATGACTGAAAAAAAATTATACCATAGTAAATGCTTCAGTTAGTGTTAACATATATATATATACACACACACAGAGGTGTAGTGGTAAAAAAAGAGGTGGGTAAACGACATGTAGGCTAGTTTGGGCTAGTGACTGATGAATCTTGATGCAGTCTGCTGCTTCCTGCTGGCAACACCGTAAGAGATTGGTCAACACTGACAGTAATGCAGCGCAATATGAAAGACTTCGTCTTAGGTTGAACAACCTATGAAACTAATAATGAACAATATGAAACTAAAACGACATAAGCTTAATTTAAAATGGCTTAGGAATTATAGGCTATTTAGAGGTGGATAAACGCAATTTAAAGGTGGATAAACGCACTTTGGAGGTGGGTAAACGCTATTTCCGAATTTTGGGAGGTGCGCAAACACCGTTTACTTCAATATTACAAAAATATTTTCTAACATTAGTGTTCAAAACTTAACAGTCCATTGGATGTGCATCAAACTAACATATTCCAACATATTTAGAAATTTTAACATGCTTATTTGCGAAAATATACTTAAAATTAAATTGTTCCTTTCCAGCGGTATCCGCCATCTTGTTTAAAAAACAATTACCGGCTTGCTGAGTCCGTAAGGTATCCTGGGTAATTTCATCTTCCACTTCGTTTTAAGCCTGCATCGGACCGCACTATGTTTTGAGGGTTGATTTTAAGGGGAGAATAGCACTCCCCCTTGTTCTTTAGAGTATTGGGACACCCTACCCCTACACGAGAACGTGCAAAAACAAGGGTTAGGGCAGAAATCTAGGGTAAGGGGAGGTATTGGGACAGGCCCTTAGTCGATCGTATCGACTGATGGGATCACGCCAGGGAGCCAGATGTCTTCGATATAGTAGACAAATCAAGCCAAATGAGCTTTGGCGGGTGCACAATACACGCCCCGCCCTGCAGCGCGGGTATAACAGGGAAGTGGATGCACCCACCATTCAATTTTTTCGCTGAGGAGCCGAGCGGAACCCGGTCAGCAGTGGTCCAGTAATAGTGGCAAGGGGACTAAGTCTCCATTCCCTCCTTCAGGGAACGAGGGTTACATTGGTAACCGAGATGTTCCCTTTCAGTCGGGTAACGTTTGACTTAGTCGATCGTACCGACTGATGGGATCCTCTAACACGCCACTATTACTGCCACCATCCAGTGCCCAGAAGAAAGCCTCCTAATCTTTTTGCAGCAGTTCTGGGGCGAAGAAGATAGGGCTAAAACCTGGGAAGTTACTGCTGTTCCACCCCTGCTAGTAACCTTTGGTATAACACTGGGAAAGCGTCCCCTACGAAGGAAGGAGGGACGCTACGGAACTCACAACCGGCCCACGCGAATACGGGCAGGACAACATATGGACAAGAATAGTTCCGGCTAACGGGGGAACCATGAGCGGCAACTGCTGTTGCCAAGGGAAAAACGTAGCAAGCCGACATGAGCGTGCTTGACTCAAGGGTGCTCTCTATTTGAAGTGAGCACCTGAGAAGCTACTGGCTCAACACGTAAGCTATAAAACCTAGCAAACGTATTAGGTGTCACCCAGACCGCAGCTCGACAAACATTTGCCAGTGAGGCATCCTGCGCCAGCGCCCAGGAAGCAGCAACACTCCGGGTGGAGTGGGCATGCAACCCTGGGGGACAAGGTACAGATGGTGGACAACCAGAATGAGACTTTTACCGCCGCCGTTCCCGCGGCGGCAAAATTGGGATGTGTATTTGCTGCCTTTTACCGCTGAGTGGCGCTGTAATCACAGACTTTGAAAAGTGTCAGTTTATTCTCTTAATGACGTAATCTGCCGCGGCAGTAATCTGAGCTGAGGTCACAGATAAATTCAAGATAAATCTTGTGGTTAAACGAATTCAAATTCATTAAATTAAAAAAAAGTAGACACACGTTAACATTGTGTGCCCAGTTTTCTATAATTTAGAAAGGCTATGTCAATAGGTTACTTGTCATTTACTTCGTGTTATTTTAATGTGTTTGTAGATTTATTAACTGAAACATAACAGTGAAATAAATTAAAATAATTTACCGTAAAATTAAAACATTTTCAGGACTTGCAGTTAGGCTACTAACCGATGTTAGTCGGTTTAAGCATTCTTTGTTATATTCAGAATTAAATAGGCTTACTTGTTGTTATGATTATCAATTGAATTCTTTAATAAATAATCAACCACAATGCCTATTACTGCCGCAGAAAAAATAAACCAGTCGAATTTCAAAGTCGTTCGCGAAATGACTATAGGCTATACCGGGTGGCGCAAGTGACAGGGCAAAACAGCAGCATTTTAAAAGGTAAGTTTCCTATCTGTTTATAATATATATATATATATATATATATATATATATATATATATATATATATATATATATATATATATATATATATATATATATATATATATATTCATTATTTGAACAAAAATGAGACTGATTGAATATGTAAAAATATAAATCTGCTAAATTATTTTTTTGTGTGTGTGTGAATCATTCACGAGATTGAGATGACTGACAGTTATACCCGGCCATAGCAACGGAAGACATTTTTCAAAACAGATCGAACAAATCAGAAAAATACTTTCAATACAGTATTGCTTTCAATTAAAAAATAAACAATGAAAATGTAAAAGAAAATTAATTAAGTTTGAAAACCCATCGCACATTTCAAGGTATGAATAAAGTGTCGGGACAGTTTATTTATTTAAACAGGGTTGCATCGATAGTTTATTCCCTTTGTGATGCAAAATAAGAAACACAGAATCTTATTCTTGCAACATTTTAAATTTCTATTGTCAAAGAAATTGCAGCTAAATTAAAAAATTAAAACGGTACAAAACGAAAAAAGTTCAAAGCAACATAAATTAAGAACAGGCGTTTTTCTTTGCCTCTCTCGGGCTGGATATTTTTTTAGTACGTTTGGTCTCCCTCACTGCGCGCGGCGGGTCTTTCTCGAAATTAAGCATTTCAGCGTAAAAAAACACCAAACAGCTGATAATACTGTATATGTCGCTGTGTGTCATCCACACAAATCACGAAGAAAAAACTGTAACAAATAGCTTTTGTTCCTTCAAAGATACAACATGCCTTGCTGAATTCACCTCACAATAAAACGAGGTGGGTCGCGAATTAAAGAGCTGCTAAATTGAAATTGTTTGTGGAAAACCTTTAAATACAATCAATAAAACTACAATATAAAATTTAATAAGATATAGGGCCTACTGTACATAGGCTATGGACTTTTGGAGATTTTGAGATTAATCCTTAGAATTTTGCCTTTGCCTGCTCATCAGGCTCAGGCTGGCTCCGACACTCTCCATATGAAAGACGGAACATTAACACCTCTGTCCTGCACCCCCACGATAAAGCAACTATTGCCTTCTCCAAACCCCCCACAGGCTAGCTGAGTTTGCAAAACAAAACAAAGAGTTTGCCACTCGTCGTGGTGTGCCAAAACACTTAATTATAAACTTCAATATTTCATTCAAAACAATCTCAAAACGCTTTGTGACATTTTGAAAAGCCGTGGATGCATTACTGCCACTGGAACCATGAACGCAACAGAATACTGGTTCTGATTTTATTGTTTGTCGTTTAAACGTCATATATATATATATATATATGTTTTTTTAACAGAACTGCTTTTGAAATTACGATTGGAATTATTATAGGTTACAGAAGTAAAGTCATTGTATAATATTTGTTCCTTGGTGTAAAATGGAAATGCATGGTGATTTTATTTTGTAAATAGGCTATAAGCAAAAAACTATGTTTTAGAACTATAGACAAATCTCTCTGCATCAACAATAGACTATACAATGCATTAATAGGCTAATATAAAAATATCAGTAGTCTAAGTTAGTTCGGGTTTCGAACCCGTGTCATCTAAATGATCGTAACGTAAGTTCAACCACTCGGCCACGATTCACTCGTTGCAACATGGCCTAACGTTCCAGTGTGTGTTCGCTCACACGAGCGAGAAGCGCTCTTCATTCAAAAGAACGCAAGTTAGATGCTGCGAACGCAAGTTATTTAAGGTGTCTCAACTGTACAGTCTACCCTACAGTGTGAATTCGTTACAAGGTTTCATTTAATTAAATTAATGTTCAGCAATTTGTACAAATAGAGTCTATAGGCCTACTATACTGTTGTAGCCATTAAATAATCTCATTTAGTATCATATTTGTTAAAATATTCTAATGTTATTTTTTTCCATCTATGTTGAATATGAAAAGTGAACAGCACGAGTAAGATAGGATGCATTATATCGAGAGATGGATATGGAGTGGGTCAGACATGATTTTGACCACTTCATTAAGTTTTGTTTAGTAGAAAACCTTTCTTTAAAGTGAATTTCGTTTTCTATAAATTGTATCTTAATTTTAATCAATTTTTCATCAACCAATTGCTGGATTTAAGAGATAAGTAAGAGAAGCAAATATAACAGACACTAATCATGGAGGCGCCCGCGCGGTCACTTGCATTGCACGTCAGCTGGAGCGCATCTCATCCTCCTAACTTAACGAAACTCAGCGTATGCCTCACACAGACATGATAAATACATCAAATACACAAAGCTTGATGTAATCTAGTCCTCCAGCACGCTATCAGAGTTCCACTGAAACCCTCCAAACCCTTCAAACGAAATAATTCAAAACGAAAAGAAAAAGGCTACTCTCTGATTATGTCTTTACGTGCATTTCTCTCTAGGTGCGTTCACTACAAATATGGCGATCGTCAACTTCATCTTTGCAATCGACACTGTCAGAAAACACTAGTTTATTGATAAAAATCTATGCACGCATCACCGGATTTACAAATACACATCTTGCTTGTTGCACGCACATATTATGTCGAAAAAACGAAATATTATGTTGAAATAACATTATTATTAATAATACATCTTTTAGAATATTTGATTAAATGCTGCTTGTTCAATTTAATAAAATTAAAACTTTAATTGTGATAATTAAAATAATTGAAAATTAAATATTTAGTGGCCAAGTTTTGCTAATTTATTATATAGGCTATTATATGCCTATTGCCTATATTAAGTAGGTCATATTAAGACAAGGCATATATTAAGTTATTTTAGCTGTTATGAGAAAAAAAATCTAACGAAATCTAAAATCTAAAAAAAATTCTATCGCCAATTCAACATGCCAGAATAAAACCTGATTTTTGAACAATGCGTAACGCCACTCGACCTGGTGTGCCAAAACACTACATTTTAAACTTCAATTTTTAATTCAAAACAATCTCAAAACGCGTTGTGACATTTTTTTAAGCAGTAGCCTAGCCTATATAAGGGCATTGAAACCAGGATCTTAACTAAAACGCGTTCCGCGTAATCTCTCAAAAATTATGCCACACTACTCCATGTATTTTTTTTTAAGGACTGCTTTTGAAATCACTATAAATTACTATGCAATTGTATCGCTCACGAGAGCTCTTCATTTATCTAATTCCTCAATAGAATAGTAAAAATATTCAGCGTCATTGCTCCTAATATTGTCTCTATTTTTAACTTTTGATTCTATTTTTTCAGTTCTAAAATTGATTCTATCTTTGGTTCTATTCTGTTGTAGCCTAATAGGCCTATTTATATATATGAACAATATGCCTATTAGGCTTAGAGTTTTAAATTTAACCCACTTAAATTTTAAAATACGGCAATTGCTGCTGTTTTGCACAATGTCCCTTTGCGCCACCTGGCGGTCATTTCGGGAACGACTTTGAAATGCGGCTGGTTTATTTTTGCCGCGGTGATTTCGCCGCGGCAGCTGGCGCGGCGGTAATAGGCATTCTGGTTGTCCACCATCTGGGTACACCTTGGGTATCGTACGCCAAGATGATGACATCCAGTGGGCCAGCCTCTGCTTAGAGACTGCCTTCCCTTTCTGCAGGCCTCCGAAACAGATGAAGAGCTGATCTGAGGTTCTAAAGCTTTGCGTTCTGTCCAGATGAGTCCGTAAGGCGCGGACTGGACAGAGAAAAGCTAGGGTTGAGTCTGCCTCCTCCAGGGGCAGCGCTTGCAAGTTCACCACTTGATCTCGAAAGGGAGTAGTGGAAACTTTCGGCACATATCCGGGGCCGAGGTCTCAGTGTCACCTGAGAGTCAGCCGGCCCGAATTCCAGGCACGAATCGTCTACCGAGAAAGCGTGCAGGTCCCCTACCCTCTTGATAGAAGCCAGTGCAAGCAAGAGAACTGTCTTGAGAGACAGAATTTTTAACTCCACTGTCCGCAGGGGCTCAAAGGGAGGTCTCTGAAGTGCTGTTAACACCAGAGATAGGTCCCAAGAGGGTATGGAAGAGATGCGAGGAGGGTTCAACCTCCTTGCTCCCTTAAGAAACCTGCCGATCAGATTGTGCTTCCCCAGGGATTTCTCACCAACTGCATCGTGATGTGCGGCAATAGAGGCAACATACACTTTGAGGGTGGAGGGAGACAGCCCTCGCTCCAACCCCTCTTGCAGGAAAGAAAGCACCAATCAGACCGAACATACTCGGGGGTTTTCTCCGTGAGAAGAACACCAATCGACGAACAGGTTCCACCTCGATGCATAAGCCAGTCTCGTGGAGGGGCTCTAGCAGAGGTGATAGTGTCTACGACAGCTTGTGGTAGACCCTCAGAACCTCCACTTCCCGTCCAGGGACCAGACCTTGAGTCTCCACAGGTCTGGACGTGGGTGCCAAATGGTGCCCTGCCCCTGAGAGAGAAGGTCCTCCCTCAGGGGGAAGGGCCAGGGAGGGGCTGAAGAGAGGAGTATGAGTTCAGAGAACCAGGTCCGGTTGGGCCAATAAGGGGCAACTAGCAAGACCTGCTCCTCTTCCTCCCTGACTCTGCACAGTAACTGTGGAATTAGGCTCACCGGGGGAAACGCATACTTGCGGAGATCCATCGGCCAGCTGTGTGCCAGTGAAAAACTCCACAATAGCGTTTGACAATTTTACCGTTACTCCCACAGTGTATTAGAAACACCCTCACAGCAGCGTTAACTAGTTTTTTTGTAATTTGATACAAAGGTAATATAATACAAAGCATAGTGTTGTAAATGAATCCACATAATAAAAATGTAAAAAATGTTTGGTTTGGTTCTGTTTGGTGCATTTCTGTTTGGTGATCTTGCCCTTTGGACCTGAAAAAAGCAAAACATCATTTTTTTATTGCATCTAAACAAGTTTCTGGATTAAATAAGTTTGATCAACACAAGAAAACAACATTAAACGGCCTCCTACACACAATATGGTGAAGAACTAAATGAACAGCTGTAATGAGTGAGTGAGTGTTCATGATAACTAATGACTGGCGGGAAACTAGAACAAAGGCAACTTGTCACTTAAGAATATAAATTGAAAGTCCATGAAAATTGAAATGAACTGAACACAATCATGACAGGTAGGGTTACGGTTAGAATAAGTTGAAATGTAGTTTGTAATGGATCATTACACTGACGCTAATTCAGATCACCTTCATCCAACGAATAAGCAAAGTATATAACAAAGTTTTAAACAAATTCATTTTGATAATTATCTTCATTATTTTATCTGAATGAAAATCTTAAAAGATGATGAAAAAAGAGTTTGGTCTGCTAAAGGAGACAAAAATAACATGTGTGCAAGAAAGGAAGTTTACCTTTTGCACTGTTGAATGTGTTTCTCCAGCTCAAAAAGAGGAAAAACTCCAGAGCACTCCTGGCAGACTTCATTCAAACAAACAAAAATAACACACAACAACAACACATATTATACAAGAATAATTATGTTAAACATTTATTATAAAAACAATTATTAATTATTAATTTATAATTATACTACTATTATTTCAGAATGTATTCCTACTTAATATAGGTGTATTGAATTTTCACTTAAAACATTAATCTTACCATATCTTCTGTTGATGTTTCTGTCATTATGGATTGCAAAGGAAGGTTGTTTTGTAGTGGTGCAATGTAGGCTGTGGCTTTATTTAAGCCACGCTGACCCTTCAGATAAGGTATGGTATAACCAGAATTTGGTATCGGTATGCCAATTAAGTTTTGGCTTTGAGTGCATCGCAGTATTTTAAAGCCGTGTGCACTTTTGAGTAGAGTTACCCGCATTGGTTAGATGGGTGTTTAATTCCTCAAATGTGCCTGTTGTGCACACCAGAATCACCCTTTTCAAGCCTAGGCCAGATAAAGCCAAAATCTGGCGTTCTTTCTGGGAAGGAGGCAGGTTACAGTTCACTTCAGCCAGACAACAGTCTGTGTGTACTGAAAAGAACTTCTAGTCTGGGCTTTTTTGTAAGGGCTGAAAACACCCCTTAAAACAGTCTCCGTCTGTGTTCTCCTTCTGGTAAATGTGTGAGATTGTCTAGGCATATATGTCACTGAAGACAGAGGTGTCAGAGTAGCTGGTGTTGCATTGTTTTGCAAGTTGTTTTGTGACATGTACGGTGTATTTGTATGCAGTTTTGTTGGAATCGAAGTTGGTTGAAAACTTTGGCGTTGGAATGTATGATACAAAATTAGATTGTGAGGGGGTCAGAATGGCATATGTTGGACCGTTTTGCAAAAGGTTTTGTGACAGTGTATTTGTGTCCAACAGTCCAGACATTGAAGATGATTGGATGACTGGATTGGAACGCAGTGTGGATGTCCGTGTGAGAACGGCAGTTGATGGATGGTGTTGCTGGGGATTTAAGGTGAGGGGATTTGTGTGGGGATGAGACTGAGTCGGGATGAATGTGGATGACGATGTTATGTTTCTGATCAAGTCTGATGAGCATTTCAGAAGCTTGTAATCGCTCACGTTCTGCTCTGTAATATAGGAAATAAGAGTCAAGTTAGAAATAAATGCTAATCTGACAAAACACATAACAACATAATGATTTATTCAGCTTGAAAATATAACACAACAGTTTGAGGGAACAAATGCAAATAAATAAATGCATAAATAAATAGGAGAAAAATAGTGCTATAGAACGCTATTGAAAACTCAAATCGGTGTTTACAGAAAGTACCCCACCCCCTATTTTAGACTGTGCGCCAGTATTGCGTTCTCTTTTGAATCTTATCGTCTTTCAACCGACAAAAACACACAATTATATAAAAATACCCCTTTTTTGGTGAGTATCCTCACAAGTATTGTGTTCCTATTTAACACGTTCTTAGCTAATTACAGAAAATATAAGCTCAATTTAACAACACAAGCACCTATTAAATATATTAGTATTATAATAATAATAATAGTGTATTTGTATGGTCCTCGAATGTGTTCGAATGTTTCACCAGAATCAGCACTGGGAATTCAGAATTCAGTGAATCATCGTTTGTATCTTATAGGCCTACGCTTGTCTGTGTTTGCTCATCTTGATGATTATGAGTGAGAAATTGAACCATTAATTGGACTAATAAGTCCAAAAACATTCAGGAAAGAAACAAGTTGCTGACACCGATCTTTGATCCTCCTATCTGCTTGACAAATAATGTATGCCACTGCCCACTGACATGGATTTAAAGCTATTATTATCAGATTTTTGGCCTTCAAACAAATGCACATGTAACTTAAATCAGAAAAATCTACATTTTCACGGTGGAACATCATGCCCTCAACCCCCTTTAGCAAGATCACTTTTTGGGACCCCAACCCCTCCCCCCAAAATAAAAAATAAAAATATGGTGGGGACCCCCATAACACTTGATTCAATTCGAGCACTGATAATTACAAAAATACATCAACAGTAGATTATGCAATCGCTTGGCATTGGCATAAACATACGCTATAATCATTGATCGCAAAATGCACTGCCCATATGGAAAAGGTTTGCTAAAAACTCCCGTGATTCTTATATGTTCCAACAGAATATTGTAAGGGACATATATGCTGCAAAAACCACATATATAAATTGTATAATATTAGTATATTTTTAATCATATTATGTCATATATGTCCTACATACAAATGAAGCATAGAGATTCCATATAGATTTTCATGATGTAAAAACATAGGAAAATAATGCTAATTTAATATGAATGTCCAGCATGGACGTGTATAAAACACAGTGCAGTTTACCAATCAGTATAAGGCTTTACTTCACTCATGCTTGTTCTTATCTTGTCCTAAGTCGAGCCCTATGCCTGTAGTCAATCATGGTTACTGTATATACTGTATAATCAGCCTTAGATGAAACACAACTGTAGCGTGGCCACATAAGGGGAAGTATATTTATAGTAGATCGACTAATAGGAGTGTTTGGTTGATCATTTTGTTTTATATGCTTTCTCCTGTATCTGTCCCTATGTTTGTGTTGTTGGGCTGCATCTCCCGTCTCGCGAGATGCGTTCCGGGCGAGACGGGGTGTCACGTGATTACACGTCACCCAAACAGGAACTGAGAGGGTGTTTTTAAATATATAGGACCGGCCAGAGCCATAGAGAGAGAGAGTTGCGACACTCTTTGATGTCGCCGCTATGGCTGTCACGTGGTTCATGTAAGCCCCAATAGTTCCAAAACGTACGCTGGCTGTCATGTTCTTCTATGGGACAGACAGCAGCGATTGCATTATTGAACGGTAAATATAAAATAAAACACACACCCAAGTACTTTTTCAGCTGTTATTGCATTATTGCATTTTGTTAATGTCAGTTTTGCATTTTGAGATAAGTTTTAAGCTATATTTTTGGAGGGAAAAGCTTAGTGTTCATGTTCGCATGGGTAGTAGCACTGGCTTTAGCGGCTCTAACTTAACTTTTCCATATCATTCATCTGATGATGGACGTCTCATGATATTTATTTTAGCACAACTGGGCTGTATTAGGCTATTGATTCCCGTGATTTTGCTTATAAATTTTGATTCAGCCATTAGCCTACCTTCGTGATCACGCAAAGAGGTCTGCCGTGGCGGTCCGTTCAGAATTCGCTTAGAAGCTAGCTCACTTCTTCTGATGAAAGTGGCCACCCCCAGGACCACAACGTGAAACATCATCATGTTAAGACTAAGAATATTATTTTAAGATTAAGGCCATACACATTATAAAAACTATAACAGATTAAAAACGAATTTAAGCATGTCTGATACAAATGAAGGTTTTCAAATAAAATATTTTTTATTAAACAATGACAGACAACAAAAATGTGTGCTTGTGTGTGTGAACAAGAAAAACAAAAACCAGGGGCAGGTGATCCATGAAACAGACAGGACTGGTGATGGCCATAACAATCCTAAAGGTCCAGCATTGTTCTCACAAGCCGCTTCACTCAAGACAATAATAACATAATGAAAAGTTAGTATATCCCCAAAAATTTAATTAAATAAAAGTTGCTATAAAGGTGGTAGCGATTCATTACCGAAATCTTAGCTGACGAAGTCGCGCTAGCTAACTAACGTTAGCTAGCAGGCAGTGCTTGGAAATTGGTTGAAACAACCAACATAAAATATAAATAATTACGCTGTGCATGTACAAATGAAGACCAGTATAAGCATCGCAAAGGGCCTCTGATACAATATAGACAGTTGACAATTCAAAAGAGGTCGATATTTCGGCAACTTAACTCTGGAACAACTCGACGCGCAGCAATGTAAGTGAATGGTGTCCAACGCCCAAATGACAGTGTTTGGAACTATTCCGATCTTCATATCCCGGAAGTAGGCGGTTAAAAGCGCCGCCATTATTTACAACGGAGGTCTATGGGAGTGTCGCAACTCTCTCTCTCTATGGCTCTGGGACCGGCATACCGGCAATCGGGAGCGCGCTCATTCATTTACGATACGGACACGATCGTAGTGGATTACCTGTCTTTTTTTGCCTGGCTGTTTTTGGAGCATCGACTGCCGATCCTTTGTGGAGTATAACCTTTCATTGGAGTGTGGATTACTTATCCGGGGAACTTGAAACAGCTGGAGACACCACAGATTCTGCTCACGGATTTACCATCCTTGCCGGTGAGGCTGATCTGACTTTGCAAATAATACACGCTGGACTGAGAGACTTGTACACACACACACACACACGAACCTTTATTCACGAGTGTGCAATTGTTTACTGGGTTTATACTGTTGTCTTATAAATACACTTTAGGCTTTTTTGCTATTCTATTTGTCTTATTTTGTGTTTAAAACTCCTCCATTCTTTTTGATTTATTCCAACGGGACGACTGTTCTCCCTTTATAGTGTAAACTCCACTTAGTTCTTAGGGGAGTGTTACACAACATTTAAACTACACACACAAGCACACATTTATTAGAGTGTGTTCTACAAGATACAGTTGCATATTTCACATATAAATAGTTTTCATTTTAAATCCTGCATCACCTGTTTTCATTTTCATTTGTGACAATTTCTCTAAACTTTATCACAGTACTACTATGGTATACAACAGGCAGTTCTATTCTTAACCTACAAACATAAAACTTTCCTAAATGTCGAAGTGATTCTTATGGGTAAAATAAAAAATAAATTCTAAAAAATCAAAAAAAAATAATTCAGTGGCTTAGTAAATATCACAGCAATAATTAACTTTATTCACTTAATAAAATCTCTGAATATCATTTACTTGATAGTTTGAGTTGAACATACCGAAATAATTGACTAAAACTCCAACAATTAATTTTGTCTGAAATTTACAGTTAGTAAAAATAAGTTTTTCACTAAAATAATTTAGTATTTGACTAACCAATTATTTATTTAAAATACACTGAGCTAATATATTTGTGAAATTTCCATCACCATATTTGAGAATGGATAATTAAACTGATCTGTTTCAAGAACCACAAATATTACTTAAATAAAATCAATATTATTAATATTTAACACGCATAAGAAATTGATTAAGTTTACTCAATTAAAACAATGCACCCCTCCCCCACCCTCTGACGTGACGACGACAGCTCAACGGTTGAGTGAGCGCGCGCTGTATGAACTCTCTTCAGTCTCCAAAGCAACAGTTCTCCTCTTCTCTTCTCAGCGGCGCAGAATTGGTGCATTTCCTCTGTGAAATTCAGGTGTGTGTATGTTTTATTTTATCTGTATAATCATTAATGTGCTTCAAATCATTTTATTTAATGCGAAAGAACATACAGAGACACAATGTTACTCACGAGTTAAACGAGTGTCGATTCGCGTCTGCCTTTTCGCATGATTGTAACGCCTTGCATAAAAAACACACGACTATATTCCTAAAGATAATGAATATAACTAATTTGGATGATAAACTGTCCTCAGAACTGTGCACTGTGTGTTTATTGGCAGGTGATGGAGTCAGTCGCGTCGCAGCATCTTTCGGCTGTGAGTGACGCAGGACGGCGGTGTAAAGTTAGAGGATACCCCGCAGAGGCGAGCCCATCTCCGGCATAGGAACCAGCGCTGATCCGGTGGATACTGGATAACAGACCGGTTGATTACACTTGAATGTTTAGGCCTAAATGTTTAATTTTTACTTAGAAAATGTTTCTTACATGAGTTTAAATGTAGGCAATATTGTATATGTGTTTAAAATAGTATAAAATATGCTGTATTGCTATAGGCTACTCATCGACAATAAATGCCTATGTCATGTAGTTATACCGGTGGTTGTATGGAATATTTTTACAAAGGTTTAGAGGAAATAAAAAAAGTTAATATTACTGGCATATAAACACAGTTAATATTACTCATAAATATTTGTTTTTAAATGTTTCCCCTAGGGCTGGGCGATATGGATTTTTTTTTTATCACGATATGTTTTTCCATATTGATCGATCTCGATTCTTATCACGATATGTAGTTTTTGCAGATGCTGCCAGTGTAAGGGACATCCTGAAGCTTGAAGAAACAAGAGATTCACTGAAACTTTAGAATAAAGTTTAATAACATGAAAAATTAAACAATATGCCTTCCAATAATGAGCACAAAATATTTTTGTTAAGGTCTTCATGCAGACAAAGGATTCATATTACACTCCCACATTGTAGGAATCTTTCCATTGGTCAAGAGAGCAGCAGGGCCCACAACTGGCAAAAGAAAATTCAGCGCTCTTTCGCCCATACAGAGTTGTATATGCTTTCAAACAAGTGCAAACTAGTAAGTGACTGGTCAGTGGTCACTTTTCAATATATTTTACATTTTTTGATTTTGACCGGCAGAGGTTTCGTTTTCCGGACATTTTGATGATTTGCCGGTCAAATATCGCCTCTTAATTAGTCAAGTTGAGGAAAACTGGAGGCAGGCTATGTAACTTAAAAAATGACATAATCAGGCCGTATAGAATGCAACATGTTTATTAGCCTAACTTTCAAATAGACGGAAAAAAACATGAACGTCCGATTGGCGTCAATCAACGCCAATTGTTTTTACTATGGTTTCACATTCATAGTTTAACAAACCAATCCCCCTTCCCCACATAAAATATCTGAATAGTAGCCTATTGTTTTTACTCAAGCGAACTTAATTATACTCTCTCAGTAGGCTATGTCTCATTTAGCTGGTAACATTTAAATTGGCCACCGTGAAATGACTCCTTGTCAAATGAACTGAAACAAACAAATGACTAGGCCTATAACATTGTCTCGCGTCATTTTAGGCTACTTTTTACGCTGTTTTGCAGTGCTGAATTGTGCAGCTGCCGACTTAAAATCAAAACGTCCCTGTTGCCGCGTTTCCATTACAGATTTGCGCAAATGTTTTGCGCTATTATCTAAATATCGATAAAAAAAAACTATTGCGAAATGACGGCGTTTCCATTAATGCTACTTAATGCATTACTTGTTAGGCGACTAAAACGTCCTTTTTTTCCTCTGACGTGGCGTGTTATCCGAGCATTAATGGCAGGGAAAGACCCTTATACTGCGAACGACACATATAAGGAGTTTCTGGGTGTTTCGCCCTCATTTCTGCTCCGAGGTTTTGATTGTGCCATTTATTTAAGATTTAGAATCCAGTATTCCTATAGGCTAATTATTGTTTCTTTTATGAATTTAATAAAGAACTCTGTCTCGTATTCTGTCCAAACGATCCATGTAGGCTACTTTTGTGTCCATTCGTTTTTCCTTTTTTAACCCGTAATTGAAAAACGAAAAATGAACGGTTGTTGTCTTTTTAAAACGCAAAGTTGAACACCAAAATTTTTATTTGAACTGGCTACACAAACTGCTGCGCAAAAAAAGTAAATACCGACGAATTTTCAGATTTTTGTTTATGACTTTTTGCCCCTTTATTAAACATTTAAAATATTCACAAATTAATATGGAAAACATGTCGATTTTACTGGTTTTCTAAGGCCAAATTAGAACCTGAAATTGATGTTTTTCCCGCAGTGCTGAATGAGAAGAGTCATTAATATTATTAATAAACTATTGTTTTCTAAGTGTCGGCTAAAATCACATTTCCATCTCCACCACTGTTAAGCAGATGCGCTTTTAGAGAGAAATGCACCTTTCATATGGATTGCATAATCAGAAGGTATTAACTTTCGATTCGAATTTGTTCGTTTTAAAGTGGACATTTCAAGCTTTAGCCTAAATAGGCTATATTTTGTTTCAGTTCTCGCGCTCCAGTTTACGGAGATCATGAAAGTGCGTCTGATTGTTTTATTTTATTTTACAAAAGCACAACGTTTTCTTGTTATTGTGAGTTTACACAAATAAAAGTAGTTGAAAATAATGTATTATTATTTTCTGTATGACCAGAAATGATAGAGTATTTTAAGTTGTTTCCACTGTTATTGCAAGTGGTCACGCCCGCGCCTCCGTGCCATGCAGTGCGCGCTCCACACTCAGCTTTGTTCCTTTTTTGCATAAAAGCGTCTTCTAAATATAGCCTATTAAATGTTATAATATAATAAAATTATATAAAATTATTATTATTTGCGTAGCTATACATGGACCTCACACACACCGCGTCTTCTAAGTCAGGTGACTGTAAATGCGCAAAAAACTGTTTCCATATCAGTTTTGCGAAATATTCCTTTTTCGAATTGCCTGAAAAACCTCCTCATGCGAGCATAAAAACTTTTTTGCGATAAACGGGAGTTTTTGCGAAATTGACGTGCTTCCATTGTGCGTATTTTTAATTCGCAATTTCAATTTGCGCAATTTGAAGGGTCGCCTAATGGAAACGCGGCTAGTGTCTCTCCACAACTTGCAATGCGCATAAGCCGCGTAACCTTGTCCTCCGCAAGGCGACTTCGCTGCTTCGTCTTGATCCGATTCTGCTTTTTCTCCGGTGGTGGTGGAGCTGTCTGGACATCTGAGGCTTCAGGCGTTCCTGATTCACCATCGTCCGTCGCGTCTGGCCTCTGAAAAAAGCTTTTACAGGCGGCTAGTCTGCCTGGGCCTGGCCATATTTGAAACGTCTCACTCATTCGTTCGTTGTTTAGGTCTATATTACAGCCGTTTTAGGCGTGCGCTTTATTTGAAATGCAGCATGCGATGTTGTTTAATAACTTTCAAACGGTAGAGCCTGTTCCTTTATAACATAGCCAAAGGTCGGTGTATTTTTGCTTTATACATTTTAGGCTTATTCTCAAATTCATTTTGGCATTACGGCATTACCTGACAACGGAAACCTGAGCCATATCGCATTAATTATATACGGCAGCCGGCAGACTGATACTGTTGTTGTTGCGCTTACTTTTTCATGTGATATATCGAATAATATGTCCCAAGCATATTATCGAAATCGTTAAAAAATGTATCGCGATCCCGTATCGAGATCGAATTATCGCCCAGCCCTAGTTTCCCCCCCCAATTATTTCTATTCAATTTTATTTGTTAATGTACCAAATGCAGTTACTCAGATCTATTTAATTTGTTTCACTTACATTTACTCAGTTAATACAGTGTATGTAATTGATTTCACTGCTTACAAATCTAATCAATTCTAAGTGTAAAAATGTTTAACCAAAAAATTGAGTAAATCATATTAAAAGTTTTTAGAGTGCATCACCACCAGAGTTCATGTCACATATACAAAAACATATTCCAGCCAATTTTCAACATTTTAATCACTGTTCTAGAAACATATTTGACTCAACTTTGTTCATTTGCAATAATATGTTATGATTTGTTCACAAACAACAGGCCCAGACAGTTCACAAATAATGTAAATACACGGTCTTACAATGTCATTGCTTTATAACTGCTCTTTCAAATCCTGTAGGAAAATGAACAGTCTTCATAAAGGTTTGTCATAATATATTCACCCTCATGTTGTTTCAAACCTGTATGAATTTCTTTCTTCTGCTGAACAGAAAGGAAGATATTTAGAAGAATGTCAGTAACCAGACAGTTTCTGGTCCCATTGACTTCCATATTAGGAAAAAAATATACTATGGAAGTCAATGAGACCAGAAACTGTCTGGTTACTGACATTCTTCTAAATATCTTCCTTTCTGTTCAGCAGAAGAAAGAAATTCATACAGGATTGAAACAACATGAGGGTGAGTATATGATGACAAAATTCTCATTTTAAAGTGGAGTATCCCTTTAAAAATGTGCCAACTGCATATAAGTGAATCAGATGTTGGTCATCAAAACATGAAATCTGTATGAAACACATAAACAAATGACACAAAATGTGTATAAATTCTATATGACTTTAATTTGAATAGCATATGATTCAATATAAGAACTTTAAATGATTTATATATGAATTTTATATATTTCTACTAATACCATACACATTTGCATACTTTTTTCATGTAAAACTCATATAAGTCTTTTAACAGTATTCATATATGACGCAAAAATCCCCTAAGTTATATGTGTGCTATTTAGTATGAAATGGGCCATAATCGGTCTGATTTTGTATATGACATATATTGGCCTTATATGAAACACAGAAGGTAATTCTGGCTGATTTAAGTAAGGAAGATATATGGTTGCCATATATGAACCATGCAGGTTTTTTTCATATGGGTGAAACCGCGAGATGTGGTCCAATAGGTTTTTTTTTCTCTTTATTTTGAAATTTGCAGCGCTCACGTTTATGTCATAGCCTCTTAAAGTTTAATCATCACAATAGGCTGTATCGTGACTGTTTATTTTGTCCACAAATTTCAGAATTGAAATGATCATTAAGAATTTTGTTATACCTGTATTTAACCTTATCACCATTTGATGATGAACAAGACTTTTAATAAACCTTGTGATTTACTTGCAGAACTTACAGATAATAATAATTTAAAAAAATTACATAATTTTATTCTTAAAAATTGGCATCTTAACAGGTTTTTATACAAGACCACCTCCTTCTGTTGCTGCCGCAGAAATTAGTTATGGTAGACTATAATGAGCTTGTAGCCTAGACCCAGCAAACAATTATATTGTCTGCTTTTAAACATTAAAAAGTCGTAAATACATGATCAACTTCACGGAATAACTGCAACTTACGGAAATCGACCTCTCTGCATTGTACCGCTGAAATGAGGTGCGCAGCTCTGATCAAATTTGGCGGGCTGCCCTGAGATGCGCGTACAACGTCAACCATTTTCAGGCTTCTAATTGGTAAATTACCCTTTGTAAAAAAAACCAAAACAAAAAAAAAACCACCCATTTTAATTAAAGTTATAGAAAACTTATTTTATAAATGATTATGACACATTCAAGATTTAATTTTTATTTTTATTTAGTTGCTAATATAGTATATAGTATATAATATAGTATATAGTCGTTGCTAATGCCAGACATTACAAACAGTTACAGGTAATGATCGTGTTTTTTTGATTGTTTGTTTTTTAAGCAGTGAAAACAAAATGTTATTCTGACTGTCATCACCACTGTAAAGGGGTTGCTTCTCTATATGGCTCTTAAGCAGCTGGGAATAAAACAGTAATCATACATCTGTTTCTATACACATTATTTACAGCACAAAGTAATTACAGTTACTTGCTATAATACATCAAACAATTAAACAAAATCAATCAAATGTGCAAGCAGAGGGAACTCTAACAGGTTCCTTGTAAACCTCCATGCCAAATGTGTAACTGTGCATGAAAGGGTCAACACTGTCTTGTAATTTGGCCACAACCAGCTCCCTAAGTAAGGAAGGGGGTTCTGGAATAGAAACTGTTGATTCTTCAACAATCTCGGTCACGACCGGTCGATCCCAGTCAATGCTCAACTGATCAGATCCCAACTGAAATAACAGGATCAAAAATTATAAGGATTTTCTGAAAAAATATTTAATAATTTATTTATTTTTTAAATACAGAAATACCCAGCTATCAAGGCTTACTCCACCTGATCACACAATGTTTCTGTGCTTGAAATATGTCCTGAAATCCACAGTTGCTGAGGAGATTTGTGAAAAAAGAGGGTGTCGGTCCCATGTGCTTCTGAAAATATTAAGGTGTGCATTTATCCTGGGAATCATGACAAATTGTTGACATAAGATGTGCAGGTCATTGTTGGGATCTAGAAAGCCAGAGTCCTCAAGATGACGGAAGGCTGCATAATAGTTGCTGAGAACTGAGCACCACAAGTCACGCCATAATCGCTCAATTCGTTGATTGTGTGCACTTCTGCCTGTGATCATGCTCCTTTTTTCTGCCAAGTAAAAAGGAAGAATTAAAGGTACAATGTTGGTTGTATTCGTAATGTAGGAAAAACAACAACATCATGAATATCAACATCTCATTCCATATCTTACAGCATGCACCTGTTAAGTACAGGGGATGAGATTGTAAGTTGAAAAATAAATAAGTATTGAAAGTTAAAATACCTGGTCCCCTTAAGGGATGTTCCAACATGAAATGAGCAACATCAACATTTTCACCACCCTTGTCACTTCGGACACGAACAGGCAATCCATGACTCTGTACAGCCTCCAAAAAACACTGAAGCACCGTTGAGGCTTTGTTGTTAGTATTTTCTTGAAGATACATGATTTTCCTGCTATCCCATCAATTCCTCCATGGACAATTATTCGCCATTGTTATGGAAAATTCAGTATTACTTATATTCATCGTTTCCAAACTGTTCATTTCATTTAGTCATGTGTTTCTGTGAGGATTTCTAACAGCTGAAGGGACATGAAAGAACAAACACAATAACGCCAGACGGGCCAGGAAGATAACGGACACCTGGGGCACGAGAAAGAGTTTTAGTATAATAGGGTCCCAGACCCCCTCCTGAGGGAAGCAGGAGGTCATTTAGATTGTAAATGAAGGAAACCAGTCCATACTGGCTTGAGATATAAGATGTCTTTAAGGAAATTTACAGAAACTGGGAAAGGAGGAGTCAAGAATGTCAGAAACCTGTATAAAATGTCTGTGTTTATTGAGTCCACTAGGTCATTCTGTTTCACAGCTGGGTGGCTGCGGTTGTGAAAAGAATCCTCAAAGAATAAACCTTTTCTCTTCAAAACAGTTTTGCCTCTTGAAAGTTTCTTACACCTTTGATGCTGTTTTTATTAATCTCTGAAAATTGCTCTTACACCATCTAAAATAAGAAGAGCAAAATAACAATTATTTCAAAGGAACATGCGATAGGATTGTTACAAATAAGTGCATCTTGGAAAGTATAGCTGATGGAATACTGTATACATTAAATGTATACAATCTGTACACACCAAATTTTAATTGATAAAATACATCGACTATCTAGTGAGTTGGACTTGTAACTTGAAGGTTGTGGGTTCAATTCTCAGTACCAGCAGGAAATGACTGAGGTGCCTTTGAGCAAGACACCTAACTCTCAATGTGTGCGTGTGTCCACAGTTTCAAAGTTTGCAGTGTGTGTGTGTGTGTGTGTGTGTGTGTGTGTGTGTGTGTGTGTGTGTGTGTGTGTGTGTGTGTGTGTGTGTGTGTGTGTGTGCTCACTACTCCTAATGTGTGTACACTAACTTGGATGGGTTAACTAATGATTCATAGCATGCAGTTATTATAAAGTGTTACCAGTACATTCAACCAGCAGCAAAAGTCGTTTTTACAGTGTCCATTAAAAGATCAGACAGATTCATAATTCCTGATTCTGATGTGTTTTATCTCCATCAGATTCCCATCAGCTCACTCTGGATCTGAACACAGTGAATATATACCTCCGTCTGTCTGAGAGGAACAGAGTGATTACTGACACTTTCCCAGAGCAACCGTATCCTGATCATCCAGACAGATTTGCTGGATATATTTTTCAGGTGTTGTGTAGAGAGAGTGTGTGTGGACGCTGTTACTGGGAGATTGAGTGGAGTAAACGAGTGGATATATCAGTGTCATATAAGAGCATCAGCAGGAAGGGATCGTGTTAGTGAGGTATTCTAGCAGGGCTAGTTCATCAAGGTTTTCAGCCAGTAAACAGGATGGTGTATCGGTCAGGACACAGGAATAAAGATGAGGAGATGTAATTTCTTCTATTAACTGTATTGAGATCCAGCAGTACTCATCAGAACATTCCAATATCCAGTATTGTCATTATAGTCTGATAAAAAAACAAATAAATCACCATTAGGTACTGTCATTTAAAGGGGAAATGAAACGTCCATGTTTTGGCACTGGTAGTAGCTACATATATTAGAAAAATCACCTTGCCAAAAAATTTTCTTTTAAAAAGTTGTTAAAACCACAGATATGACAAAATTATTTTCGTAATTTCTAGCTAGCGAGTCGCCATTTTGGAGTGACGTCACAGCCTACGTAACGGGGTTGGTTGGTTCCGCTGGTGAGTGAAGAGAGTGAAGCGTTACTGGACCGGACTGAATACGCAATTGATTTGAAATGGAGGAAGACGAACTTGAAAGACCTGTTGAGCCCGTGTGTCCCATTGCTTATGCATTTGAGTCGATACGGCGTGGGAACAGAGCAGTGGTACGTCGCTATGTCGAACAGCCGGTGATACATGGCCGTAGCCGTGTCACCGAGGTCCAGACCTCGGTCATATTTTTACATTCAAAAATAAAATGTCAAGCTCTCTGAATGATTAATTAGCCGTTTAAACCTCATATGAGTGTTTGCAATTCATTTTGCTGCGAGAATCTAGCGCAGTGAACGGGGCTTGAGAGCGCGTTGTGAGGGCGCGGGTGCGATCCAGTGTTGCCAGATCCATCTAATGGAAAGGTGACAGTAGTCTTCTGGACTTGTTTTTCTGATTTAATGTCACACTTTAAGAAGTTATTAAAGTGGAAAGTTGAATGTTAGGGTTCGTGATATATTAATCTTATTTCCAAAACACAAGCTTTGAACTTATTTCGGATTATTATAAAAAAATTTATAATTGTTGCTTGTTTTTCGTAGCAATATCTGGCAACATTTTACTGTCGGCATTATTAAAAAAAAGCTTATAGAAAAACTGTAATTGCTGACAGGAAGATACCACATTCGGTAAGACAAACGCAATGATCACCGTGATTATCTGTAAGAAATTTATAACACTATCAAAAACAATAGCATAATACAGATCTGTATGTTACAGAATCAAAAACAATAGCATAATACAGATCTGTATGTTACAGAATGAAGCAGGAAGATGGCTTTTTTTTATTGAAGAGTAGGATTGAAGAGTAGTCCACACACACACACACACACACACACACACACAAGCTATAACGTTAGCAAATAGCCTGTAAATAGTAACGTCTGTAAAATGTAAAACATTATATTGAATAAAAAATTATTTCACAAACATCTACAGTGTGCATGTGCAGTTTGTTAACATAACGTTAGACGTCGTCTTTTTGTCTGGTACTAAGTTAGCGTTATTTAGCTAGTTCATGCTTACAGCTGTTAGCTAACAATGACTGTACCTAACGTTAGTTGTTCGCTGGTTCGACCAGCACATGCATCTTGTTAACGAGCCAGTGTGATGCAAACATGTATGAGAGGTTTGACATGATAATATGATAGCAGATGAACGCTTTTTATGCGTAGTTTAATGTTAAGTTTTATGTCTTTCACTGCGTTTTACTGAACTCAGCCCAGAGCCTTTAAAGCCAACCAACCCCGTGACGTCACATGTTAGAATACTGCACAATGGCGGCGCCCTGGCCGCGAAAGATATTACGTTTTTTTCTTTTATATGTTTACATTTATCATGTTTCTTATTGTTGATTATAGTGGAAATCCATTTTGTACTTGATTGACTGCTTCATTTCCCCTTTAAGACTTTAACAGACTGCCCAAACAGGGATATTTTAAAAACTATATCAGTGTGCAAATAACATTAAAACAATTTCATTAAATGTACACTTTAACCATTACATCTACTATTCATTTAAGACTTTAACAGTCTGCCCAAACAGGGACATTTTAAAAACTAAATCAGTGTCCAAATAACATTAAAACAATCTCATCAGACACACTTTTCCCATGAAATATTCACAATCAACTATTAAAACTTTAACAGACAGCAAAAATGGGGAACTGTAAAAAAAACAAAACAAAAAAAACAATCAAAAACTGCTGTTTAAAATGAAAAAAACAGCAAACTCAATTACCTTATGGTACCAGAAACAGCATGGATTCCATTTTAGTCAATCAGAAGTTCATTTTTAAGTGAAAGCAACTTTGGCCTGGCCTTCCCATCTTCGAGATTTAGCAGTACTTTCTGTATGAACAAAAAAAAAAAAAAAAAACGGTCAGCTTCTTTGGGTAGCTTATGTGAAGGGCATACAGTAGCCCAAAAATCAGCACCAGTGCACTAACCCAGGACTTTGCAGACATTACCACCTCATCTTCAAAGGACAATAAGTAGATCCTGTGGGTTGAAAGGCAACTTTTCAACCTCTTCCTCGACAGCAATGATGGCAACTGCTGCCTTTTGTGCCTGGTCAAGATCCTCTCTCTAAATGGATTGAAATAAATCTTTGTTAATGCATGTCTTTACAAATCTACAAAACAAACAGGCCATAGTCAGGGCAGACACCATAACAAAATGTTCATAAATTACAACAAAGCCTTGAAAAATGGTTATGCAGTTCAATTGACTAATATTTACAAAAATGTAATGCTAATTGTAACAATACATTTAACAAAATTGTTAATTAGCAAGATTTTATTTGGACAAATACTAGAACTTTACTAGGTACTAATACTAGGTGTATCAGCTAAATGTTCTTGAAAAAAATCAAAAGGAAAAGTAAAAAAAACATTAAAGATAGTTAAAAGTTAAAGATAACGAGTAAAGTAAAAAGATATACAACCTGTAGAACAGATTAGCCCATGATTTACTCACCCTTAAGTCATCCTAGGTGTATATGACTTTCTTCTTTTAGACAAATAAAATCGGAGTTATATAAAAAAAAAATCCTGGCTCTTCTAAGCTTTATAATGGTAGTATATTGCAACCATCAGTTTGAAGCTCAAAAACATGCATCCATCTGTCATAAACAAACTTCATGAGGCTCCGGGAGGTTAATAAAGGTCTTCTGAAGCAAAACGATGAGTTTGTAATCAAATATATTTAACATGTTACAAAATAAAATTCTAGCTTCCGGACAAACGCAATCTACTTGCCCCTAAAGCGCAACTTATGACGTCAGAATTAGCATAGTGCATCATGGCGTAGCGTAAATATCAGCAGTACATCGCATTTTTTGTAAGTTGCGTTTTACACTTAAGTGGAATCCGTATGTTTGTATGGCCGGAAGCTAGTTATTTTAAATGATAAAGTTTCAAATATTAATATTTTTTTACACAAACTCATTGCTTTGCTTCAGAAGGCCTTTATTAATCCCCTGGAGCCGCTTGAAATTCGTTTATGGTGGATGGATGCACGTTTTTGAGCTTCAATCCGTTGGTTGCAATCCACTGCCATTATAAAACTTGGAAAAGCCAGGATATATTTTAACTCCGATTGTATTCGTCTGAAAAAAGAAAGCCATATATACCTTGAATGGCTTGAGAGTAAATCATGGGCTAATTTTAATTTTAAAGTGAACTAATCCTTTAAAATTAACATCTATCACAGCCTTCATTTTTATTTAGAAATCAAATTTAATGTAGAATAAATAAGTTTCTTTGTTACTAAAAGGTGGTGTTTAAAGGGATACTTCAGCCAAGAATGAAAATTGTCATTACTTGCCTTCATGTCATGCGAAACCCAGAAGAGTATTATTCACCTTCAGAATAAATAACATTCTCTTTTAATTTTTGTCCATCCATTGAAAGTCTAGGCAATCCATATTTCCAGGCTTAAAAAGTATGGAAGCATGTTAAGACATCGTACAAGTAATACTTATGAATAAAGTAGTTTAATCAGTCTTCTGATGAAGCTTTTAAAGCAGAAAATTAATCTGTTTATTAATGAAACATAAACCTTGATCAACGCATGTGTAAAGTGCATCAAAGGTCTTGAAAGCTCAAGCAGGTTTGTGTCAAACAAGTGTGTTTGAACTTCAGTTGAATTAACTTGATATGCTTTATGCATGTGCACTGATAAATGTTTATGTGCTAAAAAAAAGACCCAAGACCTTAGATGGACAGACAAAATATGAATATGAACATTTTAAAAACCTTTTTGTCCCAAAGATGAACAGGTCTTAATGGGCTTGGGACTGGGTGAGTATATTGACAATTTTCATTTTTGGATGAACTATCCCTTTAACGCGGGGTGCACAATATGCAATTTATAATAGTCCTTAGCGACTGTTTCTTGTCAGACTGTACGAACATGATCCTTGCTGCAAGTCATGTCACACTGTAAGATCTCAGATGTCATTAATGTCAGACTGTACGACAGTCAAGACACATTAAAAATAGTGGCATCATTCATCAATGACAAGTTTGGTGATGTGAGCTGAATAACACACCAGATTGAAATGGTGGCTACAAAGAAAACTCTAACGTTAATTTTGGTTATTTGACAGTCGTCATAGGTGAAGTCACACTGCAGGACTGTGAGTCTAATCTTCTGACACTGCCAGAATTTCATCTGAGGTAAAATTTTATTGCAACGGTCATTAATCGGCTGTCGGTGAACATGTCAAACTAACGATCAAAGAGTTCAGATTTTAGTGTAGGATCAGAGGAATCTTTTAGGATTTGCAAAATTTGTCTCAGATGGCCAAATCATTGACAAAATCACACACATACCTGTATTTACTTCCTTTTTTCGGTCGAAGTCCACAGTAGTCGATTGTCGAGTTCACGTGCGTGATCATAGGTAACTAAGCAACAGTGGAGAACTCGACAATCGACTACTGTGGACTTCTACCGAAAAAAGGAAGTAAATACAGGTATGTGCGCTGGCTGAATTAACATCACTTTTATTCATATCTTTCACATCTACTGCAGTCAGATTCACCGCGTTCACTCTGAAGGAATCACTCACATGTGCACTTGTAATGACACATCAAGGATGTTAAGAGGCTAAAAGCAGGTTTAAAACTTGCCCCATTTAAGTCAACAGGGTGCAAATTTTAAAAAGAGGATAACACGATGTAGGCAACACCGATTTTTGTCATTGTTCTCTGTACTGACAGCACTCCACATTTACAAAAAAATTAGCTCAATGTTAAAATTGACCGGAGTTCTCCTTTAAGACAACCTGAATGCTCAGCTAGATTTTAAACATTATTTTAACTAAAAGGTTAAATTGTTTCTATATAACATTTCATACCTTGTGTGTCTTGAAAACATCTGCAGAGTCTTCTTTTAGATAAACTGGTAAACCCGCCAGAGCAGTAGTTCGTCTGATGTGAATGTCATTTTTGTCCTTAAAGACAAAACACAAAACATAGCATCATTTAATTCACAATTAAACAACATTTATGGATGAATTATTTTCATAACTCGTGATAAGAAAACTTTCAAGCATTGCAACCTTAATTCCATGCAATAGTATTAGTAATCATGTGACTCTTCCATAAAAACCTGCATAACAGGGAAATAATTTTGAGTTGGGAGAATCCGTCACTCTGATTAGAGAGTTGTCGTCTTTTGAAGACAAATTTTATTCATATTTTCGAATGAATCAACAACAGTTTCAAGGCATCCTGGACATCGTGAAAGAGGACATCAGCAAGAGCCAAACACATTTCAGAAATCCGATCAGCGCCAGAGACCGTTTGGCAGTATGTCTTAGGTAATATACATAGCCTGCCCTATAGTATATAGCCACTGAGTAATTAGGAAATGCTATCCAACAAACTTTTGGATAAATTTCATAAGTTAGGCTACAAAAAAAAGAAAGAAAGATGAGACAAAGGAGCAACATGTTGGCTACAGAAATGCTATTTGCACATAGTAGTTTAAAGGATGATAATAATAGTATTAATAATAATAATAATAATAGCAGCCTTATATTAAAAGCAGTAGTAGGCTATGAAGTTCATATAGTTTACATACACCTTTCAGAATGTGCAAAATGTTAGTAATTTTAGCAAAATAATAAGAAATATTAAAATATAAAGTTTTTAGCACCAGTCTGATTAAACTGTTTTACATAACAGATGTTTATATATATATTATATGGGACCCATACAATTGCAAAGGGTGAAAACGTTCACTGATGCTTTGAAAAAAAGCTATAATTTTGTGTTGTGGACTATATGTTGTGTGAAACAGTTTCACCAGAGTAGTAAATAAAATGCAAAATGTATTATCCTCTCATTTTGCTAAAATTATTAATATTTTGCAGATTATTTAAGGTGTATGTAAACATTTGACCAACAACTTTAGTTCATAAATTGCCATTGTTTTTGTTTTGTTTTTTAGATACTTAGCTACAGGAGATTCATACAAAACAATATACCTAAACTATCGTCTTGGAAAATCAACTGTAGCAACAATAATCCTGGAGGTGTGTGACACAATTTGGCAAAAACTGCAGCCTCAGTACATGCCCATACCAAATGAAGATGCTTGGACAAAAATTGCAGATGGATTTCAGGAGAGATGGCAGTTCCCAAACTGCATTGGAGCTCTGGATGGAAAGCATGTGGTCATCCAGGCACCATCAAACTCTGTATCCACCTTTTATAATTACAAAGGTGGTTTCTCTATTGTTTTGATGGCCCTGGTTGACCACAGGTATTGCTTTACTATAATAGATGTTGGTGGCCATGGCTCCAACAGTGATGGGGGCATCTTTGCTCAAAGTGCTTTAGGGAAAGCAATAAAAAGTGACAACTTGGCAATCCCTCAACCAAGACCACTGCCTGGATTCTCACAACCAATACCCCATGTGATTGTGGCTGATGCAGCCTTCCCACTGTCACAGAATGTAATGCACCCCTTCCCTGGAAAGGACCTAGACGAGGCTAGACAAATTTATAATTATAGGCTATCAAGGGCCAGGAGGGTGGTGGAGAACTCATTCGGAATCCTTGCATCCAAGTGGGAGGTGTACCAAAGGAGGATCAAGCTGCAGCCCCAAAATGTGGACAAAGTTATAAAGGCCACTTGTGTCCTGCATAACTACATAATCAAAACCACAGACCCATCAAATCAACACCAAGCACCAGAGTGTTTGGCAGAATCCAGTAGCAGTGGAGCTGTACAGAATCTACAGCAGTGTGGAAATCATCCATCAAAGGAAGCATTTCTGATAAGGGAGGCCTACAAGGACTATTTTATGTCCACTACTGGAGCAGTCCCATGGCAGCAGAATGCTTGCTTTGGAGTGTCTCAATAGGGAATTGAACTGCAGTTAGCAGTAGCACAACTATGTCATTCTATTTTGTTCATGATATTTATGAAGTAATTTAAAAACACAATGTACTCAACACTACAATATTATTTGACTAGAATGACTAAAAAAAGCTTACCACATAAATTGACTCATTTATTCCTTAATCACAACATTTAAAGACATTTTATCTGCACATTTTAAAGTTACGTTGTAACAGTATGCGGAAGACTATAAATATGTGTACTCGAGTTCACTGGCTGAAGAGGATCCACTAGCTTCATACATTGACTCCATTTCTGCCATATGGACTAGCTCATGAATCTTAAATTTTAGCTTAGCTTTTGTGTGATCTGGCATCTTTCTCATGGAGGTAGCCATTGACTTAAAAAATGCATCTAGCTCATCCTCCTGATGCTGTTTCCTGCTACCCAAATACTCCATTATTGCAGCATCAACTGCAGATGGAGCACAAAAGCCACTTCTTTTGGGTGCAGAATTGGATTTATTCCCTGGTTCTGCCCTCTTCTGCCCTTTCGACTCGAGCTGTCTCTCATCTGCATACTTCTCTCCTCTGCTTCATCTGGTAGATTACTGGATGTTCTATTAAAACAATTTAATGTGGCCTGCATTAGAATTCATATGAGATTTTAAAATAGTTAGATAATAAATTAACTCATTATGAGTGTAAAGCAAAAGTAAAGTTCTGATTATTGATAATTAACTTACTCCCTGAACTGAAGGTGTGGAATCATAAATTCCAGGATCCCTGCATATTTGTACGGCTTCTGAAATTTAGCTGGGTCTCCACTTTTGGTGGCTGCTTTTTTTCTACTTAGGTGATAGGCATCTCGGATGTTAATCCACTTCTTCCTAGCACTATCCCCTATAAATAAATAAGATACACACACACACACACACACACACACACACACACACACACACACACACACACACACACACACACACACACACACACACATTTTGAACATAAAATGAGAAAAACGTACTACAATAGCTTTAATGATATTGACTGATGTTATAGATTACATTTTATTATAATTGTTGTTTACAACATGTCATTGAATATGTTTTTGCTGTTCTTATTGCATTTACACGTCTTTGCCAGCAGATGTCCTCAGCCAGCATGCTATGTTCCGAGCGCATCTAAACAGTGAATCTAGCAAGTCTAGTGTAATCGATCTAATCTAACATTGAATTTAGCTGACGAAGTCAATGATGGGATAAAAACATCGCCTAGTTTATGTATACAACGCCTTTTTCACTGCAACTTCAGCAGTGTTGTCAAAACTAGCGCTGAATAGCCTACCTGAGGTAATTTTGTTACACTATGCTAAACTGCATAATATCTCATCGTTAATACTTCTCACCATTTATTCCCAGGATACGACCGATTGCTTTCCATATATCCATCTTTTTTAACGTATCCTTGAAAAGGGGGTTTGTCTTGTCAAACAGTGGAGGATTTTTTTGTACCTCGACGATTAACTTCTCTGCAATGTCATCTTCCATTTTAAATGCGCGAGACCTTTAAATTAGAATGGATTCTGATTGGCTGTCAGTGTTTTATCGTTCGACAGCTGAAAAAAAAAAACGTTCTGAAAGTGATCCCAACGATATCGTTCCTCATATCTTTATCGTTATAGTTGTGGTGTGAACTCTGTTATTCTTTAATATGGAGAACGATTTTTAGAATTATATCTTTATCGTTATCTTTATAGTTATCGTGCTTGGTGTGAACGGGCCTTAAACCTGCATTATTCCGGCTTATTCACTTTCTTTCCTACATTTAGATAGGTGGGCAAATGCATTTTTGTCTCAGTGCATGCATTGTTTTAGTTTGACAGGGTCTGCGCTAGCTTAGCTTAGCACAATGAATGGAATCCTTTGTTGCCAGCTAGCATGTCCTGAGTAAAAGTGATATAATTTTTTTTTAAAACCCACCTAATTACTTCTTGTGGCCTGCGTATTCACAACAAGTACAAATAGTGATGCAGATTAACACTAGGCGATTTCCTAGGCAGATATTGACTTATATATTAAGGACTATATTAGGGGGAAGCACAGATGAAGCACTGCTACTTGGGCGTGATATCTCTGCGCCCAAGTAGCAGTGCTTCGCCTGTGCTTCCCCCTAATATAGTCCCAAGTCAATATCTGCATAGGAAATCGTCTAGTGTTAATCTGCATCGCTATTTGTACTTGTTGTGAATACGCAGGCCACAAGAAGTAATTAGGTAGGTTTTTTAAATTTTTTATATCACTTTTACTCAGGACATGCTAGCTGGCAACAAAGGATTCCATTCATTCATCTACTCATTTTAGTTTCACCCTGTCAAACTAAAACAATGCATGCACTGAGACAAAAATGCATTTGCCCACCTATCTAAATGTAGGAAAGAAGGTGAATAAGCCCTATTTCAAAAAACGGTGGAGTGTTCCTTTAAGGAAACTCAATGATGACCAGAGCTTTCAAGTCTTGACAGGTATTTCTCTGAAGCGAGTCACTTTGAATGATGAACAAACTAAAATGATTTACTCTGCCTATCAGCCTGAAAAAAATGGTGGCACTCAACATTACATAAAACCTCAATGATTCTAGTATGTCATGATGTTTGCAATATGATGTGTGAGAACCAAATCACAGTTTGAGGTTTGTGCTGCCATATTACCATTTTTCCCTAGGCTGTGTATGGAGGAGTTATTTTTTTTATTTTTTTTTACATTTTGTCTATTTTAAACAGTTGATTATATTAATTTTCAGTCAAATTATTAAACAAATTGATTTTATTGCTTCAAAAGACTTTAGTTTGCCCAAAGAATGTAAATTTTGTCATTAAAGGTTGTATCAGCGATTTCAGGCCCAAAAAAGGGCCAAACATAAATGATCACATTCATCTAATCTTTCCTAACGATCCGCTAGCTGCCCGCCCCATAAGCAGGCCGTCAAAAAAACGCGTCTCTGTAGGCAGCCTAGGCTCTGAGATCTGCACACAAAAACAATTAGTTTCACTAGTGTTGTGAGGTTTTGCGCTCGTGCACGGCTGCATGCGAAGTCGGAGAACACGAGCGCAAAACCTCACAACACCCACCCCTGTCGGTTGGAACACTATTTATTTTGGTTTTGAGTGGTTGGTGAAACTAATTGTTTTTGTGTGCAGATCTCAGAGCCTAGGCTGCCTACAGAGACACGTTTTTTTGACGGCCTGCTTATGGGGCGGGCAGCTAGCGGATCGTTAGGAAAGATTAGATGAATGTGATCATTTATGTTTGGCCCTTTTTTGGGTCTGAAATCACTGATACAACCTTTAAAGGGTTAGTTCATCCAAAAATGAAAATTCTGTCAGTAATTACTCACCCTCATGTTGTTCCAACCCCGTAAGACTTTCGTTCATCTTCGGAAAACAAATAAAATATATTTTTGATGAAATCTATCTGAGAGCTGTCTCACTCCTTCATAGGCTGCTAGGTAATTGAAACTTGCCGGCCTAGAAAGTTAGTAAAGACAATGTTTAAAATAGTCCAAGTGACAACAGTGGCTCAACCATAAGTTTATCAAGCGACGAGAATACTTTTTGTGCGCAAAAAACCCCCCTCAAAAATAATGACTTTATTCAACTATTAATTTTCTTTTGTGTGGGCCTCAGAGTGAGATCATGTAGTGTAACTGCACAGCGCTTCTGGGTTGTACGTCAGAACGTAAGCTCACTATTGGCCAACATCACAAACATGACCAGCGTCGGCCAATAGAAACCCTACGTTCTGACGTACAACCCAGAAGCGCTGTGCAGTTACACTACATGATCTCACTCTGAGGCCCACACAAAAGAAAATTAATAGTTGAATAAAGTCGTTATTTTTGTTTGTTTTTGCGCACAAAAAGTATTCTCGTCGCTTGATAAACTTATGGTTGAGCCACTGTTATCACTTGGACTATTTTAAACATTGTCTTTACTAACTTTCTGGGCTGGCAAGTTTCAATTACAGATAGGGCTATGGAGGAGTGAGACAGCTCTCAGATTTAATCAAAAATATCTTAATTTGTGTTTTGAAGATGAACGAAAGTCTTACGGGGTTGGAACAACATGAAGGTGTGTAATTACCACTGTTGTTTTCGTCAACGATGACGATAACGAAATGATTTCGTTGACGCACCTTTTTTTTATGACGATAACGCGACGATGACTAGCTAAAAATGTCTCTAAGGTGACTAAAACATGACGAGACGTTTTCGAGTTTTCGTTGACGAGACGAGACGGAACGAAAATGATTATAAGTCTGACGTTCAAATTAGGGTTGCCAACCGTTCTGTATAATACGGAATCGTCCGTATTTGACACAATAAAGTCTTGTTCCATATTGAACTGATACGGAACGCACTTTGTTCCGTATTTTTGAGAATCAATTCAGTGCAAATCCATGACAGACACATAGCTTCTAATATGTCAGACTATGAACTAAGACATTTGTAGGCTATGAGAAAAAAAACCCGACGGTGCGGTAGATGCTAATTTCTCCCCCTGTTTGTCTATGATCAGCATAGCGTTTTTAACATCTTGGAACATCATCAGAGAATGCCCTTTTAATTGGTCGTTTCGCATTGTGAGTCACGTATCGTAGCAACGATGACGACAAGTGACAACAGCGGGAAATGTAAAAATGACTAACGTTACCTCCGAGCAGCCGGCGAAAAAGAAAAGAGCACAGAAATGTAAAATTGAATGGGAAAATGACTACCCGTGGCTGGAATGCGTGAGGGACAATGAATACAAGGCCAATTGTACCATATGCCGTCGCGATGAGAATGCCTTGGATATTAAGCAGCACACATCAGGAGATAATCTAATGATTCTATTGAATAAGTTCGCACACAAGGCTACAGAAAACTGTTGTGTTTATTTTTCTTCAAATGCAGTCTAAGCCGGTGAGTTTTGAATGTTATATGTTGTATTTGTTTAAGTTAAAAATAAAACGTATTATAAACTAAACAAATCCATGGTTCATTGTTGGCAAAATGATCATGATAGCCTTTATATTTCACATCTATGTGGTTCACTCTTGTAACTTATATTGATTAGGCCTAACGTTACTTTGCTATTCTATAAATATATAGGCTAGGCCTAATAAGTTGTATTATAATATGCTATAAGGTATGAAATATATTTATCTAAATGTATCAATTAGTTTCCACAATATTCACCAGAAGTCATCATTTCAGGGGTTATTTTTCAACAAAAAAAAAATGTTATGAATTGCAACACTTGCTACAACCTGTCAAACCTAAGCCCATGTCCAATACTTTTTAACCTAAATACATTTTTTAAAGACTTACTTTTTGTTTTTTTTTTGTTTTTTTACTAAAATTGACTAAAACTTGACTAAAACCTTTTTGCGTTTTCGTCGACTAAAACTTGACTAAAACTAAAAAGCATTTTCGTCCAAAAGACTAAAACTAAGACTAAAACTAAAAGGGCTGCCAAAAACAACACTGGTAATTACTGACAGAATTTTCATTTCTGGGTGAACAAACCCTTTAATTACCCACCCTCATGGCGTTCCAAACCCGTAAGTCTTTCGCTCATTTTTGGGATACAGTTGAAGATCTTTTTAATCAAATCAGAGAGCTTTCTCTCCCTCCACTGACAGCTTACACAACTAGCACTTTCAAGGTCTAGAAAGGTAGGATAGACCTCACTACAGTAATCCCATTGACTCCAGTGGTTTAATCTCCGTTTATGAAGTTACAGATATGCTTTGTTTGTGGATAATCAAATAGAGTCACATGGATTTACTATCTTTCTGAACCTTGATAGTGGTACTGTAGTTGTGTAGGCTGTCAATGGAGGGACAGAAAGCTCCACGATTTCATTTAAAAGATCTTCAACTATGTTCTGAAGATGAATAAAAGTCTTACAGGTTTAGAATGACTTGAGGTTGAGTAACTGATGACAAAATTTTCATTTCTGGGTGAACTAACTCTTTAACATCTTTAACATTTGTAGCAGGGATAACTTTTACACCAACGTTCTCATCCTGTACAGCCCTTCAATAAGTTCAATTCTACTTACTTGTTCATCGTAGTCTCTTAGTATGGCAGCCATCTTGTTGCCACTGACACCACCCTTTGCTGCCTTAGCTCTGAAAAGATTCAGAAGCTGTGGAGTATGTTTATGCAGGGAGGAGTAGAATGTCTGCTGCAGATTTTGATTTGTGATTCTGTGAAACTCTGCAAGTACCTGCAACAATAAATAGAAAAAAATGTCAGATGAAAAGGCTGTTATGAATTTGAAAACAACATCACAATGCTTTCCTACACTGCAAGTAATCTTTGAACACTAGAGGGTGCAAAGACGTGCATAAATAAAGTTCACACAAAAAATTTAACTTATTTCATCATTTAATCAACTTCATGTTTATGCAAACCTGAATGAAATAAGTCAATATTTTGAGTGAACAAATTTTTTAAAAGACAGCATTAAAACAAAATTAATTGGAATATACCAACCGTTTCTTTTTGAGAAGTAGACAGAAAAACAATTTATTATAACATCACTTACTTGGGCTTCCCGAAACAAAGCTGGCCATCTTGACATCATTTCCTTAACTGATGGACTGGACTGCACAATTTCTATTCGTCTCAGTGCAAATGTTTGTTGCATGTGTCGATTTATCATCATGACATCTTGGTCCTTCTTTTTAAGTTCATCCACCATATTTAGACGTAAATCTTCCAAAGAAAGTTAATCTGACCCATGAGGAAAGTTGGGGAGAAAGTTGACTTCTGCTCGTCTAGGGCGTTTAATATTTGCACGACTATGTTCTGCATCTGGATTGCTCCTGCTTCTTTTGCACCCATTGATGGCAACTTCTTGCATTCCTGATCTCCGAAGTTTGCTTCTATAGTTACCCATTTTGAACTTCAAGGACACTTTCCATCCATCATGACCGGTTCTTGAGCCATTTTCCTTCAAACAGGGGTGTTTGTTCACCAGGGCTTCAGCTGCTTGAGCAAACTCATTATCACTTGGGTATGCCTTGAAGCTGTAAATTGTATCAGTACAGTTGACCCTCGAGTGTAGTGATCAGCAATGCAGCAGCAGGCTACTGTAGATCCAAGAGTAAGATGAACCTTTTTGTGGTAAGGATTTTTTGGCCTTTTACCCTGTAAGCAGTCAGGAATACTGTCATGCAATTCATATGGTGATCTCACAAAGACCTTTCCTCCACAGTCTGCATCTAACTCATAACTACGCAAGTGCTCTACATAGTTTGATTCAAATTTCTTCAGCACAAAGTAAACACTGTCATTAAACAGTAAAGTGTGACATATCTCATGAAACTGATGCAACCCTCCATGTAGCCCTGTGCAAACAAACATGCCCTGTCTGAAAAGGGTACCGTCAATGATAACTTGATCAGCAGAGTAAATGGTGTTGCTGTCAGTGATACTGGATATAAATGCCTGTGCATCTTCTGGCAATGTGGCTACTAAGACAGATTTCATGTTTGTGGTTTGGATTTCAGGCTTAAAAAAGGCTGGAGAGGACAGATAGTAAGCCATCTGCTTTTGGTGTCGTTCTGCAAGCATTTTCAAAATGTTTTTGAAGTTGTTCGCGTCATGCACAATTTTCTTGAACACTTTGTGCTTCCCTTCAAATCTCATGGTCCATAAATGTACCAAAGGACCAAAGCACTTAATTAGGTGAGAATAGTGCTCAATGTAATGGTGTTTAGGGCGAAGCACAAAGTTAGGGAACACTTCCTGTAATAGTTGTCTGTGATCAGAAATTTTGCAAGCAAAGTACTGTAGTGTCGCATCATCAAACGAATTACATAGTGATAAATCAACTATGTCTTTTAAATCCATCAAAATTCCCCAACATTTTTCACCCTCTGGGACAGAATGTCCAATTAGAACAGGCAATAATCTCAGCAAAGTGTGGTTCTCGTGACCATTTCCACCTATAGTGCCCCGGGTTGAAAAACTTTTGGGAATTGGATGTGGACGGTCGGTCTTGTCAGAATGTTCAAAAGGGAAGGACACAATTGCACAATTGCCACAATTGTCATCCAAAGAAAAATATTTCTTGGAAATCAATGCTTTTAAGCAAAGTGCAATTTCAACAGGTACAACACCTTCAAGCAAATCATGTAATAGATCAGGTGGAAATCCTGTGATGAGATGGAAATAAGCAAGGCAATCTGACAGGGCACAAGAACTCTTTACCCCATAATCAATATAATCTCCATCCGTTTGAAGTGCTTGGACAATGGTGTCATGGTTTTCTCTTTGTCACATGCCTGTCCTGTCTCGTGTAGCACATGTGGTGTTTGTGTTCCTGTCTCTGTTTTGACCCCACCCTCCTTGTTATCTCATTATTGGTTTCATTTGTCCCACCTGTTCCCTCATTATCTGCCTGATTTGTCCCTTTTATAAGCTCCTTTGTGTTTGCAGTCTTTGTCTTGTGTACATCTCCTGTTCTCCCGTGACCCTTTGGTATGTTTCTTTTGTTAAATAAATCATTTTAATTTTGCATTTGAGTCCTCCCTTAGTTTTCTTTAGTTAACGTGACACTCTTGTCCTTAACTCACAGTTACCAGTGGTCACTTCTGAAGTCTGAATGTCTGTTTTGGGACTGAGGCAAAATCGGCAAACGTATGAGGAATTGAAACTCTCTTTAAAGCCAGCCAAGCCATGCGCAGCAAGATTGTCTACCACCACAGCAAAACCCGAACCCCTTACAGAGTCACCAAGAGACTCAATATAAACACCTTCCACTTCAAGAGTCTTGAGATCATTTAGTAAGGGTTCAAGAATCCTAGAATAGCCGAAATGTGTGAAGTGCTGAGCGAAATTTAGCTGGAATGTTAGCTAATGCCCAATACACTGCACACACTTTGTGAATTTTACGAGAAGTACCCAGAGGATTTGAAACCTCAAAATCATCAATGTAAAGTATGAGAGCAAACTTTAGTTTGTCATCTGAGAAGAGGGGATTTTCTTCACAATAAGTGCCATCCCAAAAAGTTGAATAACGTCCATCTTGTGAAGGTCCATCTTGTACATCTGTTTTTCTCAACAACTCCTGCAAACTGGAGAGAATTGGCACATACACACAGGTGTGATTGGATTCAATCAAGTACTCAACAGGCTTCATAAATGGAAATTTGTGCTCAATATATGTCTTCCTCCTTTTAGCAGTTGAAAGAACTGCATGTTTAATTGTGGATCTGTGAAGTACATTATTCTCTGACACCACCTCAACAATTTCATCTACAACTAATTCAGGGACGCAGCACTGGTTTTCAGTAAGTACTTTACTGACAGCAGCTTTGATCAAGGGCTTTGATAACTGAAACAGCTGATCTAATTGTTCAACAATTTCTTGAACAGCTTTTTCAGAGACATGTAATATTGTTTGCATTTTGAGGAAAAAAGTAGCCAAATTGTGCTGAAGCTGGTCAAATAATTGACCATTGTCTAACACAGTAGCCTCCAAGACAGAATCCCAGCTAACAATTTTATGTTCTGGGAACGTTCTGGGAACATTAGTTTTTGGTTCCCAGAACGTTCCCGGAATGTTCCCAAGAACGTTCCCTATTGGTTAGCCAGGAAAGTTTTCTTCACGTTAATAGAACGTTCCCTATAGGTTAGGGGAACGTTCCCGGAACGTTGCCGAAAGGTTCCCGGAACGTTCCCGGAAGGTCTACACATCCTGATATGCCTGTACACAAATTATAGGTCTACAAACAACATATTCTACATTGTTTATTGTTCAAACACTTAAGAATCCTATGAATATATTATTACAATAAATTGAATTTACAGAAACTATCATTAATAAGTAAATCAATCAGTTTTTATTAAATAAATAAATCAGCACACAATCTATGTTTTTGTTGATTCATTGTTTAATTATCAACCTAAAATAAGTCATCAAAAACAGAGTTAGCAAAATGTATTCAGGAACAGTAATTTACATTTAATATTTCAAACATGAAAATATTTCAATAAATAAAACTGCACAAACATTTTAATTAAAACTATCTTTTTGCAAACTGTAGCCTATAACTTAGAACAAAATTGAAAAAGTCTTCATTTATATACAATATACATGAATGTGCCAATCTTCACTCCGCTCAAAACATTTAAACTCCCAAAACCATCTGCAAATTTAACAAGAAAATAAAAAGACAACGCGTTACATGGACACACAATCCCATGCCAAAATTCAAGCCCTGTAATGGCATTAATATTCATCCTGAGCAAATGAAAAGAGTGAGGTGGGATTGTGTGTCACAAGCTGTCGGAGATATGAGAGCACGAGCGCTGCTGGTATCGTGTATTTATTCAGATATTTCAGCATCAATGTGTATAGAAAAATGTATATATTTGAAAACACTACATTGCATTTATTTATATTGCACTATTTATTATTTCAGACTACAAATCAAAAAAGGAATGTTTTAGGGTAAGGATATCCATTAAGCCTATGTACCCTTTAAGCCCACTTTCGACTCTGAAGTCAAATAAAAAACAGAGAAAATAATATTCAAGTCTAGTGAACTCTGACCTGCGAATTCGCTCTACATATAACGTATAAGTCTCACCTCCAATGAAGAATTTGAAAACCTGTAACTGCTGTGTTGTTTATGAGAGAGAAAGAGAAAAAAAGTTTGAAACTACTATCAATTTTTTTATCTGTGACTTTACACCTACAAATTCCACTGTCACAGGTGCTCAGTTTTGCTATAATGATGCCCTCACAGAACATGGTAATAATCAGCCATCCATGCAAAAGCAAAAGTCGGTGTAGTTTACAGGAACATCTGTCCAGGCCAACATCTGATGCCTTGATGCCTTCCGCTGGGATCCCAGAAAACCTGAAATAAAATTAAAAAATATTACAGTTCAAAATCTATCATACATACATCTCATCTGGTATCACAAATTATCATTCCAAGTTCACTTTAAGATATGCTCAATATTAGTGCTGCACAATATTGAAAAATTTAGAGTTTATTTAGAGATATCAGCCGTATGGTTTAGTGCATGCGCGGCTCCAGGTTTGTATCTCATAAATTACCCCACTAATAATGCCCAGAATGGTACCAAACTTCTACAGTAGTACAAATAGGTTCTGTACTCATTAAACCAGGCATTGGAAAGTTTGTAAGTACATCAGGAGTTTATTTAAATAACATTTGCCTGACGGCGAATGCTACTGCTGACGCGAATGTTGATGTCACTTTATGAGTACAGAACCTATTTGTACTTCTGTACTACTCATTTTCCCCGACATAGAGCAGATCGGCACACAACAAAAACTGCTGTTCGGATGTTCCCTTTTCTGATATTTTAGCATTCGTGACATTTTAATTAAAACAGAAATAAGAATTTTAGTGTAATAAGCGAAAATGAACAGTAAACCGAGATCACCTACCGCTGCAGATGTGTACAGAAGTGAAAAGCAGAAATGCTTAGACCTCTTTCCGGTTCGACCGCTGGGCGCTCCGCATAACTCCTATTGGGGGGATTTTGTAGAGGAGTGAACCTGCATAGAAAATTACAATAGATAACAAGCATAGATAAATACAATAGAAGAAAAATACAGTTGAAATAAGCAGTGCATTATGTTTTTCAGTTAAATCTGAAAACATCAGGTACAGAAATTGAATGATCAAAATGTAAAATAAGTCTTCACTGTAAAAATAAAATAACTATAAATTAATTAAATGTATCTTTGCTAAAGCTACAAGTCATTTTCTCTTTTGATGTTTGATCACCATTGGCGACACAAACAGCTGCGGGTACGTTAGGCTACTGTCCCTTTAAGACGAATGCGCAGACCTAATATAAATGACACGCATCTTTTCTTTCTGTTTAAAACACACAAGACTGTTTACGAGGAAACTCGCCAAGATGGGCATTTTGACTTCATTTTGCGTGCACGTGTCCATTTAAGCTCAAAAGAAAGGGAAAGAGAACTGAATTCGGCTAAACTCACCTTCTTCATCTACTGACTGTGGATGGCATCAAGGTCTTGTCCTGAAGAATCACAGGGCCAAACAATAGGGATTATATCTCATCTGGTAACAAGAGCAAAGCCATAACTTTAAGAACTCTAACGAAACGAATATTTACCCCCTGATATTGCATTGGGGATATCAATTCAAACATTTTTAAAGGCTTAAATGGTGCGTTCACACCGGACGCGAATAGCGCGTCAGGCGCGAGTGATTTCAATGTTAAGTCAATGCAAAGACGCGTTACGCGCGTAAAAAATTCCTGCGGCGCGAATGAGGCGTAGAGCGCGGCGCGGAAGACGTGTTACGTGCGAATGTTTTATGTAGTGCTTTTTGTGCATTCTCGTGTTTGACGCGAATTCGCGTCTGCCGCCCGAGTTGAAAAATCTGAACTTCTGCGTCAATTCACGCCGCGTTAACCAATCAGGAGCCTGCTTGCTGCTGTCACGTGGTGAAGTGACAGTTTACAATGTTATTTTATGTTTGGCCTCAATAAATTATTTTGTAATATGACTAAAATGCACAACAAAGCAAATCTTTCACATAAAAACTCGATTTCAATATATGAGAGATAACGTTACTCATTTTGTATTGAATGCTATTTATTCCATATCTATTCTAGATTATATGAAACATTATTATTCTAATGTAAAGACAACAAACACAATTTAGTGTATAAAAACAAAAATCACAGGACAGGTTTCACTTTTGGAGGCTGACTTCATTTATTATCAAAACAAAAATAAATGACAGATTAGGTGGGTGCGGGCGAGGGTGAACCTCGCGCCGGGCTGTAGAGCGCGGGCTCGTCAGGCAGCGACCACTCGAGGCCGAGGCCTTACGGCCTACGCTGTCCTCGTCAGCGTCCTCACCGTTAGGTCCACCAAACCAAGCTCCTGGAGCAAATTGTGAAACTCCTGAAACCCTCCGGAGGGTCTGGTGGACCCGAGTAGAGCGACGATGTCCCCTACGCAGCTGTTTCTGCTCTCCAGAGCATATACGAGCGGTGACTCTCTCGATTAATGCTAATGCTAATGCTCGATAAACATCTAAAAAAGATGGCCGCCAAAACTTTCACCTCTGACGCGCGTAAATCTCGCTTCAAACTTTAGTTTTTACGCGCGTTAGACACGCGAATTAACACAAAGTGGTCAAGCGTCAAACTAGACGCGGCAGGCGCGAATTTGACGCGCTATTCGCGTCCGGTGTGAACGCAGCATAAGAGTATGAGCCACAGCTGCCCAAGATATCTGTGATAAATAACTGACTAAAGTTGTCGACCCTCTGAACCACATTCAGCATTTAAAAGTACAAAGAATTTCAGTATTGATCAATAAAAAAAAAAACATACAAATACATAAATACCTTTGAGTTGGACAGTATGGTGTCAGTCTCATTGGCCAACATAATTCAAAAGAGACCTAAAGAAATAAAATAAAATATACTAATGATCAGGATATCATGTTATCATAATAGTTAAATGAATTATAATTATATCTATGACCATTATAATACTGTATTAGTCGCCTATTATTTAGCTGATTATTTAGCCTACAGGCTTCTCAAGGACAATCTCACTGAAAAACCCTGGGGTTAATGATTTTAAAATGTGAGACTATTTCAAAAGCATAAATCTTACAGACCCCAAACCTTTGAACAGTAGTGCACTGTATGTTTGAGGTGGTTTTGCTTACTAGTCATATGTTTCATAGCCATGGAGATTGTCTTGGACAGGGGGTGCAGCAGGCCATCACAGCATGATGATCTAGGAACATAACAAGCTATTTGTCACAGAGCCAACAATATTACATGGGATTGGTTTAATAAAAGGAACCAAGCTAGAACAGAGGTGAAATGCAGAAAAGATAAATATATACAAATCTTAAGATAATATATTGTGAAATAAATGCATATGGAATTATTATCATGATTAAACAATAACTCACCCCTTGTTGTAGAGGATTTTTTCTCTCTCTCGCTATTCTGAAATCACATTTTAGCAATATTGGTAAGTGACGTCACTGATTAAGTTAACAATACAGTGCATTCTTTTAGGTTAAATAAATTAGCTTACTTCCAATCACTCATTGACAAATTACCAGCAAAACTATAAAAAAACTGTTATCTACACTAAATATGTGTTTAAAAACCCAAACTTTCATAAATAAGACCTTAACTTAACGTAACTTAGGCCTAACGTTCTCTTCTGAAACCGGTTAGCTTAGATGCTAACGGACTTTTTCAAAGACACAAAACCATTTCTTTAAAGTAAATATTCAACAGAAGCGTGTCAATTACACGTAAAAAATGTGTCAGGGACGTTTGTGTGTATTATTTGTGAGATTTTGTTGACTAAACCAGAGCCCGTCTACGGAGAGCCTGCCCACTCCCTAATAAGTCCTATTGTACCGAATTTTGGTTGTAGTTCCACCAGAGTTCCACTGGGGGGCGCTCGCCATGAGTGCAAAATGAATGGGAGCCTATGGGGCTAGACGGCTAAATTTGTCTCTTTCACCCGATTGCCGTTGAGAAATCTCAGATTTGATTGTAGGTTTTGCAAGTTCAACATGGGTTATAGGTCGAAAGTTGAATGAACGAGTACTTATGTCCTTTCGATTTCTTACAGGTTGAGTTGTTGTTGCCCATAACACGCTAGCATTCTGCTAATGAACGCTGATTGGTCAGTGAAGGACTGATTACGACCAGAGATACAGCTTGATGGCATCGTGGCATCCGAAGCGGGACCAGAAACAAACAAAACAAAAACTCTTCTAGCACGTGTATTTCCCTGTGTCAGCTGTGTTGTCGATGCCTCGAGAGAAAAGAAAGTGCAGAGCGCGAAAGCACCAAAGTGACTGAAGGATCGCCGTAAAGCAGTATCTCTGGTCGTACGATGTGTATGACGTCATTGACACTTTAAAATACTTTTTAAAGCAAATAAGTGACTCAAAAAAATCTAACACCCAGCAATGTGTAATTTCTTTGCATCCCCTTTCGAAAACAACATTCAAATTACTCGACAAAAAATTATATCCTGAGAAAAGTGGATTTTGAGAGCAATATCTCCATAGACCTCCATTCATTCTGCACTCGTCCTGTGAGCGCCCTCATATGGAATCAGAGTGGAACTGCAACCAGTTCAGAAGCCGGAAGTTTACTGAGAGTGAAACTTCTCGCCATATTAGACATTCTCTGACTAAACTTACCTGAAAGCAGTGAAACCAACAGCGACAGACGGGAGTTTTGTTGTTTGTCAGTTGTTGATGACGTTTCTGGTTTCCATCTGCTCTCGCGCAGCTCACGTGCGCGCTCCAGTGTTTGATTACGCGCAGGCGCATTAAAACACTTCAAAGTCACGCAGCATTTAAATAAACATATAGAATTAAAATGTATAACATAATTTAAAATATCATTTAAGTTATTGCGAATAGATCTGAACGTTGTTGGTTATCTTATAACCTTAGGGGACCGTACTGACGACGTTGTCAGTTGGTAATCTGCCTGTTAAGTGATATTAAAATAATAACCTGCAGAGAACGTTCCCAGAACGTTCTCTTTAGGTTATAAAAATAAAACCTAAAAATAACCTGCAAGGAAACGTTCTGTGAAGGTTCTCTTTAGGTTATAAAACCTAAAAATAACCTGCAGGAAACGTTCTGGGAAAGTTCTCTTTAGGTTATAAAAATAAAACCTAAAAATAACCTGCAAGGAAACGTTCTGTGAAGGTTCTCTTTAGGTTATAAAAATAAAACCTAAAAATAACCTGCAGGAAACGTTCTGGGAAAGTTCTCTTTAGGTTATTAAATAACAACCTGCAGGGAACCTTCCCAGAACGTTCTCTTTAGGTTATAAAAATAAAACCTAAAAATAACCAGCAGGGAACGTTCTGGGAAGGTTCTCTTTAGGTTATAAAAATAAAACCTAAAAATAACCTACAGAGAATGTTCCTAGAACGTTCTTATTTGGTTCCCAAAAAAATAACCAAATGGGAACCATATGGGAACGTTAGGGGAACGTTCTGTGTTTGCTGGGATGACTCTCAGATACCTCTTGGTTATCTTCAGATCCACTGTTCTGCTGCTCAGAAACTTCACTTATTACCGTCAAGTCATTATATTCTGAAGCATTGTGGTGCTCCCTCCATTTGTGTGAATTGAATGTTAAAAAAATTAAATCAAGGAAATTTCTCTGGCATTTCTTTCTTTTTGCTGTATCAAAAACGAACCGAACCGTGACACAAGTGTATCGTATCGCACCAAACCGTGAATTTTGTGAACGTTACACCCCTAATATATATATATATATCACAAAATTCAATAACTTAACTTATTACCATCAAGTCATTATATTCTGAAGCATTGTGGTGCTCCCTCCATTTGTGTGAATTGAATGTGGAGTAATTATTTGTCTGGAAAGTACAATTTCTATAACCATTTCAAATTTTTTCAAATGACTTCGCAGGTGACAGAACATGTCCTGTTCTACAAATGGCTGCTTCAATGTGCACAAAGGACAGTGAAATTCCGTAGACTTTTCACAGCCATGTGTCTTTTGCTTCTCAGGATGAAATCTTGTCAAGTGTATCTTCAGGGAATTGTATGATTTGAATGTACACATGCAAACTTCATACAGACATGGTATGGGACGGACATACTGTTGAATGTACAAAATGGTAAAGTCTGTAATATTTTAACAGACTTTGTCTGACAGAGCAGACAAATGGGCATAGCTTGCATTTCAAGAGCATGACAGTGATCTGTTTTTGAGAAATTCAAATTAGAAAACATGACAAGCACACAGCTTTGTCAGTCATTTTAACTAACACTAGCAAACCAATCTGTCATTTTAACCTCAATTACGTGTTTTCCTGAGCTCCAGACTTTATATAACTTAATCGCCCATTTTGAATTCAAGCTTAGGAGGGAATATTTATATCTTTCTTTTTCGTTTTTACAAAGGACTCAGTCTCCTTTGTGTCAAATATGCAAAATGCACAGCATACGTTTCTCTATGTCGAACTGTAAAGGAAAAAAAAAATTGATTCATTTCCCCGTTAAAACTGTAGATACGATACACTTGTCACGGTTCGGTTCGTTATATATATATATATATATATATATATATATATATATATATATATATATATATATATATATATATATATATTATATTATATTATAACATGACTTCAATATATGAGGACATGGAGAACTTTGTCATTAAAAAATAAGCCACATTACAGTCTTCTCTAAACTAGAAATGAACGACTGCGTGTCTTCGTGCCATTGCAATATATCCAATGTAAACATGCATGGTACGTTGCCGCAAGATGGTCAAGGCCACACCCACCCTCCACCTTGTGCCGCCTTTCTCCTCCTCATTAGCATTTAAAGCTACAGACACCGAAACGGCCCGTCTGAAGGAAGCTCATTCTGGGACTGGCTTATAGTGGCTATAATTCTGCACCGAGGCTGAATTTTTGGAAAGAGATTTCAGATACAGTACTAGGGACCACTAAGGCCTATATTAAAGCCTACAAAGTAGCATGTCATGGGACCTTTAAATCTTTAGAGTTAAAATAACAACTAGGTTATTCATAACTTATTCAGTTTAAGTTCTGCTTAATGCATTGCAGTTTTTGAGTTATCACATTTTTTATTAAGTGAAATGAACTTTAAAAAAAAAAAAAAGAAAAAAAGTTAAATGAACTCATTTCGTTTAGTGACTTTCAGTGTTAGGTTTTACAGTGTACTGCCGATCAGGCTAAATCAATTTTAAACTCCCACCAAGTTACCTCCCCGTACAGTAAAACACAGAACAACAGGGAAACCGTCACATGTTCCTCTTAATTAACCCAGGCTTAACACTCACTCATAAACAGAATTCTATGCATATATCTGTGAACTAAGATTTTTAAGTAAAGATTTCAAACTCTCTGTCAGAACATACAACAGTCAGAATTCAAATCCAGATTATCCCAGTTCATAGTTGATCAACTACATTATGAAAACATGCTTTGTCTTTATTAATCAAATATATGGACAACACAACACAAAAATGCACTTAGGTACAAATACATTTTTTTACTGAAAAGATTTCTGCAATGAAAACACAACTTTTGCTGTCTTTCCTTATTTGAGACCACATGACACATGACTGACTTTAAATGGCAACTAGAAGCGATATAGCAATAACAATATAAATTATTTTAATTTCTCTCTATATTTTAACTACATAATTTTGTGAGCTTTAGAGAAGTCAATTCAGCAACAACGTTTTATACTGTGTTGATACAATAAGCATTTACATGTTGAACAGACCTAAAGAAGCTACTGTACATTAAGCTACTGATATGACTGGAGTCTTCATCTCATGAGAGATCATATCATTTCATCATTTTAATCAGTTAACTTTTTTTGCTTTAGTAAACAAGTTCACTTTTAATAAGAACTTTTTAGGGGCGAAATTGTTCATCTGGGGGAAGTTATGAAACTGAGGGGTGGTTTAATTAATGCAAAAAAACTAAATAAAATAATACAAAAATATTTGCATACAATAAAGTTTAAAATTGTTAATTGACCCTCCGGTCAAATTGTTCAGATTTAAAAAAAATCAATACTGTAAAGGCTGAAGATCATTAAAGGGCATTTCAAAAAGTTGCCATGTTTTAATGTGACCTTCATATAACAAAAAGACTTAATAAAATAGTTTCAATTTAAAAAAGTGGATGAAGTTGAAGAAACACCCATGATCCACATTTCTTTCATCATCAGTTGAATGGACTGACATACTGAACTAGGAAACACCTTTATGTATTTTTTTACCTAAACCTGCAGTTTATGGATTGACTTATTTTAAAATGACCTCCTCACAGATCCACCGAAAAAAATCATTACATGGAAAATCAGCCAATCCTGGCTCATGATTTACAGCACAATCTTCATCAATTCCGCCGCGACTATCTGGCTCTCCAGACGCCCAGAGCCTGAAATTAAAGATCAGCATTTGCTTTCTGTGTGATATGATACTGACTGTGAGAATCATTTATTAGACAATAATCAGTTGAATTCAGTGATTTCTCACCCAGAGTTCAGTGTGCTGCCATCAACCCATTTCCATCTGCCCTCCACATCACGGTCAGTCAGACCAGTCCAGACGATAACATTAGCAGATATGTTCTTAACAAAACCCTGAGAAAGTGAAACAATAACACATTTAGTTATTAAACAGAATTAACAATTTTCTTCCTATAAACTGTCATCCAGTCAGAAAATGAGTTTACTCACTTGTTCTTCTCTGTTGTTTATGATGATCAGATCGGCTCCTCTCTCTGTACAGTATCTTCTGCTCTCAGTCCAGCTCTTCTTCTCAGAGGAAATGAAGTAAAGACTGGATTTATAGTAAATCCATCCATCTGTAAACACAACCAGTTTAGGTTTAAGCACTTTATTCCCATCACACTGATCTACAAACTTATTTTTAACCGGTTTCACCTAAATAATTAATTGCTAATTAATTTTGCATCCTGTAAAAGCTAAACAACCAAGTTAAATTTTTAATCTACTTTGTTTACCCTTTACACAAAGACTTTCTGACAGTTCATTTTTCTCCTTATTTAACTGGTCTCTGTGTTTAATCAGGTCAAGGTTACTTGATGATAATCCATCTCTCTCTTTTGTCAATTGCGTGTTCCTGGTAAGTAGCTCATCTCTCTCTTCTGTGAGGTTGGAGATCTTGGTTAGTAGCTGGTGTGTCTCTTCAGTGTAGTTAGTGCTCTTTGTCTTGATGTAGACACACAGCACTATGACCGCAGTCAGCAGAAGAACACACAGCAGAGCCAAACACACGAGAACTGCTCTGGAGCTTCTGTTCCTCACAGTATCACTTCCTGAACACCACAGATATGAAGATCAACGCTAATTGCTCGTATTACTCAAATGTGTCTCATATGACTCAAATATAATGAAATGAATCTCAGTACCTGTGTGTTGAGGTGTTTGGGAGTTCTTTGTTTCTGTCCTGACATAAGAACTGCTTATAGGATCCACATTAGCATAGATATTCATCTCTTCTTCATCTTCTCTGTCCATGCCATCTTTCCTGGGAATGTTCATATTGCCGTGAGACATATTCAGTCTGCTGAAGTAGATGTGAGATTATTAGAAGTTGTTTCTTCAAGTGGATTGCACTGATCTGAACTTCTGCTTTTGAGCTTTACTTTCAGCAGACACAACCACTGTGGTCAAGGTCATGTGATATCCAGATGGGGGGCTATTAACAACATTTGTTTTTTTGTTTTTTTTCTCAGTAAAAACTATTTATTTGTACTTGTGCATTTATGTCTTGTGTTTATATGTATGTAAATGACATTGTCCATATACTTCATTAACATGGACAAAGCGTGTTGTCATACTGAAGTTAATAGACCTGCACAGCTACTAGAACTCATTTCACCATATAATTAGAGATCAACTGAAATCATTTGGATCTTGACTGTTTTACGTTCATTTTGATATGCAAGCAAAAGAGTGGAATAAGAACTAGAGGCACAGTAAGTGGAAACTGTATAGCCGCAAAACGTAGAACAACATTTGGTCAGACATCATTTTCAGTAAGAGGCATAAAATTGTGGAACGCCTTACCATCAGAAATGAAAACACTGACAGAACTCAAGGTTTTTAATACACATTTAAAGCAATGGCTAAAACTGAAACAACTTTGTGAACACTGACTGTGCAGGATACAACAAAATGCATATAAACATAAAGTTGCATATGTTAGCATGCACAGACATATGCATACTTTTGTGTTTTTGTATTGTTAAATGTGTCTAGATTTTGTTTTATAGTGATTTCTACATCGATTTAAGCCCATATCTTATTTCATGTATGGGATGTATTTATTGTATGTATTTTAATAGTTATATTTTTTATTCAATACTCTGTAATTTCTGTTTTAATTTTACAAGCCTAACCAGGGACAGGGGTTGCAAATTAGTCATGGCTATAAACCTGTATGCATGGCATCTACTTTGTATTTTTTATAAAGCAATGTTCTATGCATTTGTCCCTGTCAAATAAACATTAAATAAAAAAATAAAAAAAATAATATCTTTACTTCAACAAGTACTTATAAATATATGTACAAAATTCTGTTTATGGGTGTGAGTTTTAAATTTGGGAGGAAGATGTGTGGTAATTTTAAATGTGGGAACGGCTGTAACACATAAAATGTGTCAGATAAGGCCCTACTGACCAGTGGTGGAAAGAGTAGCCTACTAAAAAAATTTTACTTAAAGGGGAACTGAAACGAAATAGGAAGTAAAGGTGATATAAAAGATGTGTTATCATTGATTTGTGGTAGGATACTTAAAACTGCTGAAGTAGTTACAAGGGGGGGAAACAGTGATGTTAGTTTGTTGTTTTGTTACTAGGGCGCAGCCATCTTGAGCTTCAATGGTCAGTGACGTCACTGCATGATAGGCTACCTCCAGCTCCAGCAAAATGGCATCTCAAGAGCATAACAGATCGAGAGGGGGGTCTTATTGCATTGCAAAAATTGTGATCTGTCCAACAAGCGAATATAACACCTCCGATGCCATCAAGGACTGAATAACCTGTTTGCAAAATGACTGGCATAAATGTGACCACGGCGGGTCCTGTAAACAAGTTCCACTCACCCCTTAGTTGTTATCGTGATGTTCACCTTCACCGTAGATCACCTTGCTAAATTAATCCAACATCGAGGATGCTATCCAATATAAGGAATATCCATCGATGACACCCGCAAGATACTTGATAGTGTGATTTCAGCCGCTTTCAAACTGTGTATGAGAGATGCAGCGGCGCACCTAGCCAGTTTAAATTTGACGAGCGCAAACGCCTAAACGCAACGCACAGACAGCCAGCTGTCACAGCGCGTGCACTAAACTAATTATCTTTATCTTCTTATTGCATTTAAAGTGTCAAAAACACAAGGTTCTATGTGTATCAGTATATTCTAGATCCCTGCATTACTGTAATTCTTAAAGTGACAGCAGTCTTTGTAAGAATCAGTATACATTTCATTCATACAGTGAAGAATATGCAGTTTTATTATTTCATTTGATGATTCAATTTCTTACTTAAATGCTGTTTTTAGTGTTAACTTGTACAGTTAAAAATAATTGTACAGTCAAAATCAGTCAATTCAGTCAGAGTAGCAGTCGGGTAGCCTGACATAACATTAGTAGCCTACAGTGGTACCATGCCAGTGACGTCATCGAACACGGCCGCGCTCTGATAACAACAAATGTAAATTTCAGTATTGGGAAAAACTTCATATATATTTTGTTTTTAATATTATTTTTGAATTAATTTGTTTACAATTTTAATAACCAACATGTTATCGAATTATATTTTGTTCATTTCAGTTCCCCTTTAAGTAAAAGTACTGCTACTTTAGTAATACTTTACTTGATTACAAGTAGAAGTACTGAAAAATAATATGACTCAAGTAAGAGTAAATAAGTAGTTTGCTTAAAATCTACTCAAGTAACTACGTTACAAAGTACTTTAGTATTATTTTTCTAATTTTACCCAAATTGTGGAGATGATAGCGATATGTAGCACTAAACAATCTCATGTCATATCTGTTTCATTCATACTGGAAGCCCAGTACATACTGATTCACCTCGCGCAGAAAGTCCACAAGTGAGATTCATAGAAGTATTAAACTTATGATGTTTCAGGAAATGCCTTTTATGGATATAATAACATGCAAATAGAGACATTTTGATTGATGAAACATGAAGATAAACACATGATAGCGATAAAATATCTGTGTTCATCAAGCTATCCCAGGTATTTTCATAAGAATGATGTATGTCTTTAAAGGGATAGTTCACCCAAAAAGTAAAATTAGCCCCTGATTTACTCACCCTCAAGCCATCTTAGGTGTATATGACATTCTTCTTTCAGACGAATACAATCAGAGTTATATTAAAAAATGTCCTGGCTCTTCCAAGCTTTATAATGGCACTGAAGAAAATTTGAAGCCCAAAAAAGTGCATCCATCCATGATAAAACTGCTCCACTTTTACTCCGGGGGTTAATAAAGGCCTTCGGAAGTGAATCCATGCGTTTGTGTAAGGAAAATACCCATATTTAAAACTTTATTAACTATAATCACTAGCTTCCACCAGACGGCCGTACGCATCGATTTACAGTGGAATACTAACCCCTGACCCGACGCACGTAATGACGAACGTGGAAGCTCAGAGGAAAGAGCTAAACTAAACCCTGGTCGCGAATTAGCCATTTTTTAAATTAGCAATTGCCAAAAATTTGCAAAATGATGGAGGATTTCTATATAATAAAAGAGGAGCTTCAGTTTGTTGCACAGCCCTATTTGTTTAAACCGCGAGAGGCATCTAAGCTGACGATACTCCTACATCCTACGTCATACATGTGTCAAGTCAAGTCAAGTCAAGTTTATTTGTATAGCACTTTTCACAATACAGATTGTATCAAAGCAGCTTCACAGTATTAAATTTAAATAATACAACAAAGTTTGTTTCAAGAGGAATTTATTGATTGATAAAATTAAATTAAATATCCCCAAAATATCCCCAACTGAGCAAGCCAAAGGCAACAGTGGCAAGGAACCGAAAAACTCCATCAAGTGACCTAATGGTGTCCTAAAACTCCATCAGGTGACCTAATGGAGAAAAAAAACCTTGGGAGAACCCAGGCTCAGTTGGGGGCCAGTTCTCCTCTGGCATTTATGAGCTAGAGGCCGGATTGTAGTTTGAACTGTGGGATTATATGAATGCCTGGCTGAAGAGATGCGATGCGATGTGTCACGGGTTATTCTTGTGGCACAAGTCAATTTGCATAGTATGCGTACGGTCGTCTGGCGGAAGCTAGTTATTTTAGATTATGAAGTTATAAATATGGCTATTTTTCTTATAAAAACCCATGGCTTCGCTTCCGAAGGCCTTTATTAAGCCACTGGAGCCATGTGGAGTATTTTTATGGATGCACTTTTTTGGGTTTTACATTTTTTCCAGCCATTCACTCCCATTATAAAGCTCAGAAGAGCCAGGACATTTTTTTTTATATAAATCAAGCGTAGCGTCAGTTCTGGCAGGTCACGGTAGTCAAGCTCGCATCAGTGACTCTCAGCTGATCCACGTCTACCTATAGGAATGCGACACCTATCACTGTATAAATATATAAACTCCTTCAGTATTATCAGCAGCTATCGCATTTCTCAGGCGCTAATTACCCTCCTCCATCCCCAGCTCCTCCTGTCGCCCAGTCAGGATTTGGCATTCTGATTCCCCTTGAATCAGAATCAATTCTCGAATTATGTTGTACTTTAAAATCTTGAATTAATGATATCTGCAATACATCCATGTTGGTTCTGTTCTGTTTCCCCTAAGGGGGGTTATTGCTCTTAGCTCTGTATGGATGCATGTGCCATTCATTCACAGTCTCACAGAGACACGCAGAACATGCATGATTCCTATTTAAATAGTCTTGCGGTTGCGGTATGCGGTTTAATATTGACAGACACTGGTCTATATCGCGATTTTATTTAAGTTTACTGACCTACTTTTCATCTAAAGGTAACTAAGTAACCACCGGAAGTACGAGTACATTGCCTGGCGATTTTGAACGTTCCGAAACCAGGAAATGAGATAAAGGCCTAATAAATATATTTGCAAACATTCATGTTGGTTCTGTTCTGTTTACCCTAAGGGGGGGTTATTGCTATTATCCATGCTAGGCTGCATAGGGAGTTCTCGCCCAGAACGGAACCATACCGCCAATCCAAACTCTATGCTAATTGTCAATCGTATTTGATGGTCGTGGTCCTGACAGAACTATTTATCTGAAAGAAGAATGTCGTATACACCTAGGAGGACTTGAGGGTGAGTAAATCATGGGCTAATTTTCATTTTTGGGTGAACTAACCCTTTAATGCAATGCTAATCAACATAGCCTGTATCATAGAATTTAATAAAATTATATTCTCACTAAGAAGCAACATGAAACCACAGAAGTAATTTCAAACCCGACAGACATGTATTGTGATTTTGAAGCAAAACATGATATTAAACTCATAAATTGTAGTATTATACGGTATGTCAAGCAAACATACTTGCTTTCCCTGTTGTCAAGAGCAAATTTTTTATTACTAATTTGGAAAAGCAAGTCCTGGTAAGATCATTTGGATGTTTTCATTTGAATCATTTCATAATTGAAAGCAAAGAAGGTTAAGTGAGAGGTCTGATAAAAAAAGAGAGGTGTACAACAGTATGAATAAAAAAGTGTCAGTAAAAAATAAATAAATAAATAAGTGGGGTATGGTTAAAATGTTCAATTGTATGCTATTTTTCTTTCATTCTACCGGAAATGTGCTGGGAGGGAGCCCACTGTTACTATAGTAACAAACTACACTTATACATGCATCGATTGACAGATAAATCATGCAATCTTATTTCACTGTTGTTGAGGTTTTTTCAGCTTTGTACAAAGTTTGCTTCATACATTTAGTTTAACTGTATTGTTAAAGAGGGCGAGCTTTACCATTCAATTGAACTGTGTCCATGTTTTAAGACACTTACATTGTTCTTGCTCCGTCCATGCAATAACTGCGTCCATGTTATGAGCCGAGTTTTTTATTTACTTCAACTGCTCAGGGCTCTGGTATTATCTACCCATTTGTCAGTATGACCCATACATGCAAATTCACACACTCGCTATAAAGAAGTAAAGCGTAAATGTATTTTTTTTATTATTGTTTGTCACATGGTATGTTTCACACATCACCTTTTGTTTTCTGCTAACATGTGATAGATAATGATGATAAGAAAAAGACCAGAGCTGCCAACGTAAACTGGCCTAAACAGGATCATTAAAATTCTGCATTAACCCTAGAACATTTTTGGGGCACCTGACTTGCCAATTCTTTTCTTTGTTTTTCTAACCCATAATAGCAGTCAGCATCAAGTGCTATATATCATTTTTAGCAGGACAACTTGAAGTTTTAATCTAGCTCATTTAAATTCCCAGTTTTACATTTATTTTGTCTTAGAATGGATTCATTTGAGAAAAACAGCAGCGAATTTAGATTTTTTTTCAAACAAAACCTCCTGAAGTTTGGATTTTTTTTCCTTTAGATAGGTATACTTGGATATTCTAGATTTCCAGATTAAATTTCGTCTACATGTAACTATCCCCAAGCAAGTTATAAGTCAAGTCAAGTCAAGTCAAGTTTATTTGTATAGCGCTTTTCACAATACAGATTGTATCAAAGCAGCTTCACAGTATTCAATTTAAATAATACAACAAAGTTTGTTTCAAGAGGAATTTATTGATTGATAAAATTAAATTAAATATCCCCAAAATATCCCCAACTGAGCAAGCCAAAGGCAACAGTGGCAAGGAACCGAAAAACTCCATCAAGTGACCTAATGGTGTCCTAAAACTCCATCAGGTGACCTAATGGAGAAAAAAAAACCTTGGGAGAACCCAGGCTCAGTCGGGGGCCAGTTCTCCTCTGGCATTTATGAGCTAGAGGCCGGATTGTAGTTTGAACTGTGGGATTATATGAATGCCTGGCTGAAGAGATGCGACTTTAATCTAGTTTTAAACTGGGAGAGCGAGTCTGAGCAACGAACAGTATCAGGAAGACTATTCCAGAGTTTTGGAGCCAAATGTGAAAATGCTCTCCCTCCTTTGGTGGTTCTGAATATCCTAGGTATGACCAAAAGCCTTGAATTTAGTGATCTTAAAGAGCGCGATGGATTATAGGGCGATAGAAGATCCGTTAAATAGACGGAGTTATAACAAGTTATTACAATATTATAGTCGATTTTCAGTGAAATGCTGGTGTTTTTTGGAAAAAAAATTCATGAAGTAAAGTAGATAGAAACATTGTTATATAATAATAGAACACTGAAGCAAAAGTGACTTATGTTGTATATATATATATACACACAGTGGGGAGAACAAGTATTTGATACACTGCCGATTTTGCAGGTTTTCCCACTTACAAAGCATGTAGAGGTCTGTAATCTTTATCATAGGTACTCTTCAACTGTGAGAGACGGAATCTAAAACAAAAATCTAGAAAATCACATTGTATGATTTTTAAGTAATTAATTTGCATTTTATTGCATGCCATAAGTATTTGATCACCTACCAACCAGTAAGAATTCCGGCTCTCACAGACCTGTTAGTTTTTCTTTAAGAAGCCCTCCTGTTCTCCACTCATTACCTGTATTAACCCTCTGGGGTCTGAGGGTTTTTTGGGGTCCTTGAGATGTTCTGACATGCCCTGACATTTGTGCTTTTTTCAGTTGCTTACAAACATATTAATGGCAAAGGTATAATTACACTCTATTTAGCACAAACAGGGCTACCATAATATGTGAGCAACATGCATGTACATGTTTGTATTTTTGAGAGAATAATGTTTTTGCATGTTTATTGAAAAAACTAAAAACTAAAGTTTCTGAAATAAGGCCACAAAACACATACTAAATATGTGTCAATAAGACTTTTGACTAATGGATGTCGTTGCCTAGAGTTTTTTCTTCAAAATGATGTGAAAATCATCCTGCCCTTATCATTCACATAACACAATACATTGATTTAAATCTTGTAAAACACTTTTTGTTTGTAAAGGCCATATGTGCAAGGGGTGTCAACCAGGGTGGGAATTATGTTATTTTAGGGGCAAGGCCATTTGGCCTCCACCTTTTCTTTTTTTTTAGGGGCACCAAGGCCATATGACAGGGCACAAAGGCCATTGAGTACAATTCGATGGTTTTCCCATTCAGATTGATACCATAACATCCTAATTTGGAATAAGACATGGATTATGACTTTTTTAATAATAAAAAAAAAATTGAATGAGAGAGAGAGAGAGAGAGAGAGAGAGAGAGAGAGAGAGAGCGCCATTACATCCAGAAGATATACACCCTCACACAACAATAGAAACAACATAAATGCCAATAAAAGCATTCAAAATATTCATTCAGTCCTCTATATCATGTGAGAATGTGAGTTATTAATTATGATTATCAAAGTTTACATTCAATATAGGCTATAAACAAATTTTGTGTAAACATGTTATAATTTGCCTATATATATATACATACTTACATATACATATATATATATAACATAAATTGTAAGAATATGACTAATAGTAAAGACTAGTACTAATAAATAAACATTAGGCCTATGCTAAAGTTATTAAATAGTAGTCCCAAACTAGTTTTTGTTAATACAATGTTGGTATGAGCCACTACAGTCATTTAAAAATATAAAAAATAACACAAAGAAAAAATAGTGGCATTTTGGGGTTAATATGGAAAGGACAGTTACCATGGTGAATACACAATTTTAACAATAACTGTTAATGAAACATGGAAACTGCTCCTGGTGAATAGAATAGAATGAAAATCATACCTGCATTACTTTTATTTAATATAATTTACAACGTAACGGCGTTGCATGCTCGTAGTTTCTTTTGCACTTGATCAGTGAGGCGATACAACGCGCGCCGCCGCATTTGCGCGTGCAATTGAAGAGTGTGCGCTACGAGTACAGGATAACGGCTGACAGGACAAGAAAGTCAGTTTTTCTGAGGTGAAAAACTTTATCTCAGCGTACACTTATGTCACTGCCTGGTAGTTCCTATTGTGCTGGGTTTTCTGAAGTACCGGTAGTCATGATTCGCCTCTCAAAACATAACATGCTCTAAACACGCACGCAGAGTGGAAAAGGAGGCGCGGGGAGCAAGGATCACAGCGCAAATTTGAACTATATCGATATGCGATATGGTCTAATTCCATATCGCATTTCAAAAATATATCTATATATTTTTTATATCGATATATCGCCCAGCCCTACACTGCACCTGTGTGAATCCACAAACTAATTGAAGTTCAGAGACTACTTGGGTGGCTCGCTGTAATTCAAAGCAAGCCCACTATGCCGCACTGGCGCTTTATACATGGAACTTGGACAGGGCCAGGGCACACAGGCCACTGTGGCCGTACGATGATTTTTTTTTCACGGGGCATGAAGGCGAAAGTGTAGGGCACCGTGGCCATGGCCGCGGTATAATTCCCACCCTGGTGTCAACCATTCAACACCATCATGCATATGTAGTGGTTCACACCTGAGGAGACAATGGGGCCCGCATACTAATGAGCCATCCATTCAGGTGTGTCACCTATAGCCACAAGAAAGAATGCAAGAGCAATGTATATATATATATATATATATATATATATATATATATTCATTCTACCAAATTGGTTCACAGGTGGAAGCATGTCAATTTTTTTTTTTTTTTTTTTTTTACAAATTTTGCTTGCAAATTGTATAATATCCAAGGAAAACATGTCTAGTAATTGTGCAGTTAATTCTCATACTGTATTTTCAGTTTTGGAATATGTATCCTCTCCCCAAATTTGTCAATAATAAAACACAATAAAAATTATTTAAAGAAAAGGCTTATATTTACCTTTTACATTTACATTTACATTTATTCATTTAGCTGACGCTTATATCCGAAGCGACTTACAATTGCTATATATGTCAGAGGTCGCACGCCTCTGGAGCAACTAGGGGTTAAGTGTCTTGCTCAGGGACACATTGGTGTCTCACAGTGGATTCGAACCCGGGTCTCTCACACCAAAGGCATGTGTCTTATCCATTGCGCCACCACCACCCCTTTTAAAATTTGTTTACATCTACCTTGTAAATATATATTTTTTTATTAAAAAGGTTACAATTACAACAACAATTGAAGTGTAATCTTTCTTTGTAAAAACTAAAGTATACATTTTATCATACATATTTCAAAGTTAAGGATTCATTACTTCGAATATAGCCTACATTGACAAAACATACTATATATAACATATTAGCAAAAATTGGCAAACAAAAGCTTATTTGAGGTGGCAGATATTTTACAGTAAAAATGTGTAATCTATCCAAAACTAATCAACGAAATGTTGTCTTTCATTTGTCTGTAACATACTGTAGGTCTTTCGTTTTTATTATAAGGAATATAAATGTTAATTTGCAGTTTAATACGTTGCTTATACAAATACATTTTATTTCAACATATTTCAGTCGATTTTTACTCAGTATAGCAAAATAGTTTGCTAAAAGCAGATCATTCATTCACACACAGAAACGCAATTCAAATTTAAATCGTCTTTTTGCGAGTTGTGGTAAACAGCGCATCTCTGCCGTTCATTCATTCATAAACAGAAACCCGATTCACGTGAGAAGGGAAAAAAAACTTACTACAGTATTCCTCAGCTCGCTCCTCGATATACCCGCACTTCTGAGGTACATTTTCCATTATTATTATTCCTCACAGCGCTGTGAGACGGTGTAAACAGGTAATGATCTGAATAAACTTGTGTTTTCTCGAGCTGATATGGGGGCGTTCACAGGTTTGCGTGGATTGCCTCAATCATTTGCGTTTGAATAGCGCGCGCTCTCCGTGGGCGGAGTCACATTACATTTGAATGAGCTGTAATGAGCTCGACTGGAATCGCTCTCTTTTAATACAGATTTCACAAGATGAGAATATTTGTTTTTTATATAAATTACTTCATTTAAAAGAAGAGAATTCAAGCTTCATGCCTGTGTGTCTGTATGCCTGTTTGACTGAGTATTCGCTGAGTTATTGTTCATTTTCGGACGCGTTTCAGAATTGACTTCACTGGCAGAGAGAAGGCAGAACTCGCTTCGTGTTTATTTTTCTTTATTTGGCAAAAAGCACAACACTTTGTTTTTATTGTGAGTATACATAAAAATAATACACATTTAACAGAATCGATTGATGTATGAAACTCCTATGGAAAATCAAAGTCAACAGAGTATTTATGAGTTTCTTTTACACTGATAAAAAAAAAAGCGAGCTGGTATCGCCGGCGATACCGCCGACCTCAGGGGGTTAACTGCACCTGTTTGAACTCGTTACCTGAAAAAAGACACCTGTCCACACACTCAATCAAACAGACTCCAACCCCTCTACAATGGCCAAGACCAGAGAGCTGTGTAAGGACATCAGGGATAAAATTGTAGACCTGCACAAGGCTGGGATGGGCTACAGGACAATAGGCAAGCAGCTTGGTGAGAAGGCAACAACTGTCGGCGCAATTATTAGAAAATGGAAGAAGTTCAAGATGACGGTCAATCTCCCTCGGTCTGGCAAGGTGAGGGATCAGCCCAGAACTACACGACAGCACCTGGTCAATGACCTGAAGAGAGCTGGGACCACAGTCTCAAAGAAAACCATTAGTAACACACTACGCCGTCATGGATTAAAATCCTGCAGCGCACGCAAGGTCCCCCTGCTCAAGCCAGCGCATGTCCAGGCCCGTCTGAAGTTTGCCAATGACCATCTGGATGATCCAGAGGAGGAATGGGAGAAGGCCATGTGGTCTGATGAGACAAAACTAGAGCTTTTTGGTCTAAACTCAACTCGCCGTGTTTGGAGGAAGAAGAAGGACGAGTGCAACCCTAAGAACACCATCCCAACCGTGAAGCATGGAGGTGGAAACATCATTCTTTGGGGATGCTTTTCTGCAAAGGGGACAGGACGACTGCACCGTCTTGAGGGGAGGATGGATGGGGCCATGTATCGCGAGATCTTGACCAACAACCTCCCTTCAGTAAGAGCATTGAAGATTGGTCGTGGCTGGGTCTTCCAGCATGACAACGACCCGAAACACACAGCCAGGGCAACTAAGGAGTGGCTCCGTAAGAAGCATCTCAAGGTCCTGGAGTGGCCTAGACAGTCTCCAGACATTGAACCCAATAGAAAATCTTTGGAAGGAGCTGAAAGTCCGTATTGCCCAGCGACAGCCCCGAAACCTGAAGGATCTGGAGAAGGTCTGTATGGAGTGGGCCAAAATCCCTGCTGCAGTGTGTGCAAACCTGGTCAAGAACTACAGGAAACGTATGATCTCTGTAATTGCAAACAAAGGTTTCTGTACCAGATATTAAGTTCTGCTTTTCTGATGTATCAAATACTTATGCCATGCAATAAAATACAAATTAATGTGATTTTCTGGATTTTTGTTTTAGATTCTGTCACTCACAGTTGAAGAGTACCTATGATAAAAATTACAGACATGCTTTGTGTAGCGTGTCACACGTGTCTAGCGTAACATTCAATATGGGCCGATTGATCAGAAGGTAGATTCGACTACTGAAGAGAGGAAGACGGCACAACAGGTGAGTGAACAGTCAATACAAAGTCTTGCTTCTGGTTCAGTTTGATTTTGTATTGGAAGAAAATGTACTTTTGCTCAAATTGTATGAATCACAAGGGTAAACAATTAAAATACAATAAATGATAATATTCACACTCTTCTTGTTATTTCTTTCAGATTCGTGGACTCAGATTTGGACAGCAGTAACGAACACTTTCGACTCTTATTGGATCAAAATAATAAAATAAATAAAATAAATCTGTGTCAAATTCCTTGTAACACAACAAGAATAAAGAAACAATAGATATTGCTTTCACACACAGTATTGCAATCAATGGTTCAAATACCTCAAAATCAAATGAACAATCAATTTGATTCAATACACAGAATGGGATTCTGAACTTTCACTTTCAGTTGCAATTGAATCACTTTCTTCTCAAAACTTATTAGTCTGTCCGATGTAAATCAGAGACTCAAGATTTGACAAATCATTCAGTTAACCAGAGTTCATGAATTGAATCGATGGGTTCAAAGAACCGTTGATTCTTTTAGAATGATTCAAGATCACAATCAATGTCTTTTTGTTGAGGAATCAAAAAGGAAAAAATAGAAAAACAAGATGATCTCAATGAGTCCGAGTCCCGATTGTCCAAAAATAAAAGAAAAGATTCTCCTACCAGTTTGATGGCTCAAAACACAGTTCAACAGAGAAACGATTCCGTGGGTGGCTCGCCATATACAATCTGCACCTCGTGCGTCCAGCACGAATCAAGGAACTCATCACAGAAGAACTTGAATCTTACAAAAAACCCAGCCTTGTAAAACACAAGGCAGAACAATAATTAGTCTTCAATTCAACAATTTAATCGTCAAATCACATGTATGCACTTCAAATAACACATTAAACATAACACTTTAACACTTAAATAGCATACTTCGTTAGCTCATTAGCATTCTCACACGTGCGTCAGCTTTAGCCCATGTGCTATCCACTTCGGCTCGCACGGCCTATATAAACACTGTATTGACTCTTTATCAGATTTGCTGCACTTTTTACATAAACGTCAAGTTAATGTTTGAGTTTTTAACTCACCAAGGCGATGAATTTATATGTTTTAACAAGGAAGTTCATTTGTGGCACATTGATGTTCCGTGTATATCTGCATCGATCCGTTTCACAAGCCTCCGTCTCATCCGCTTCTTACTCTGGCATCAGCTCCTTCATATTATAGCATCAGATCAGAAATCCTGTTTTTCTGTCGCATTTGATCACTTTTTCTGAATTAATCACTTACATGGAGGGGTTTTGAAGATCGCTCCGTGTAACTGCGTCATCTCACTCTCTCTATCGGTAGCAGATAGGCGGGGCTTGGCTCACTGCTGCTACTAACTCTTAAAGAGCCCATCACCTCATTTAATCAGTGATTTCTTTCTGTTTCTTTCTTCCTTATTTTTTACTTTCATCTTGTTTTATTAGTAACCTGGGTTACATTCTCCCCGCCTTGAAGGTATGCAGGTCCCACTGCATCTTCCAGGCTGTGAAATCACAGCAGAGGGGGATCCAGTTTCCATTTCCGGAGAGGCTTCCCAAAGGCAGTCAGACTCCTCCAGTGATGCAGTGAACGCTGTACTGAGTCCCTGCAGTAAGGACTGTATGACCAAGGAAAGAGGATTCCCTAATTGAGGGTACTGTAGCCTTTTCGGTGGCTCATGGCACCTTTGTGAACGCCTCAGGACACCTTCTCCAAACTGGTCAACCACTGTCTGGTCACTCTGAGGGTTTCTCTGATCAACAACACTGTTTTGCGGCAGGACATCAGTCCTATCATCCTCACTAGAGATCTTAGATGCCGGTTCATCCGATTCCTCTCTCTGCTCCACTAGTCCTGGGTCATCTCCAACAGGTAAGTCACTCAACACATCTGCTCTTACGAGATCCATCACCCACTCATCCTCTCTCTCAGGCTCATCCTCTCTCTCAGGCTCATCCTCTCTCTCAGGCTCATCCAGTGGAATTCCCTCCCCAGCGTCAGGTAGGTTAGGTAAGCTCACTTGCAACTTCACTGGAGTAGGTTGCTCAGGGTCTGTATTAATCACAGTTCTCATTTCAGGAGAAACTTCTGCTGTCACTCCGCCACCTGACTGCTTTTGAGGTCTGGAATTGGAGAGAATTCTGTTTTCAACACTTGGCAAGTACCTGGGTGTGTAATAATCCATACAATCATTTTCTGATTCAGAATCCTCAGTCACACTTTTGGGATCTTCTGTACCAGGGTTTGCTCGAGTTCTAGGCTTCCGAGGTGTCTTTGGTCTTACTGGTTCCTCAGGTGTGTTTTCTCGCAAGTATCCACAGGGCAGTAGCAAGTCTCGGTGCAACGTGCGAAGCGGCCCATCCTTGCCCTCTGGTTGAACGGTATAGACTGGTAAGTCAACAGCTTTCTTGATCACAACGTATACCTCTTTCTCCCACTTGTCTGCCAACTTATGTTTTCCCCTCAGCTTGACGTTCCTTACCAGGACCCGATCTCCGATTTCAAGGGATGAAGCGACCACTCGCTCGTCGAATCTCTTTTTATTACGTCTTGCCACCTTTGAGGCGTTCTCACTCGCCACTCTGTAGCTCTCCTGCAGGCGATCTTTCAAATTTCTGACATAACTTGAATGAGATGGGAACGACTTAGCAGGTAAACTGAAGGCCAGATCGACTGGTAGCCGAGGCTGCCTCCCGAACATTAACTCGTAAGGCGAGAATCCTGTCGAGTCATTGCGGGTGCAATTATACGCATGGACTAATGGTTTCACATAGTCCTTCCAGCAGGTCTTTCCCTTCTCATCCAGGGTCCCTAGCATCTGAAGCAGCGTCCTGTTAAAGCGCTCAACAGGGTTGCCCCGGGGATGATAAGGTGTCGTCCTCACTTTACGAATTCCTGCTATACCACATAGCTCCTTTATCAACTTTGACTCAAAGTCGGGTCCCTGATCGCTCAGGAGTTTCTCAGGAAATCCGTAGTGGATGAAGAAGTTATCCCACAAGCATTTGGCCACAGTTTGAGCCTTCTGGTTCCTGGTGGGTATTGCCACAGAATACCTAGTGAAGTGATCGGTGATCACTAGAATATCTTTAATATTGCTCCGATCGGGCTCCAGCGACAAGTAGTCCATACAGACTAACTCGAGGGGTCTGCTGGTCACTATGTTCACCAGGGGTGCGGCACGCTCGGGAGGGGTCTTCCGTCTCAAACAACGCTCACAGGCCTTTACCTTCTCCTCTACAGTCACCGCCAACTTTGGCCAGTAAAACCGGGACCTAGCCAGATCCAGGGTCCTCTCAATTCCAAGATGGCCCATGTCGTTGTGCAGGCTTGTCAAGACCATCTCCCGCAGATCCACAGGTAATGCTAACTGATACAGCACACCTCCTTGATCCTGTCTCCTTCTAAATAACACTCCATTCTTGAATTCCAGTCTGTTCCATTCTCTCAGCCATAAGGCTACTTCTACCGGCTCTAATTTTCCTTCAGGTTTCTGTCCACATTCAAGATACTTAATGACTTCTTTGAGTTCTGGATCAGCTCGTTGGCGTTCCCTCAGCTCTTCTTCAGACATGTGGGGAAGGATCGGAAGGCCATGGGCATCCTCCTGCTGGAACTCCAGGGGTACTGCACTAGTATTAATGCACAGTGACTCAAACACAGTGGGTTGGAAGCATGACGGGTCAGAATCATCACAGCTCTGATACACTTGGTGCCTCTCACAGAGGGCTTTCACTGCTGCTGGGAGAATTGTTGGTTGCTCTGATTCTGCCAGATGGTGAAGAGTGAATTGTTTGATTCGTTCACGCTCTTTTTGGGAAGCAAGGTCATCCACGGGCCTGCCATGAGGACGTCTGGAGAGTCCATCAGCGTCTAGGTTTCGTTTGCCTGCGCGATATTGGATCTTGAAATTGAAGGTTGACAGGCTGGACAGCCACCTATAACTGGTTGCGTCAAGCTTCGCAGATGTTAAGATGTAGGTGAGTGGGTTGCTGTCTGTTATTACAATGAACTCTCCTCCATACAGATAATCACTGAATTTTGAAGTGACCGCCCACTTGAGTGCAAGGAACTCCAATTTGTGCGCGGGATACTTTGTTTCGCTTTTGGTTAGACCCCTGCTCGCGAAGGCAATAACTCTCATTCTACCCTCCTGCTCTTGATAAAGGGCAGCCCCAAGTCCTGTTATGCTTGCGTCCGTGGTCAACACGTAGGGAAGTCTGGGATCAGCAAATCCAAGGACTGGAGCTGAAGTCAGCTTCTCTATAATGCTATCAAACGCCCACTGGCATTCATGGGTCCACCGGTCCCCAAACTGCTCCTTAGGATCCCGGTACTGTGCACTTTTCTTTGGGTCTCGCCTTTGGTTTTTCTGCAGAGGGGGATATCCAATGGTAAGGTCGTTAAGCGGTCTTGTGATCTTAGAGAAGTCTTTGACGAACCTCCTGTAATATCCCGCAAATCCAAGAAAACATTTGAGTTCTTTGAGATTTCTGGGCCTTGGCCAGGTCTTCAGAGCTTCAATCTTGGTCGGATCCGTCTCAACTCCATTCTGAGATACTATGTGGCCTAGATATCGGACCGACGTCTGGAAGAACTTGCATTTCGTGGGCGAAAGTTTCAGTCCATACTCTCTCAAACGCTTTAAGACTTGCAAGAGTCTGGCTTCGTGCTCCTCTAAAGTTTTAGAGAAGACTATGAGGTCGTCAACGAAGACCAATACTTCCCTCCTGTTGAGATCGCCCATGCACCGCTCCATAAGCCTTTGAAACGAACTCGGCGCATTTGTGACCCCTTGTGGCATTCTGTTGAATTCATAGAAGCCTAAAGGACAGACGAATGCAGTTTTCTGTTTATCAGCCTCTTCCATTTCAATCTGATAGAAGCCTGATTTTAAGTCGAGGACTGAAAACCATTTAGAGCCAGATAGAACTGAGAAGGCTTCTTCCAAATTTGGGAGAGCATACGCGTCTTTAATGGTCTGTGAATTCAATTTCCTAAAGTCAATGCAGAGACGTACATCATTGTTCTTTTTCTTTACCACTACTATCGGAGAGGCAAAGGGTGATTCCGATTCTCTAATGACACCTGCATCGAGGAGTTCTTTGAGATGCCTCCTTACTGCATCGACATCTTGGGGATGGAGAGGCCTAGGCCTTTGCTTAAAGGGCGTGTTGTCACTGAGATTGATGTGGTGCTTTACCTTATCAGTCCGACCGTAATCCAAATCGTGTAGTGCGAATACATCTGACATGGAGCTCACTAGATCAGTTATTCTTTCCCTCCATTCACTTGATAAGGGAGAGTCACCGAAGTCAGGGACAATCTTTGCTTGTGCAGGTCTCTCAACTTTGCGCACAGGAGCACTCACAGGGTTTCTGCCCTCAATCACACTTTGGACAGTGTGTACTTCAGCCAACACTGCTCTAGGAGGGATTGCTAAATCAACTTGGGTCTCATTCTTCAACACTACCGGTATCTGGATGTTGCGCTTCGGAGGCAGGGAATGCAAACAGCTAGCCACTAACAGTCCGCCAGGCAAAGATGATGATGCTGATGGCTCTACGGTCACCCAGGTCTTTGACAGTGGCCCGATGATGTTGACACAGCCGTTCAGAACAACTGTGCTTCCAGCCGCTACTACTTCAGGCATTTCTCCTTTCACTTTTACTTGGCCCAAGACACTCGCACCAGCTCGTCGCTGTCTTGCCTCTAGGACTCTTATCACAGCCCGATATCCATGATAGCATGACTTGGCTTTGAGTGTGGATCCTTGCGTGTAATCAGCGTACAAGACATCCAGAGTGTTAGTGCCAATGAGGATCTGGGGCACATGTGTCAGGTCTGGGACTACTAGGGCCAACGTTGGAACTTCAGCTTCTGCTCCTAAAAACTCCTGAGGAAACCTCAGAGCCAATTCAACATATCCCAGGTAAGGAACAGCCTGGCCATTTGCCCCTTCAACTTCCAACAGGCGATTCAATGGCTGCAGGGGATGGTGCGACAGGTGACTGTTGTAGAAGGACAGAGGGATTGTCGTGACTTGAGATCCTGTATCTAACAGGCAGCTTACCTCCTTCCCTTTGACTCCGACTTGCGCCGTGCATCTCATTCCTATTAATCTATCTGGTAGCTTCGAAGGAGTTCCAGCACCGACATGCTCATTAAACACTTGTTGCTGCTTAGGGCTTTGTTTCTTATTTCCAGTCCCCATCCGCCCTGCGACAGAGACTGCTTTTAATTTAAAGGCACCGCTGTAGCTCCATTTTGAAGATCCCACTCAGCTTGTCTCTCCTTCAACTTCCGCTTCTTTTCCTCAACTCTAGATGGATTGGGTGCATTCTCACAATTAGCGGCCAGGTGGCCATCGTCTCCACAGCGAAAGCAGTACCATGGCCGAGGACGATTGGATCTCATCTCAGTGTACTTTGGTCCTTCGTTCTCCTTTCTGCTGACTTCATTGAAATTTGATCTGCTCAGATTGCTTCTGAGATGAGGGGATCTTGCAGGTTGGTTTCTCTGTGCACCAGAAGCAGCAACTTGAACTTTAAGCTCCTTTATCTGGCTTTTCAACTCCTCAAACTCATTTGTCTCAGTACACACCCCTTCTTTCTTCCTGGTGTCTGCTTTCATGGCGGCGATTTGCCTTTGAAGGCCAGCAATTTCCTTCCTTAAAATGCCTACTTCTGACATGTCAGGACACTGGACCTTGCCTTTCTGCTTAGGTGCCTTCTGCTCTGCATTTCCAGGGTCTGGGGTCTCTGCAACATCCTCTTCAATTGTGCTGAATGGGTAAACAGACTGTTGGTGCGATGCCGTCCTCAGTTTGAGGGGAACTGATGGGTACTTGTTCACACCCAAATGCTTCCGCATTCTCTCCTCCTTAGAGGCCTGCTTATCCTCAGTTGTGCGAATGAGCGTCGCCAATTCAGCAAAAGGAGGTGGGTCTACTTTCCTCTTTTCAAGCTGCAGGTCAGCTATCAAGGTGTTGTCCCAACAGCCACGGCAGAACTGCTTTAACAGACAACGATCTCGTTCACCCTCCGCAACACCTTCACGTCTAATGGTAGCACTCAGGATCACGTGCAATCTGTGGAGGTAGGCAGATGATTTTTCACCGGGATTCTGCAGGGTGCTGATGAACTTAGCCAATAATTCGTCTCCATCCTCCACTGAACCATAGACAGACTCTAGTAGTTTAAGGCACTCTGACGATGGAGCGACTGGACTCACATGTTTAATAATATCTGAGGCAGGCGGCAACAGGCTATCTAGAATTCTTCGTGTCTTGTGTGACTCAGGAAGGGATGGATCATTCAACAGGTAGTCAACACTTGCTCGCCAGGTGTCAAAATCAGGCTCATTGATTGGACGGGGGGTCCTTCCAGAAAAAGCTCTTAGGCGAAACGGGGTATTGTGTGAGGACAAGGAGTCATTTGTTCTTATAATGTGTTCCATCACCACCTTCTGGATGCCTGGAGGGTGTACAGCAGTCATAGGCAATTTCAATGATACTGTCTCAGTAGAGCTGTCATCGAGGTCCCTTGAGCAATGCGGTGATGCAGCGCCCATGGCTTCCTTGACTGGGTTTTTGAGTTCATCGTTCTTCGAAGGGTGAGTCAATGTCTCTGCAGCAAATTCCGTTCTCTGTAGAGGTAGTGATTTACACACTGGATGCTGAGGAGTGCTAGTGGCATGTGTCAGAAAACTTGATTTACAAGGATGGTGCTCTATTTCAGGCTCTGTTCTGGACGGCGCATCAACTGAAGTTCTAATCTCACTTATCTTATTCAACTCTCGTTGGAGCACATCCTGAAGGGATTCTCCACTGGCATCCGCTATTGCCTGTAATTTCTCCAAATACCCTGAGGTGGCGCTACTAGCGGTAGGAGTGTATACGCTACTCAAGGTGCGCACGTGAAACACTGTATCCGCATCAGTGGGACTTATGATGGTTGCAGGTAGCTGAGGCTTGAGGTTGGACATGGCAGAATTGCATGAGAACTCTATTACTGCATTATGATGAAACTCAGACCGTGGGTCATCAATTAGTAAGTTTTGTCGAATAGAGCCAAACTTCTGCAGATAAGCCTCAGGAGCTTCATCTAGTTCAGTTAGTGTTATGCCACTGACAATCACTGCATTTTGCACATTGACATTTTCTCGTTCCACAACATCCATTTTTGTCTGATTCACTGTATGTGCTATTTTAATTAATTATTCACCTCAGCAGCTGCTGCGTCCTCTCTCCTGGCTGGCTCGCCAAAGTGTAGCGTGTCACACGTGTCTAGCGTAACATTCAATATGGGCCGATTGATCAGAAGGTAGATTCGACTACTGAAGAGAGGAAGACGGCACAACAGGTGAGTGAACAGTCAATACAAAGTCTTGCTTCTGGTTCAGTTTGATTTTGTATTGGAAGAAAATGTACTTTTGCTCAAATTGTATGAATCACAAGGGTAAACAATTAAAATACAATAAATGATAATATTCACACTCTTCTTGTTATTTCTTTCAGATTCGTGGACTCAGATTTGGACAGCAGTAACGAACACTTTCGACTCTTATTGGATCAAAATAATAAAATAAATAAAATAAATCTGTGTCAAATTCCTTGTAACACAACAAGAATAAAGAAACAATAGATATTGCTTTCACACACAGTATTGCAATCAATGGTTCAAATACCTCAAAATCAAATGAACAATCAATTTGATTCAATACACAGAATGGGATTCTGAACTTTCACTTTCAGTTGCAATTGAATCACTTTCTTCTCAAAACTTATTAGTCTGTCCGATGTAAATCAGAGACTCAAGATTTGACAAATCATTCAGTTAACCAGAGTTCATGAATTGAATCGATGGGTTCAAAGAACCGTTGATTCTTTTAGAATGATTCAAGATCACAATCAATGTCTTTTTGTTGAGGAATCAAAAAGGAAAAAATAGAAAAACAAGATGATCTCAATGAGTCCGAGTCCCGATTGTCCAAAAATAAAAGAAAAGATTCTCCTACCAGTTTGATGGCTCAAAACACAGTTCAACAGAGAAACGATTCCGTGGGTGGCTCGCCATATACAATCTGCACCTCGTGCGTCCAGCACGAATCAAGGAACTCATCACAGAAGAACTTGAATCTTACAAAAAACCCAGCCTTGTAAAACACAAGGCAGAACAATAATTAGTCTTCAATTCAACAATTTAATCGTCAAATCACATGTATGCACTTCAAATAACACATTAAACATAACACTTTAACACTTAAATAGCATACTTCGTTAGCTCATTAGCATTCTCACACGTGCGTCAGCTTTAGCCCATGTGCTATCCACTTCGGCTCGCACGGCCTATATAAACACTGTATTGACTCTTTATCAGATTTGCTGCACTTTTTACATAAACGTCAAGTTAATGTTTGAGTTTTTAACTCACCAAGGCGATGAATTTATATGTTTTAACAAGGAAGTTCATTTGTGGCACATTGATGTTCCGTGTATATCTGCATCGATCCGTTTCACAAGCCTCCGTCTCATCCGCTTCTTACTCTGGCATCAGCTCCTTCATATTATAGCATCAGATCAGAAATCCTGTTTTTCTGTCGCATTTGATCACTTTTTCTGAATTAATCACTTACATGGAGGGGTTTTGAAGATCGCTCCGTGTAACTGCGTCATCTCACTCTCTCTATCGGTAGCAGATAGGCGGGGCTTGGCTCACTGCTGCTACTAACTCTTAAAGAGCCCATCACCTCATTTAATCAGTGATTTCTTTCTGTTTCTTTCTTCCTTATTTTTTACTTTCATCTTGTTTTATTAGTAACCTGGGTTACACTTTGTAAGTGGGAAAACCTGCAAAATCGGCAGTGTATCAAATACTTGTTCTCCCCACTGTATATGTATGTAACGGTTCACAAAATTCACGGTTCGGTTCGATACGATACACTTGTGTCAGGGTTCGGTACGGTTCGGTTCGGTACGTTTTCCATAGGCTACAGCAAAAATAAATAAATGCCAGAAAAATTTCCTTGAATTATTATTTTTTTAAATTATTCTTTTATTTAATGAAACATCATAAAGTATGATTTTTTATTTCTTTTTTTTGTTGCTTTTTTTACTGAGCAATAATGGAGCTATACTTGACTCTTCTTATGAGCATATAAAACAAAACAGCTCCTTGGACAAAATGAAATGTAATATTGTAGTAGTAGGCTAGTTATAGACAAGGTTTATTTTAGTTCAGATTAACATTTGAGGGCAGCAATTGTATTCATAATGTCAAAATAAAACCGACGTAATGTTACTTGAAAGCATTATAGCCTACTATTCCTGACAAACTTCCATACCTTGCAGTTAGTGTTACTACAGTAAATCCATTCCACGGTGAATGTTGCTGATCTGTGGACACCGGCCAGTTCATTCATGGCACGATGTTTCTTCCTGGTTTCCACGTCAGCGCTGTTTGATCCGTTAATAACAGAGAAATGTGCATGTTTCTCACTAGATCTCACAGCGATGTTATTACTTCAGTGGCGAATTCAAAAAGCATTTGAAATTCAAATGCTTTTTTTACTGGTCTGGATCTCTTAGCGCTGTGTGGTGTTGCTTGATCAGGCTCGCGCATAGGGCTCGCGAGTCCCGCTTCACAGGTCAAAACTGATAAACGGTCCACACAAACACAATAAGAGTAGCTCAGTTTCGTTCCCTACATTACATTTGCCAGTTGATGTTGTGGTCGCGCCAGCCTCTATGAGCGCGCTTGCCACCCGCGACGCACCTTCATTTGAAATAACGAAATTTTGGTCGGCAGAAAAAAAATGGTCCAACGAACAGTTCGGTACGTAGGCTAATGCGTACCGAAAACCGAACCGAAAGCCTCGTACCGAACGGTTCGATACGAATACGCGTATCGTTACACCCCTAATATATATATATATATATATATATATATATAAATAATAATAATAATAATAATAATTCGTTACATTTATATAGCGCTTTTTCTGAGACCTCAAAGCGCTTTACATAGATGGGGGAATCTCCTCAACCACCACCAATGTGCAGCATCCACTTGGATGATGCGACGGCAGCCATATTGCGCCAGAACGCCCACCACACACCAGCTTACTGGTGGAGAGACAGTGATGAAGCCAATCAGTATATGGGGATGATTAGGAGGCCATGATGGACAGAGGCCAAGGGGCAAATTTGGCCAGGATGCCGGGGTTACACCCCTACTCTTTTTCGAAGGACATCCTGGGATTTTTACTGACCACAGAGAGTCAGGACCTCGGTTTAACGTCTCATCCGAAGGACGGTGCTCTTTTTGGCAGTATAGTGTCCCCGTCACTATACTGGGGCATTAGGACCCACACAGACCACAGGTTGAGCACCCCCTGCTGGCCTCACTAACACCTCTTCTATATATATACTACAGGGCTGTTGAATGCTTGTATCTGATTGGTTGACGAACGTTCTAAGGTGTGCAATTATTTTCAGGGAAACGCACGGCTAAAGTAGTTCCAGGCAGGTCTTGACCACATTACAGTTCCATATCACTTCGCGTAGTCAACTGTAATAACGGAAAATAGGATACAATTCATAACAAGAAAAAACGAACATCTTGGAAACATGCTTCTGCACATCAGCGGCAGTCGGGTTATCCAAAAGATACACCAACCATTCATTAAGAAGCACTGCAGTTCAAATGCTGTCAGAGGCAGGGCTGGAGAGCAGGCAGATCATGTCTGTCACAGGGCACAAGTGTGAAACAAGCCTGAGAAGCTACTGGGCACCTTCCGCTACAGAAAGAAAGAAATGGAGCTTGATCCTCTCAGGAAACAAAAGTACGAACGAAAATCAAGCCAAGGAAATAAGTATCACAATCAATGGAAATGTGCAGTTTAATTTTAATAAATCAATTATATAGTCCTATCTATGATCAATAAAACATTTAACTGAATATACATAAATAGATAGTCCTGCTGCACAGGTTTTTGTTACAGCCTACTGTTAATCATAGAAAAATAAAATTAATGAATGAATTAAAACAAATGAATTAATAAATAAATAAAATAATGTTGATGCACATGCTTTTCTGTCTCATTATTGCAACCTCTCTCTGTCTCTCTATCTGTCTATCTAATAACTGCACTAATAACTGCATTAGTCTGCTATCAGTGGCTCAAACCTCCGTTACTAACTCTTAAATGACGTTTTGGAATTAGCAACGAAGGCATGGGAATTGATGCGTAAGAAATTAGTCCTAATAGTGAGCCTACGTGTGACGTGCAACACAGACGCGCTGCACAGTTATACTACGTGAACACACTCGAGGCCCAGAGAGAAGGAAATTAATAGTGGAATAAAGTCGTTATTTTTGCGCACAAAAAGTATTCTCGTCGCTTTATAAACTTAAGATTGAGCCACTGGAGTCACTTGGACTATATTAACGATGTCTTTAATACATTTTCTGGGCCAGTAAGTTATAATGTCTTAGAAGCCTATGGAGGAGTGAGACAGCTCTCAGATTTAATCAAAAATATCTTAATTTGTGTTCCGAAGGTCTTACGGGGTTGGAACAACATGAGGGTGAGTAATAACTGACAGAATTTTCATTTTTGGGTGAACTAACCCTTTAACACATACAAGAACCGACAAAGGACTGAACAGAACAGGGAGAATAAATACACAGAAGGAAACTAATTAGACAGGTGAAGAAGGTAAACTAATTAGGGACAAACGAGCACAGGTGCGGACAATCCATGACAAGGTGATGACGTGGTGGTGACAAACTGCCACTCCGCTTCGCGTCATGACCGCATTACCACCTCGGGTGTGCATTATTTTTCTAATAATTCAACGGCCTGTCGTCAATTATTCTTTACACACACACACACCTATACACACACACATATATATATATATATATATATATATATATATATATATACAATTCAAAATGATCATGAACAACAAACACAAACAGTACAGCAAGTAGTGTAAACAATTGTGAAAATTGTCTTGTCACCATCACGTTCATCGTCACTGTCAGTCTTCACTGTCATCGTCATTGTCTGCCCTATAGTTCCCATGATCCTCCTTGACACACACCTGCATGTCCTTCTCCATTACCCGCACATGCCAGTCATCTAGTCATCATCGTTATCATTCATTGTCTTCAGCTGTTTCAACATTGTTCTTCAGCGTATTTAAGTTCCTCTCGTGTCCATGTTAATTGTCGGTAATTGTTTGTGGTTATTACACACTGTTTGTGTCTCACATGCTGTCTCGTGTCCTGGATTACAATCGTTGTTGGAAATAAATCTTCTTGTTATTTTTGTATACCCGTTGTCTCCAGCGTCTTAAGAACCAGTGTGACACTTGTGCAACAAAAATACAAACAGTGCAAATTATTTTCACAAACTATAATAGTATTTACATATACGAAACGGTACTCTTGGCTATGCCAGTTATCTCCGTCGGACGCAATTCCACTGGGACATTGTGTAGTGACTGGTTTGAAAACACACATTTCAGTGCCTCATCTGATGTGGGGCCTGTTTCAGAAAGGAGGTTAAGTGAAAACTCTGAGTATGTTAACCCTGAAATGAGGGAAACTCTGAGTTTTCTGTTTCAGAATGGGAGGTATGTTAAACCTGAGAAAGCAGAGTAAGTCAAGCCCGTTTCTGAAAGAGAGGTAACTTATACTCAGAGTCAGTTACCATGGTAACTTACTCTGTGAACCGAACCTGGTCGGGAGCAGGTTTTCTTCAGTAAACCCAGAGTTTCTATCGGTCTCCTCCCCTTTTTAAAGAGGAAGTGGTGTTTAAACACCTCATTCATTCTTTCAGTACATTTTTATTAATAAAATGAATCTTTTATTAATAAATAAAATATTGCTATTTTTACTGCTGTTTTTTTTTTTTTTTTTTTTTTTTTATAAGATGAAGTCTATATAACTCCTTAACTGGCAACTGAAAATACAGTAGTAGATTAGAGTTACATAATGTAGTTCTAAACAAATTCTACAGAATTAAACTGTGGCATTTACTGGAAATCACTGAACTGTGTTCATCTGTGCACCAGAAGTTGATGGACTGTCCTCCTGCTGTTCTTCCACACTCTGGGGGCGGGAGGGGGAGAGATAAGAATACCCGTTTATACATAGATTTAAACTTAGATTCTATAGGCTACTCCAGATAAAAATGTGAAATAATCAGAATGTGTAGATTGTGTGATGTGTAGACACATAATATTAACATTACCTCTATAGGCCTCTCTGTGGCAGCAGAAACTCTTTACCCCCATCATCCTGTGAAGATGAGCATTTGGTTGAGTATAACTTTATAACACTATTTGTCATAATTTCTGGTGTATTGAGTTGGCTACTTACTTGGCCTGGGGTTCTGTTGGGACAGGAGGCTCCAAAAGACAGATATTACCATCAGAATCTGTTGGGACCAACAAAAAACCCAACCCAAAGTAAAATAAATGGAAATATCAAAAATAACACATATGTAAACCTCTACATTTTATGAGGCCCTTGAATCTTGGGGAGTGACTGGCTCTGAAGTCCCTCAGCCAAAAATGCTGCTGCACTGCTAGACACTGGATGCTTTAGTTATTTAATATGTCAAATGTTTGTAAAGTCAGGTAGCCTACACCCATGTACACTCAAGCCTTACTTGATTGAATTATGTTTTTATATTTAATTTTCAGCTGCTGCCATCAATCAATAAATCTAATTTTATTTTTATAGCGCCTTACAACAGCCAAAAGGTGCACAAGGCGCTTTCCAGTAAAAGCATCAATAGACAACAGAAAATAAAACACAAATATACATGTAAAAAATAGCAATCGAGTCAGAGGTTACGTGTTAAAAGCTTGTCTGAACAGATGTGTTTTTAACTGCGATTTAAAAACACTCAACACGGTGATGCTTTGTAGGAGTGTTGGTAAAGCGTTCCACAGATTAGGGCCCTGGACGGCAAATGACCGGCCTCCAAACTTTTTATATTTGAATTTGGGAATGACCAGAGAGGTGTGTTCAAAGGAGCGGAGAGTTCTGGGTGGTTGGTAGACCATTACTAAATCGGCGAGGTAGACCGGGGCCAGACCATTGATGGCCTTGAACACGAACAGCAGGACCTTATACTCCACCCTAAACCGCACCGGGAGCCAGTGGAGCGAGCGGAGGACTGGGGTGATGTGTGAGCGTTTTGAGGTGTTGGTGAGGAGACGTGCTGCTGCGTTTTGAACCAGTTGAAGCCGATTAAGGAGTGATTGATTAAGTCCAGTGTAGAGGGCATTACAGTAGTCTATCCTCGAGCTAATAAAGGCATGAATGGCTTTTTCAAGGTCAGCTTGGGACAAGAATGGTTTGACCTTACTGAGAAGCCTTAGCTGGTAAAAGCTCGCCTTAACAACTGCACTAATCTGTTTGTCATACTGCACATTTATGTCAAAAATAACACCCAAGTTACGCACAGTGGGTGCAAACTGAGGTGTTAGAGGACCAAAACTGAGAGAACTGTTGGGTGAGTCAGGGCTGAACAGGATGTACTCAGTCTTTCCTTCATTCAAATGAAGGAAATTCTGGGAAAGCCACTGCTTGATGTCCTTAACCCTCTGAGGTCTGAGCTGTTTTCTGGGCTCTGGAGGTGTTCTGACATGCTCTGACATTTGTGTTTTTTTCTGTTACTAGTGACATTTTCATGGCTAAAGTCTAATTACACTGTATTCAGCACAAACTCTGCTACAATAATATATCAGCAGCATGTATGTAAAAGTTTGTAGTTTTGAGATAATGACATTTATGCGTGGTTTGTGAAAATACAAAAAAAAATTCTCACTGAAATAAGGCCATGAAACCCATACTGATTATTTCTTCACAAGACTTTTGAAAATTGTATGACATAGCCTAGAATATTTGCTCCAAAACTATGTGAAAATCACCCTGACTGCTCATTCAGATAAGACAATATATTGATTTAAAATTTCTAAGACGTGTTTTGTGTGACAAAGCCATATGCGAAGAGGCGTGATCATCTCATTAATATGTAAGCTTTTTACACCTGAGAAAGACAAAGACACTCCCCTAACTGCCCTATTAGGAGCGATCAGGCCCTGTCATTCAGAGCAACCTTGCACAAAGAATGAGGAGATTTAAAAAAGAATGGCTTTTAGATTGTTTGGATTTACAACACAACACAATCCAAAAATACAAATGACAAAAGAGCACATTGAAAACAATGATCCAAAGACAGAGACCTTTGTGCCATTCCTAAAAACATTGTACATACCATTGTTCACTTTACCATGTTCATGTACAGAGACTCATGTGAATGTTGAAGTCAGCAGGACTCAGTTGCATCTGGTCCCTGAAAGGAAAAACTGTGAACATACTGATATCAAGAGAAACTATAGGGCTGCACGATTTTGGGAATAGATTTTAGATTTTTCTGGTTCAAATTTCTTTTTAAAATTCACAGAATACACACACACACGTTTCCAACAATATAAAATGAACACCAGGTTTGTTGTGGCTTGTAGGCATAGGCTATGCAGTGCTGCATAAAATAATAATAACAATAAATTAAATCTTCCAAAAGATTTCAAGAACAACTACGCTATAGAAAAATATATTGATTATCATATGTTACTTCAAATGTTTCCATTCGTTATGATGATATGAAATGAGATAATAGTAAAAACATAAAGCCTAATGTTTGGTGCATTTTTCCTTTCAAACGCAATCGCGCTCCAAAATATGATACTGTACATTCAAACCCACAGCGCGCTCCAAAATATGATACATTCAAACGCCATCGCGCTCCAAAATATTAAACATTATGGTTATACATATCTATGTTTGAGCAGATATCCACAAACAGTATTTAACAGTAAACACGGGTCTAAATAGTTTAATATTCACCATATATCTAGCAACAGTTCAACTGCAATGTGAAGTTCTCTTACGAGAGGTTCTCTCGTATTGCGTAAGTTGCTTACGCTACGGGAAAGTCTTCTTTCTTCGAGATCTGAAGCCAAAAATTATCCTTAATTTTGTATTCATTGTCAACGCAGTGCGGCAGCCGGCAGACCATGGCAGGCTGTATAAGCGTGCTCATTGGCTGTCAGGCGGCAACTGCTTAAGCCTATCAGTGAGCCTTGTGTGACCTCACATCCAATGAGGGCGCTTCGCGCCCTCCACACCCCTCTAACCGTCAGGATGGGTGTGGCCAGTGTGTATATAAGCAGGGCTCACAGGCTGAAAAATCTGATTTTCTTGTCTTCAGCGAAGCTCTTCGCATCGCTGGATCTTGAGAGCCGCCGCCGTTGAAACCAGCGACCAGCAAGCCTAGGACAGCGCCTGAAGAAGCCGGCCGCCTTCGCCGCCTTCAGCCATCCGTGCCTGCTACGCTATCCGGCGACATATCCTTTTATTACTGCTGTGTGTGCTCGCCCTGCGACACACACTAACTCTCACTGTTCTAAAAGAGCACGAGGCGTTTTTGTCAAAACGCCTCGTTTTTTTCCTGCGGCTCGTGCCGCGCCCCGCTCAGCAACGGAGACCGCCACCTCTTCTGCGCTCTCTGCCTGGGCCGCGAGCACGCCGCCACCGCACTCTCTACGGGCGGCTGCCCCGAGTGCGAAGAACTTTCAATGTCGACCCTGCGGGCTCGACTTGAAGTTTTCGACCAAGCTGTCGCTCCGCCTGTCCCTGCCGGGCCGCGCAATAGAAGCGCCGCTCGTAGAGACCACCGGAGACTGATATGACTGAGGAGCTCGCCGGAACCTCTCCCTCGAGCTTCTCCGCCGCCGCGTCAGGGGATGAGGCGAATGAGATGGACACCCTCCCTCTGTTCGAGCCGCGCTACTGCGCCGCTCACAAGGGATGGCAGAAGTGGACGGTCTCGGAGCCAGCTTCCTCTCCCTCTGTTCGAGCCGCGCAAACTGCGCCGCTCACAAGGGATGGCAGAAACGGACGGTCCTGGAGCGCACATTTCTCAGTCCCCTCTTAAGCTCAGGCGACTGGAATTGTTCATATTGCAGTATACGAGCCTGTTATAAATACACGCACGCCTGCAAGCAAACGCCGTCACAAGACATGACGCTGTTATATGCTCGCTCTAACCTACAGCCAATGTATTCTCCCCCTGTGGCTCAGTGGCAGAATCTTAGGCTTTTGCGCCAGAAGACCCGGGTTCGATCCCGGCTCTCGCGGCAGATAAAAATGTATGCTGTTCGCTTCTCCAAGCTCGCGGACAGTTTTTCTTACATACAGAAAGCGAACCCGCACTCCCCCTTGTTGGGCCGCGCAGATTGCGCCGTTCACAAGGGATGACAGAGCGGACGGTCACGAGCAACGTTCAGCGCGCGCGCCTCACTCACCGGCGAAAAGAGGAGAGAGAGTGTTTTCGTCCCGCTGTGGCCGGACAAAACCGCCAATTCTCAAACATTTCTCAGTCCCCTCTAAGTTCAGGCGGCTGGAAATATTACTACTGCAGTAAACGAGCCTGTTTTTAATACACGCACGACTGCAAACAAACATGAGGTCGTACTGTTATGTGCTCGCGCTAACCAAAAGTTCATGTGTTCTCCCCTGTAGCCCAGTGGCAGAATCATAGGCTATAACGCCAGAAACCCGAGTTCGAGCCCAGCTCTCGCGGCAGATAAATGTTTTTTCTGTTCGCTTCTCCGAGCTCGCGGCCAGCTTTTCTTACATACAGAAAGCGAACTCGCCTCTCGCACCACATGGTGCTCGATTATTTATGAGCGTCTATACACGAGGGAAGAAAAGACGGTTAAGTCCCGCTGCGGCTGGACCACCGTCAAAGCTTCACGCTCTGTCAGTCCCCGTTGCCACGGCTACTGCAGATGTTTACCTCGCAGCCAACGAACCGGTATATCTACCCGCTCGCCTGCGCGCAACCACCGTTCTCACGGCGACCCAGAGAAATCTCGAGAGGGCGTTATGTCTGGTTACACGGCTCGCGCCGCATGTGTTTTAAATGCAGTGAATGTGCCCACGTCTCTGTGTTCACCCCTGCACACAAGCACTATAAATCCCGTGTCTATCACAGAGCCCACTCTCATAAAGCGGGCACGAGCCGCTCGAGTGATAAAAGTTGGTCACGTGTCCACATCACAGTGCCCACACCTACTCACGGCCCGCTCTGTTACACGGCCCCTCACGACCGGTCATGTTCTAAATGCAAGTGTTGTGCCCGCTCCCTTGCGCTCACACATACTAACGAAAATTTCGCCCCCGACGCCGCCTTTGCGCGTCGCGCCTCACACTATATGTTCCCCGTCCAAAGCCACCGGGACACTGTGTGTAAAACGGCCAGCTATCGCTGTGTGCGATCCGCCGTGTCTAAGCACCGAGAGCGCGCGCGCTGCGCCCGCCCCTCCGTTTCGAGCTCTCGAGCCCGCAATGCGCGGCGATCAGAGCCCGGAGGCCATTCTGCCCCTGGCTGCACACGCAAGAGCGTGGGAAGCTCTTCCAGGCGCATCAGAATGGGTGCTAAGCACAGTAAAACTAGGCTATACTCTGCAGTTCGCTCGCCGCCCCCCGCGCTTTCGAGCACGTACCGAGACGAGAGTGAATGGGGAAGTAGCACATCTACTTCGAGCAGAAATAGCCACACTTCTGTGCAAAGGGGTTATAGAACCGGTTTCCCCCTTCTATGAGCGAGTCGGGCTTTTACAGCCGATATTTCCTCGTTCCCAAGAAGGATGGAGCTCTCAGACCGATTTTGGATCTGAGATATTTGAACAAAGCTCTTATGAGAAGACCGTTCAAAATGCTCACAACCAGGCAGATTCTCACGCAAATTCGCCCGAGGGACTGGTTTATCTCTCTCGATCTAAAGGACGCATACTTTCAGATCCAGATAATACCCCGTCACAGGCCATTCTTGAGATTCGCCTTCGACGGTCAGGTATATCAATACACCGTCCTGCCGTTCGGCCTGTCTTTGGCACCCCGTACATTCACGAAGTGCATGGACGCGGCTCTCGCTCCCCTGAGAGGTCAGGGTATGCGAATTTTGAACTATCTGGACGATTGGTTGATTCTAGCACAGTCAGAGGCCGAACTCATCGCCCACAAAACAGTGCTTCTCAGCCACCTGGAAAGCCTGGGGCTCACGGTCAACTGGACCAAGAGCTCATTAGTGCCCAGTCAATCAACCTCTTTCTGGGTTTGAATCTGGACACTGTGGCAATGACGGCCCGCCTGTCACCACAGCGCGCGCGCTGCATTCGACGCCTGGCCGCGTCCTTCCAGCCGGGCAGCACCGCACCTCTCAAGACATTTCAGAGGATGCTGGGTTGTATGGCTTAAGCTGCAGCAGTGCTTCAGCTGGGTCTATTGCGTATGCGCCCGCTACAACGCTGGCTGAATGCCCGAGTGCCTCACAGAGCCTGGGCTTCCGGCGGCATTCGAATCAGAGTGACTCAGAGCTGCGTTTCAGCACTGAAGCCCTGGTTAGCGGCCGACTGGTACCAGCGGGGAGTGACAATGGGAGCCATCTCACACCGCAAAGTTATCTCGACAGACGCTTCCACCTCAGGTTGGGGCGCTCTTTTCGAGGGCAAACCGGTCTTTGGCCTGTGGTCAGACCAGGAGAAATGCCTCCACATAAATTGTTTGGAGATGATAGCGGTCGTGAACGCGCTCAAGCGCTTTCTCCCATTTATACAGGATCACCACGTGCTAGTCCGCTCGGACAACATGTCCGTGGTGTCCTATGTGAACCGACAAGGCGGTGTCAGGTCCAGGAACCTGTGCAAACTGACAGAACGCCTTCTCGTGTGGGCTCACCGCTCGTTGCGCTCGCTGAGAGCCGCGCACGTGCCGGGCCACCTGAATGTCGGCCCAGACAGACGGTCCAGAGACATCATTCCCCCGGGAGAATGGTCCCTGCACCCTCAGACAGTCCAGTTCCTCTGGCGCCTATTCGGCAGAGCGGAAGTCGACCTCTTTGCGTCGAAAGACAACGCTCACTGCCCGATATTCTTCTCGAAAAGCGAGGACGCGCTGTCCCAAGCCTGGTCCAGCCTCCCGCTTTCCCTCCGATCTCCCTGTTACCACAGGTCATAGCGAGGATCAGGGAAACGCACCACCCAGTGCTTCTTATAGCTCCGCGCTGGGAGAACCAAATCTGGTACCCAGAGCTAGTGAGGCTGTCGCACTCACCCCCATGGCCGATCCCGCTGAGAAAGGATCTCTTCTCTCAAGCCGGGGGATCGATCTGGCATCCCCAATCCGGAGCGATGGTCTCTGCATGCATGGGTGATCAACGGATACACGTTGACCTGCCAGAGGGGGTCGTGAACACGATCACGCAGTCTAGAGCTCCCTCTACGAGGCGGCTCTATGTCTCCAAATGGTCTGTGTTCTCTAAATGGTGCGCTACTAAGAGCTTGGATCCACAAACATGTGGGGTCCCGCAGGTGCTCTCCTTCCTACAGGAGCTGTTGGATAAGGGCAGGTCCCCTTCCACGCTCAAAGTATATGTGGCGGCTATTGCAGCGTTCGCTCAGACGACGCTCGGCCGCGCAATAGGAAGGAACGAGCTTATTATCCGTTTCCTCAGAGGAGCCAGACGGATGAATCCCCCGCGGCCCCCCCTCGGTTCCTATTTGGGATCTGTCCTTGGTCCTGGAGGCCCTGAAGGCTTTTCCCTTTGAACCACTTGAATCCGTGGATTCTAAGTATCTTTCGCTCAAAACCGTTTTTCTGATAGCTCTGTCTTCAGTAAAACGCGTGGGGGATCTGCACGCGCTATCTGTTAGCCCTGAATGTCTTGAGTTCGGACCGAATGACTCGAAAGTCAGCCTCAGACCGAGACACGGTTACATCCCCAAAGCGATTGGAACCCCCTTTAGGGCACAAATCATCTCCCTTTCGGCTCTGCCAGCATCCGATAACGGGGACAGTGATAACCTCCTATGCCCTGTTAGGGCGCTGAGAGTTTACATCACGCGCTCCGCCGCTTTCAGGCGTTCCGAGCAGCTCTTTGTTTCTTTTGGCGGGCGCACCAAGGGTCTCGCCGCCTCGAAACAGAGCCTGTCCAGGTGGATAGTGGACGCGATTGCAGCAGCTTACGCCTCCAAACACCTGCAGTGTCCTTTGGGTATCAGAGCCCACTCCACCAGAGGCATGGCCTCTTCGTGGGCCTGGTCCAGCGGAATTTCTATTCACGATATTTGTATGGCGGCGGGCTGGGCCTCCCCATCGACATTCGTGAGGTTTTATAACCTGGAAGTTCCTGCCTTGCAGGCTAAACTGTTATCAGTATAAGTGGGCTGTATGCTCTGCCCAGTCGCTTATGCGCAGACTACGCTCACATACTGGTTATATTTCTGGTATGGCACCAAGGGAAGGAGTATTTGGTGTTCAGACCGGCTGTGCCGTTCTGTCCCTTATTTCCCATTGCGCGCTGTGTACCGGTGCTGGCCCGCACTGCTGGCCGCCCCTCTTGCACTCTGCCGCGCTGGGGATTATTCTCCCCATAAATAGACTGTGTTCTGCTCTATTTATTTCCCTTACTTGTGCTTATGTATTGTGTGGGCCCGCACCGCCGGCCGCACTATTTACATGGATATGAATAGACCGGCTGTGCCGCTCTATCTATTCACGAAGTGAAGTGCTTTGTACATGTGTTGGCCCGTTTCCCTACCGGCCACCTGTTTTCAGCGTTATGTTTTCAGCGTTATGTTTTTCCCCGGTCTCCCTGGGATTCATGCGCTGTATGCTCGGCGCGCACGGCGTTGACAAGGGGTTCCCGTAGCGTAAGCAACTTACGCAATACGAGAGAACCTCTCGTAAGAGAACGTACTCGGTTACTAAACGTAACCTCGGTTCTCTCTAGAAGAGGGAACGAGTATTGCGTAACCTGCCGTGACGCGCCACGAGCTTTTGCGCTTCAGACTACGAAAACCAGATTTTTCAGCCTGTGAGCCCTGCTTATATACACACTGGCCACACCCATCCTGACGGTTAGAGGGGTGTGGAGGGCGCGAAGCTGTTTTAGAACAGTGAGAGTTAGTGTGTGTCGCAGGGCGAGCACACACAGCAGTAATAAAAGGATATGTCGCCGGATAGCGTAGCAGGCACGGATGGCTGAAGGCGGCGAAGGCGGCCGGCTTCTTCAGGCGCTGTCCTAGGCTTGCTGGTCGCTGGTTTCAACGGCGGCGGCTCTCAAGATCCAGCGATGCGAAGAGCTTCGCTGAAGACAAGAAAATCAGATTTTTCAGCCTGTGAGCCCTGCTTATATACACACTGGCCACACCCATCCTGACGGTTAGAGGGGTGTGGAGGGCGCGAAGCGCCCTCATTGGATGTGAGGTCACACAAGGCTCACTGATAGGCTTAAGCAGTTGCCGCCTGGCAGCCAATGAGCACGCTTATACAGCCTGCCATGGTCTGCCGGCTGCCGCACTGCGTTGACAATGAATACAAAATTAAGGATAATTTTTGGCTTCAGATCTCGAAGAAAGAAGACTTTCCCGTAGCGTAAGCAACTTACGCAATACTCGTTCCCTCTTCTAGAGAGAACCGAGGTTACGTTTAGTAACCGAGTACGTTTATGCAACAATACCATAAACTAATAAGTAAGAATTTCTTACCTTACATCTTTCTTGTCTTCAAATCGCGTTCTTCTTCTTCTGAGGTAAATCCATGTAAGCTCACAGAGTGTCTTCCAAACTCGATGAAAAGCAGAGACTTGTGAAGTGTTTTGGTGTTTTGTGTTTGAGGTAACGAGGGCGTTCGCGTTCCATGTGGAGATTTGCATGTGAATCTCTTTTGCGCGAGTGGGCGTGTCGAATTAAAAAGTAATTAGCAAGCGTTTGAGATACTGGACATCCTGTTGGTTTTATACAAATTACTTAAACAGAGAATATTTGTTTTCAGTTTGAATCCGATCATTTAAAAGTACACACTTAAATGTACATAAAGGTATATGGCTCATAAATGTGTGACAAGTATTCGCTGAGTTTTGTTTCAGTTTATATGCTCAAGAAAAAAAAGTTCACCGCGACGGAGAGGCAGAACGCACACCCTGTTTATTTTCTTTATTTTACAAAAGCACAATGTTTTGATTTGATTGTAAGTGGACACATACAAAAGTAGAAATATCACAGATTATTTTTTTATATTTCTTTTTTCTGTATAACCATAAATGACGGAGTAATTTAAGTTTATGTTGCTGCTATGTGAAAAAAATCCAGCAAAACGCTTCGGCGCGTTTCTCGACCTCAGAGGGTTAAACCGTGTGTCTTGTTACAGTGTTTGTGGGTTCATGGTGTTGTTAGATGTTGGTTGTGCTGTTCTGTTCCCTATGTCTGAGATTTTGAGTCTGTCTTGTCTTTAGTTTATGTAATAAAAGTACTACTGCTGCATTTGGATCCTGCTTCCTTCTATGTTTCAGCCTGCTGCGTTACAGATGAACCCACCACTAATATGGATCCAGCAGCAATGACCTCCAGGAATCCAGTAGCACGGATTATGTGTCTCCGTCAGGGAGACCGGCCCATTGAGGAGTATGTACAGGATTTTATTGATCTGGCAAATGTTACTCCTATTGACCCTCTGTGCCTCATGATATTTTTTAGAGGGGGATTATCAGAGCCACTTGGGTCAACTATGCCACTGCACCCTCCCCATGGCACTTTAGGATTTTATATTGGCTTGGCCCTGCAACTGAGTGATTCGGGATATGCTGTGGGGATCACGGAAGAGAAACGTGGTACTCCCACATTAGCCCTCATTCCGTAGCCTTGTCATGTCAGGTCTGCCGATCCAGAGACTGTTCACGTCACTTCTGCCGATCCAGAGACTGTTCACGTCACTTCTGCCGATCCAGAGACCGTTCAGGTCACGCACGTCGAGCCAGTGTCTCCGAACAAGATGGCCGCCGCCAAGCCAGTGTCTCCGGACAAGATGGCTGCCGCTGAGCCGGAGTCTGTTCCTGAGCCGGAGTCTGTTCCCGAGCCGGAGTCTGTTCCTGAGCCGGAGTCTGTTCCTGAGCCGGATCCCATGGATGCCCCAATAAGGCCCTGCCCTGGCCGCCCGAAGGGTCGTCTCCGCCCTGGCCGCCCGAAGGGTCGTCTCCGCCCTGGCCGCCCGAAGGGTCGTCTCCGCCCTGGCCGCCCGAAGGGTCGTCTCTCCGCCCTGGCCGCCCGAAGGGTCGTCTCTGCCCTGGCCGCCCGAAGGGTCGTCTCCGCCCTGGCCGCCCGCACTGCCTGCTCCTCCCTGGCCGCCCGCACTGCCTGCTCCTCCCTGGCCGCCCGCACTGCCTGCTCCTCCCTGGCCGCCCGCACTGCCTGCTCCTCCCTGGCCGCCCGCACTGCCTGCTCCACCCTGGCCGCCCGCACTGCCTGCTCAGCCCTGGCCGCCCGCACTGCCTGCTCCGCCCTGGCCGCGCGCACTGCCTGCTCCGCCCTGACCGCCCGCACTGCCTGCTCCGCCCTGGCCGCCCGCACTGCCTGCTCCGCCCTGGCCTCCCATCTTGCCGCAGTCTCCAGGTCCTCTTCCACTTCACGGGCCTGGCCCTCCATCCCGCCCCCAGATCCGCCTCCGACCCACCACCCTCCTGGACTGTTGTTTTCTGAGGAGTGTCTGGAATCCACTCCTTAAGTGGGGGGCTATGTAATGATTCCTGTCTGGTGTTTCCCTTGTTTTGTGTGGACTTTAGTTATTTCCTGTTCTGTGTCATGTTTTGTAGTCCTTTGTAGTTTTTCTAGTTTATTAGTATCCCCAGGTGTTTCTGATTAACCACACCCTCTTGTTATCTTGTTTAGCTTGTTAGTCTCTGTATTTAAACCCTGTGTCTTGTTACAGTGTTTGTGGGTTCATGATGTTGTTACTGTAGATGTTGGTTGTGCTGTTCCGTTCCCTATGTCTGAGATTTTGAGTCTGTCTAGTCTTTAGTTTATGTAATAAAAGTACTACTGCTGCATTTTGATCCTGCTTCCTTCTATGTTTCAGCCTGCTGCGTTACAGTTATGTTATCTAAAAAGCAACAAAAAAAAAGTATTGGTCTACTTATTACTAAATCCCATATCAACCTCAACCATTTGAACAATACAAGGAGAGACAAGAAACTGCACTTTTAATGCTTTCAAATAAACAATATACAATTGCATGAATTATTCTTGAATTGACCAAAGTGTGTAGAGGGAGAATGTTACATAAAAAATATACCTTTTAAAAATGTATGTTAAATATACAGAATTGTTCTATAGTCTAATATAATTACATCAGATTTTACTTTAAATTACAGAAGAATTAAGAGTAATCCCTTTAATTAAATTACAGTATTAATGATCTAATACTGTAAAATTACAGTAATAATGTTCATACTGGTGAGAAATATGAAGACCTCTTTTTGTCTGGTGCTGTTGCCATGGTGACTCATAATATCTGTGCTCCATTGATAATGGCTTTTTATAGTTGTGGTGCACGCGTTTAACTCAGAGTCAGTCAACTCAGAGTTGATTGAACTAACTCATTTCAGCTGTTCTGTAACCGAAAACAGAGTTTCCCATCTCAGGGTAAGTCAACTCAGAGTTGGTTGAACCTCCTTTCTGAAACAGGTCCGTGTACTGCTGTTTTATATTTGTTTTTGAATTGTGTTATGCTCTCATGCAAATCTGTTATTTTGTGTTTGTTTTCATGCACACAAATATGCACTCACGCACAAATACTTTCACTTTGCCTCTGTTCAAATTTCCAAAGAAAGATGCTAATCGGTGGTGCAAAAAAACAAAAAGTATGTTTATTGGTTGAGTAGATGATAGTTTCAACCAATCTGGGCATGGGGGTGTGACTAAGCATTAACAATCATTGCTGTTTGACAAACCACATGGGTTTCTTTGACGAATCAATGCTGATCAAAACTTGATGACACAATCACATTCACTATGGAACCCCGATACCACAGAAAAGCCTTGAATCTCCTCTTTATGAGACTAGCCTACCAGACTTTTAAAGCATACAGATTGGTATCACGACCGGGTCAAAGCCGTGGCAAATGAATGGAGCACACAGTCTGGTTGGTATGATTTTTACAAGATTTATTGACATAAATAAAAAGAATATATAGAACAAAAAGTCAACACAATCAAACACAATTTTTGTTAGACACATGATCAATCCAAGTAACAGACAGAACCAAATTTAAGTAAATACAGAGATCAAAATAAAGAAACAAATACCAGAATCAAGAACAAAGTAACAGGAGCACGCTCACACCACGCCAACAAAACCTAAGCTTAATAGTGGGAAGAACAGGGGCCTGTTTCAATAAGGAGGTTCAACCAACTCTGAGTTAAAACTTGAACTCTGAGTTGACTTACCCTGAGATGGGAAACTCTGAGTTTTTGGTTTCAGAACAGCTGAAATTAGTTAGTTCAATCAACTCTGAGTTGACTGACTCTGAGTTAAGCGCGTGCACCACAACTATAAAAAGCCATTATCAATGGAGCGCAGATATTATGAGTCACCATGGCAACAGCGGCAGACAAAAAGAGGTCTTCATATTTCTCACCAGCAGAACTGGATGTGCTTCTGCAAGCATATGGAGAGTACGAACATTATTTCGTTTATAAGTTATAAGTTTACATTTTAATTACTGTTATACAGTGATGGGTGTAATTAATTACCAAGTAATAAATACTGTAATTTAATTAAAGGGATTACTCTTAATTCTTCTGTAATTTAAAGTTAAATCTGATGTAATTGTTTTAGACTATAGAACAATTCTGTATAGGCTATTTAACATACATTTTTAAAAGTTATATTTTTAATGTAACCTTCTCCCTCTACACACTTTGGTCAATTCAAGAATAATTCATGCAATTGTATTTTGTTTATTTGAAAGCATTAAAAGTGCAGTTTCTTGTCCCTCCTTGTATTGTTCAAGTGTTTAAGGTTGACGTGGGATTTAGTAATTAGTAATAAGTAGACCAATCATTTCTAAAGATAGTCATTATTACATTAATCTAATTACACTGTTGAAGATGTCATTTGTAGTTAGTAATACAAGTAACTTACCCAACTGTTATAATATCAGAGGTGAAACTGGAAGAACAGTATGTTATTCAACCTAATTTTAATTTTCATGTATAGGTGCAATCCTGCAGGCATTAAAAGAACATGGCAGCAGCTGAAAATGAAATATAAAAACATAATTCAATCAAGTAAGGCTTGAGCATATCATAGGTGTAGGCTACCTGACTTAACAAACATTTGAGATATTAAATAACTAAAGCATCCAGTGTCTAGCAGTGCAGCAGCATTTTTGGCTGAGGGAATTCCTGGACGGACTTCAGAGCCAGTCCCAAAGATCCAAGGGGCTTCATAAAATGTAAGAGGTTTACATATGTGTTATTTTTTATATAGGCTATTTTTGATATTTCCATTTATTTTACTTTGGGTTAGGATTTTTGTTGGTCCCAACAGATTCTGATGGTAATATCTGTCTTTTGGAGCCTCCTGTCCCAACAGAACCCCAGGCCAAGTAAGTCGCCTACTCAATACACGAGAAATTATGACAAATAGTGTTATAAAGTTATACTCAATCAAATGCTCATCTTCACAGGATGATGGGGGTAAAGAGTTTCTGCTGCCACAGAGAGGCCTATAGAGGTAATGTTAATATTATGTGTCTACACATCAAACAATCTACACATTCTGATTATTTCACATTTTTATCTGGAGTAGCCTATAGAATCAAAGTTTAAATCTATGTATAAACGGGTATTCTTATCTCTCCCCCTCCCGCCCCCAGAGTGTGGAAGAACAGCAGGAGGACAGTCCATCAACTTCTGGTGCACAGATGAACACAGTTCAGTGATTCTCAGTAAATGCCACAGTTTAATTCTGTAGATATTGTTTAGAACTACATTATGTAACTCTAATCTACTACTGTATTTTCAGTTGCCAGTTAAGGAGTTATATAGACTTCATCTTATAAAAAAAAAAAAAAAAAAAAAAAACAGCAGTAAAAATAGCAATATTTTATTTATTAATAAAAGATTCATTTTATTAATAAAAATGTACTGAAAGAATGAATGAGGTGTTTAAACACCACTTCCTCTTTAAAAAGGGGAGGAGACCGAAAGAAACTCTGGGTTTACCGAAGAAAACCTGCTCCCGACCAGGTTCAGTTCACAGAGTAAGTTACCATGGTAACTGACTCTGAGTATAAGTTACCTCTCTTTCAGAAACGGGCTTGACTTACTCTGCTTTCTCAGGTTTAACATACCTCCCATTCTGAAACAGAAAACCCAGAGTTTCCCTCATTTCAGGGTTAACATACTCAGAGTTTTCACTTAACCTCCTTTCTGAAACAGGCCCCTGGTGGACATCGTTCACTTGATGAGGTCTCCCAGCCACACACACTGGGTGGCCAGTCGTAGCAGGAATAACCCGTCACACACACCCCCTAAAAAGAGAGACCAGTCTTTAACAACAAATCAAAACAGTCCAAAAAAGAAAAAAGAAAAACTTGGATCACAAACCTCCATCAGTTTTATCAACTCTTCAACTCCTTCCAGCAACCTAAGCAGTTCAATAGTTATTAAACATTTAAGAACAATAGTTATTTTTATTATTTATTTATTTTTATTACGGCTGTATCAGTCTTTAAGGGTCAAATAAGAAATTATTAATAGAAAATCATAATACATAAATGTGATGGCCTTTTTTTACACTGATAAAAATGATTTTGTGGTAAAGTAAATACTACAGAAAAAAACAATGTAATTTACATGAAAAAGTTAGTTCAGGCAATAGTTAAAAACAAAAGTAAGTAAATTCTATATTAGTACTCAATTCAAGCGTGTAGAAATGAAAGCGTAAATATCAACGTTATAAAATTAAGTAAAATTACTCAACTTTTCTGATACTTGTATTCCCATCATGCACTGGGCCTTGAATAATTAATGAGGTTGATTTTTCACTGTTTTCAAACTGTATTTACACTGTTTCATCATTGCTTTTGTTGTTAGGATTAGTAAAGTGCCATTTTGTGACATTTGGAGTTCATTTTCTACTCAAAATGACACATTAAAAAAACGATCCATCAAGTGTTACCGTCGTTGTGTATTGTCTACCAAGTATTGAGGTTTCTGCGTTCACATGAGGCTTAAAGGGGTCATATAATGGTACATGCACTTTTACAAGTTGATTGCACTGAAATGTCTGTTGGCAGTGCCTGTACACAACCATCCTATCATGATAAAAATCCATCCAGTGGTTTTGTTTTAATCTCCTTATATGTTTGACCATCTCTGAAATCAAGCCATTCGATATTGTGACGTCATAAGATCGTACGCCCCTCCCGCTATTGTGATTGACAGCCGTGTTTCAACACAAGACCCGCCCTGAGCAAGCTGTGACAGCCGTCGTCATAGTAGTCCGCCATTGTTGATATGCTGGAGTAGAATGGCGTCTAAGCGATTGTGGTGTTCTGTTCTTAGATGTAATAAGGAACACAGCAGTCATTTGGATGTTCCTAAATCCGAGCCGTTGAAGAAGCAGTGGCTGAGTTTTGTTTTTGAAGCAATATGCCCAAAGGATTGACGCGGGGATTCCCTCACGGGGATTCCCCACGATCGTCTGTGCTTTCATGTTTGCGCAAATCATTTCACACCAGACAGCTTCACAAACGAGAAAAAACGGATCGGTACCAACGTGTTCCTGCTGAACCTCCAGAAGATGTGAGTGTAATGTTTTATTAACCTTTATATTAGTATTTATATTAATCTTTGCGAAATTTGCAAACCTTGCTGCAGGCTTCACGATGAATGCGTCTAAGGTTTACACTCAGGGTACATTACGGCATGTTTTCTATGTACGACGTTCTCAATATAATTCATAATCCCACGTTTATAACGAATAACACGTGGTTATTGTGTTAGATACGGTCAGAGAATGTCTAATACGGTGTACCCACAGAACAGAGGGGCGGGGTGAGCAAAGCTCATTATCATTTAAAGACACATGCACTGAAACGGCGTGCTGAAAACAGAGCTGTTTTTGACCAGGTAAAATTAGTGTTTTCTTACAATACTAATGAGAATTTTTAATTAAAGTATATTACAAACTTTTAATTTAGACCCTAAAGAATCATATTAGCTTGTACAAAAATGGCATTATATGACCCCTTTAACATCTGATATATAGATATGCTGTTTTACATAATATCTATTATATTATTACTTAGGTATTTTTCAGTAGAGCATATACTTAATCCAATATTATATTGTTTGAGTGAAACATATTGCAAAGGAAACTTTAACTAAATAAATATCACTCAACCTTTTACCAGGTAAGTTAAAATTACTTATTAAGTTGGCTTGAGAGAGCCAACTTACTGATATTGTACTTAAACTTAATATTATTCTTCTTCGTCTGAGACTAAAAAAATATAACTTTAATACAGCCTAGAGCTTTAACTCTACATACTCCAAACTCGGCTCAGACCTTCAGACTATTCTGACTCGGTATGCTATATCTTTTCTAACTGATCGGACTTACGGTTTTCCTAAATATGACGATCAAAACTCGGAAAAACTCCCATTGACTTTTTCAAACTGACCAACCGACAAACATTCAAATCTAAATCCCTTGAAGACTAAACCAAACTGCCGTTCTATATACTATGGCTGTTTCTCAAAACCAAGAATGCAAAGAACGGACTTGTGTTCTTGGGGAGAACGCTCTTGCTAGTTGTTCTTGGAAGAATGAACTCACAAGGTGACGAGCACACAGAACACTGCTGACAGTTTGAGACGATGTGTTCTTGCTGGTATTGCGCAATAATACCCTCGCACAGACGCCGTCTAGCTGCAGTACCGAAACAACGCGATTTAAATAACGGTTTAAACGGGTTTAAATAACCCAAACATAACTCCTTCCTCGAATGCCGAAATGAATGCTGGGATATTTCTGCCGTCAAGTTCACACAAGTTACCAACCTATGCATCCTCGGTAAAATGGGCGTGTCAAGAACACTTCCGGAATTTTTAACCGTTCTTACCAAAATGCAAACTTGTGTATTGGGACAGTACTTGGGCAGCGAATGATGACGTTTCACAAGTTCACAAGAACACAAGTACAGACAAGAACGCATATTGAGAAACGGCCTATATGAGCCATTGAGACTCATTTAAACTAATAAACTCATCTATCTATCTACTTCAAACTAAATTAAACTTCAAACTAAATTAAACTTCAAACTAAATTAAACTTCAAACTAAATTAAACTTTAAACTTCAAACTAATTTAAACTTTAAACTAATTTAAACTTCAAACTACTAAATTTACTTCATTTAAACTAATAAACTCATCTATCTATCTACTTCAAACTAAATTAAACTTCAAACTAAATTAAACTTCAAACTAAATTAAACTTCAAACTACTAAATTTACTTCATTTAAACTTATAAACTCTAAACTCATACACTTATAAACTAATTAACTTATAAACTCATGAATTCATAGACTTATGAACTCTTAAACTCATAAATGTATAAACTCTGAACTCTTAAACTCAAACTTATAAACTGTAAACTCATTTAAATTTATAATCTCTAAACTCAAAAACTCGTAAACTTATAAACTCATCAATTTATACTTATAAACTCTAAACTCATAAACTCTGAGTGTGCGTGTGTGTCTGAGTGAGTGTATGAGCGAGTTAGTGTGTGTGTGTCTGTCTGTCTATCAATCTAACTTATCTATCTATCTATCTATCTATCTATCTATCTATCTATCTATCTATCTATCTATCTATCTATCTATCTATCATAAACTTCAAACTACTTTAAACTACTTTAAACTTCAAACCACTTTAAACTTCTTAATTTAAATATACCAGCTCCAAAGCAACGCCATAGCAACCAAACTTGAGTACCCTAGCAACCGTTTTGCAAGACCTATATCTCTGTATCAGAACATCGTATAGAGATGAGGTTTGGCTCTTTTGACTCATGCTAGCAAACAGCACTTTCAACATGCTACACATGCTAGCAGTGAATAGCTACATGCTAATAGCGATTAGTTAAGAACTCTATAAAAACTCCATAGTAACCATCTGTGACAACTACCAACCAACCTAGTAACACCATATCAACCGCTCTGAATACCATAGCAACCACCCAGAACACCCTAGCAACCACCTAGCAACCACCCAGAACACCCTAGCAACCACCCAAAAGACCCTAGCAACCACCCAAAATATCCTAGCAACCACCCAGAACACCCTAGCAACCACCTAGCAACCACCCAAAACACCCTAGCAACCGCCTAGCAACCACCCAAAAGACCCTAGCAACCACACAAAACATCCTGGTAACCACCCATAACACCCTAGCAACCACCCAGAACACCCTAGCAACCACCCAAAATACCCTAGCAACACCATAGCAACCACACAAAACATCCTAGTAACCACCCATAACACCCTAGCAACCGCCTAGCAACCACCCAGAACACCCTAGCAACCACCCAAAACACCATAGCAACCACCCAAAATATCCTAGCAACCGCCTAGCAACCACCCAGAATACCCTAGCAACCACCCAAAACACCCTAGCAACCACCCAAAATAGCCTAGCAACCACCCAAAATACCCTAGCAACCACCCTGAATACCCTAGCAACCACCCAAAATACCCTAGCAACCGCCTAGCAACCACCCAAAAGACCCTAGCAACCACCCTAAATATCCTAGCAACCGCATAGCAACCACCCAGAATACCCTAGCAACCACCCAAAACACCCTAGCAACCACCCAGAACACCCTAGCAACCGCCTAGCAACCACCCAAAAGACCCTAGCAACCACCCAAAATATCCTAGCAACCGCCTAGCAACCACCCAGAAAACCCTAGCAACCACCCAAAACACCCTAGCAACCACCCAGAACACCCTAGCAACCACCCAAAAGACCCTAGCAACCACCCAGGACACCCTAGCAACCACCTAGCAACCACCCAGAACACCCTAGCAACCTCCCAAAATACCCTAGCAACACCATAGCAACCACCCATAACATCCTAGCAACCGCCTAGCAAAAAACGTTCTGGTCCAAACTTTCTCAAGCCAACTTAAAGTTTGTCTCGACGAACTTTCGCATCTAGTTTTCTTTGTTACTTCACTTAGTTAAGTAGAGTTTACTTAATTCCATATGTGAAATTTACTTTAAAAATATTTGTGCAAAAACTTGCCAAAGAAAAATTGAGTAAATTTTACTTATTTTTTTCAGTGTACTTGTGGCAGTGCACTAAGGCCATTCCACATTTGGTGGCATTTTGCAGTGACATCATCTCATTCTCCAAATAAAAACAAATGCAAAAAACACCAGAGAAAAACATCAACTGAAACAAATAAGAGTGGGATGAAAAGTGCTTGTTCAAGAGACCCAATGCAACTAGTCTCAACTAATGTGTTTGTTATACAAAGAATGAAACCAGTGAAGGAGTAAGAGTAACTTTTCATAATGAACTGCAGTAAATGAGTATAAGCAGAGTTTTGCTAGTATTCCTTAGTTGTGGACACATGACTGACTTTAAAAGCCAGCTGAAGTGCCTTGAAATGCACAACATTATTTAGCATATCAAACAGCCCCTCCCCTTTTTGAAAATTCAGTTTGTTTGAGTTTGTTTACATCTCAGCTCTGCAAAGCCACATTTAACAGCTTATGACAGCCACAGTCTAATAGATTACCCTTTTAGATTTAATATTAAGTGCTACTTAAGCAAAACACTGTCTCTGTGGAAATATAGACTGAACATTATCTAAATTTCTACTGCATCCTCAACATCATAGGAAATGCATTTTGTTGTCTAGGAAGCAAATATTAGCCAGATTTAGCCTTTAGCCTAATGCTAGCATCAGTCTGTTGTTCCTGTGTGAGGCTCTTGATCTGATGTGTGTTGGAGCTCATCGTTTGGTAGTTTGCCATCACTGATACTGAGATATCGGAAGTATAACAGTTTTATTGTGAATGTTTAGTAAGCGCTTCTTGCCTACACATATTAAAACGGCAGAAAACTGCAGAGAAGCTACACACATGAAACAATAAAATATAACAGAGAGACAAATTAATTTGCTTAATGATTCATTAATGAAGATGATTTATTACAGTACAATGTATAGCTTACAAAAAAGTACAACTATATTTTTTTGCAATTATGACTATTTTTTACCTGCTTCTTATTAGTGATCACATTACAGATTTTATTTTAAGATGCCTTTCTCTCACAGATCCATTTAAAACATCATTAACTAGATAATCATTTCACTCTGATGGATACAGCATAGCACAGTCTTCCTCGTTGCCTCTCCAGATGCCCAAAATCTGAAACTACAGATCAGCTTTAGATGTTCAGTACTGTTTTTTTGTGTGATATGATACTGGCGTTGATAATCATTTATTCGATAAATCAGTTGAATTCATTGATTTCTCACCCAGAGTTCAGTGTGCTGCTATCAACCCATTTCCATGTGTTCTCCACATCACTGTCAGTCAGACCAGTCCAGATTCCAGCATCAGTTTTAAAAGCCTCCTTATAACAGAATTGAAGTGAAATAATTTAGTAATTTGTTAACTAAAGGCAGGCTCACAGACACTATGCAACTTTTGGCTGGAATTTTTTGACAAAACCCCCTGATCGCTGCCAAATCTGTGATTGTTGAGGTCGCTGATGCTGCAATATTTTCCTGTTTGATGTTATCGCCACATGATCTTGTAGTGTGAGCAATGAAACAACATGGTTAACTGCTCTTATGATAGTTCATGTACATGAATGCAAGGCGACAATTTGATCATAATTATTTTACACTAATAAACTGACAAGAAACATATTTTAAAAATGTAAAGAAGTGGTCTTTGGCAATTCATGTAGTCTCATAGTTCTGTAGTGTTAGCTTGCCCTAACACACAACTAATGCGAGTAAATGAATCTGAATCAATAGTAGCTTTTCCACTGTCGGGCCAGGGCTAAAACTTGTCGGGTGGGGGGCCAATAGCCTCGGACCTCGAGCACCAAGGACAACATAAAGTCTTCCTTCCAACGTTCTTCCTCGTCAAGCGCCTTTCTCAGCACCACCATCTGTGAAGAACTGACTCAAACTGAAGATGGATCCAGCAGTGCAATTGCTTTGCCTGGACCAGGACAGGACCAGCTTTCTCTCGAGGCTCACACTAGGGATGGGCAAATGAAGCCTCAAGAAGCACTGAGGCTTTCCCCTGATTGTTCTGGGAAAAGATTTGAATCATCATGAGCGTTGAAAACAGCGCCATCTTGTGGCAGGTTAAATGTATAGCAGTCATAAACCCCAGTGTACAGCGCCATTGTTTTATCTATCAAGCACAAATAAAAGCCTGACAACACTAAATGTTCAGTTTTCTGATAATATAATTCACATATTAAAGTGTGGAAATAAATTAAATGTAACAATTATATTAATGCTAATTATAAAAAATACCAAAAGAGTAGCTTGATGCAAATATATGGAGGTCTAATTATTTTATGGTTTCTATGCTGTTTATATGGCAGAATATGTGATCATGTAACATAGGCTATAGGCTTATTTATAAAAACAAATTTTTTTTTTTATGTAAATGGACATAAACTTCCAAAAACCTGAACATGGAAAACAGTGATAGATGGGCTTATTAACCTTTAAGCTAAGGAGAAAACCCAATGCAACTTGGAGGGGACCAACAGAAACATGATTATTTCTGCTCAGCTAGCAACACTGGACATCAACTGGACATTTCTTTTTTCTCCTCTTTTCATTGCATTTCATTTAATTTTATCTCTATCTCATTTATAATAATGTTAGTCTGTATTTTTTTTTTTTAACTAAAAGCCCTAAAAGTGTTGTGAATTAGCTTTAGCTAAAATCACTATGATACATACATCAGATGACTCTTTAAGTTTATCTATGTTTTTTGTATCTGTCCCTATCTAAATAAACTTAAATAAAACGAAAACGAATGAAAACAGAAAGTGAGCTCAGCGCTGTGAAATCAACCAGAAAAGCGGCCCTAGGGGAACCATTAGTTCTCGGGGATCCACCCTGGTGGCTAGTGCCTATAACTATTCCGTGTGAAAGCCCCTAATCAAACAACACAGTACAAAGAGAAGATCACTCACTACTCTACTGAATAACTTCAGTAGCTTTAATAGGAATCAATGTATATTTAATTTATACAGTGAAGTCTATGTATTCATTCAATTTCTTACATAAATGCTACTGTAAAATATAACTACTGTGACTGGAAATTAAAAATAAAGCGATTTAAAGCTTTTGGTCGTATTGCCCACCCCTACTATGCCCAAAATGGTCTGTCATTTTAATTTATTGTTACCTTGTAAGGTCATTTTATTTATTTTTTTAAATAAGCAAATTAGTTTGGCTGTACTGCAAAATATTCAGAAAAACCAATATGAAAATTTATCAAAATAAGATTGTGGATCGTGATATCCGGCCTGAAAAAATCGTCATATGATATTTTTGCCATATCGCCCACCTCTAATTTAACCTAAAAACAAGACTTTCACTATCTAACATATATTTCTTTATTCACCAGAAGTCGTCAGAGGATGAGAAGGAAGATGAATCTCTCTGCACAATCAATCGTGTAAGCAAATTTTGCATGTATAAGAAGTGGCATTTTGATCAATTGAAGTCAAAGAGAAGAGATCAGCTTGTTCACCTGAGTGGAGCTCTGAAGACCTGGACAAGATCCTGGAGCCATTTCGGCCCTTAAAAGTAGAGGCCGGCGAGAAACTGAATAAAGCAGGCCTTCTTCAGCTTTATGATGGACAAGCTGCAAATCAAATCAAAGAAGAGAGTGCTTTATGTATCTTTGCTGTTTGACAGGAAAACATACCCTCAACACCCGATATTTCTGCAAGATCAGAGCAATGTGGATCAAAACAAGGTGATGGTGCACCGTGAAGGACTGTCCTGGGGCGTCTAGGAGAAGGAATGCGCTCCTTTAGGCATCGAAATGCCTTTCAAGCTGTTCCTGGAGAAGAAAAATAGCCATTTTGATGCTATCACTGTAGTGCCCCTAGCACTCCCATTCAAAAGGCATTTTGACAGAAAACGAAAATACGGTCAATCTTAAAAGTGGCCTTTCCATTCTAATTATGCTTTTACACTAATGTTTTACTCAGGTAGATTAACAAAAATAGCCTAGGTTGCAATTTGGTGAGAGTTACCCTTTAATAACCAGTTGTGTTTTATGGTGCAGGCTGGATTGGATTTTTGACTGAGTACACTGCAGGAATGAAGGGCAAGGAGAATCGTCCATCCATATGGGTTTTCTGCTGCCATCACTTTACCAACTGCAGGACAAGCTGAAGAGGCTGAAGTCAACCTGTACAGTCTGTCAGACTCTCATTGAGGCCTTGAAGGAATCCTGAAACGCTTTGGAGAGATCATGAAGGAACCAGAGTTGATCGCTGCAGCTGTACTGCTTCCAAAATTCAGAACCTCCTGGCCAAAACACACACACACACACACACACACACACACACACACACACACACACACACACACACACACACACACACACACACACACGTTGTGTTTTCATCTTTTATGGGAACTTAGGCAAAACCATTGTTATATTGTACAAATGGTATATTATGTCCCCTATAACTCTAAACCTACTCATCACAGAAAACTTTAAGCATTAAAAAAAAAAATTTTTTTTTGGTATTACTATTTGTGGGGAATATTTAAACCACCTCAACTTTGAGTAATTATATATATATACATATTATATGTATTATTATATATAGTTTACCAATTTACCAATTTCTTTGTTGAATGTATTTTAACTGACTGTCACTATTGAGTCCATGTGCTGTCCTAACAATGATCTGAACTCACCGTCTGTCCATGAAGGGGTAACTAGTCCACCTTTTTAAGTTGTTGGAATTAGTCTAGCATTCCTTTTATACATTTTGTGATGTCTTTCTGACACTCCCAACACTTCCCTGACAAGCAGAGGATGGCTCAAGCGGTGAGGCGGCGGCCATCTTGGCTGAAGACGAGGGCTCTGGCATGGCGGGTATGACGAGAAGAACAGGTTAGTCAGGCATGACGTGAAGATCAGGCTGGTCAGGCAGTGTTCTGGATCGGGGCGCGACGCTGTATTTGGGCGGTCTGTTCTTCTGTCACGGTGTGGTGTAGGCAGAAGAAGAGGAGTCAAAAGCTCCAATACAAACTTTTACTTACAATATAATTCCAACAGGTACAGACAGGCAAAATGAACACACACACTAAATAGGACTGAGAATAGACAATAGGCACGTTTCCATTACAGATTTGCGCAAAACTTTTGCGATTTTTTTCTAAATGTCGACAAAAAACTATTGCGAAATGGCACCGTTTCCATTAACTGATGTTATACGACTAAAACTTCATTTTTTCCTCTTGTGATAAGTAAAATCATTCCAAAAACATGGCAACGGACGTTGGCAGGTTTATGTACTATATCCCAGACACTGCACTGGCCATTATTATTAATCGAAGGTGATATATGTGTGTTTTCCAAGCTTTAATGGTAAGGAACAACCCTTATTATACTTGTGAGCGGCACATATGAGGGGTTTCTGTGTGTTTCTCCCTCAGATCTGCTTCGAGGTCTTGATTGTGGCATTTATTTGAGGTTTAGAATCCATTATTTCTGTAATTCTTTTGTCTTATATGAATTTAATAAATAACTCTGTCTCGTATTATGTCCAAACATACCGCTTCATCTACGTCAGGTGACCTGTAAATGCGCAAAAACAGTTTCCATTGCAGTTTTGCGAAATATTTCTTTTTCGAATTGCCTGAAAAACCTCATCATGAGAGCGTAAAACCTTAAATGCGATAAATGGGAGTTTTTGCGAAATTGACGTGTTTCCATTGGCCGTATTTTCAATCCGCAATTTCAAATTGCGCAATTTGAAGGGTAATGGAAATGCAGCTAGTGTCAGACTGAACAGAAGGAACATAAATACCGACACAGATTAATAGAACACAGGTGATACAGATGAGGATGATTAACTAAACACAGGTGATACGGATGAACTGATTAAGACAGTGAAGACGACGTGATGACAGGCTGACAAGTCCAATGAAGACAAAACTAAACAGAACACAAATGTTATCCAATATCTAAGTTCATATGTTTTTAAATAGTTCTTCTTATTGTGAGACCACAGTTTGAAGTAATTCGGTAGAATAATGATTTTATGAATGATTTTTTTTTTTTTTTTTTTTTTTACAGTTGTGGCAGATATACATTGTTCCACCTGAACAGTCAACATGGCACCACATATTGTAAGAGTGTCTCATATCCCTCCTGACCACCTTTGCCTGACTTTTCCTCTTCTTTACATCTTTGCAGGAATACAATATGCTCTTCAAATTTACCTTTGCACTAATGTTCCTCTTTACAGGAGAACATACTGTTTTTATTGATTCATTAATATTTCACCACAAAAATATTAATGTCTTGAGGAAAAACTCCAAGACCATGAAAATTCTGTGCAGTCTGGATTACAGTGACATCAGAATTAATAAGTCATAAATATATGTGTTGTATGTAGGTTAAAACTTAACTTGTAAATGAGCATCTGCATTTAAGTTACACATCTACAGCTTTCTATCACTGTGATTTTCATGTTTTTATAAATGCTCGCGCGCGCGCGTGTGTGTGTGTGTGGGGGGGTGTTGACTTCCTGAAGATGATGTGATTTAATGTGCTGTCAGTGCAGTCACAGCACAACTCCATCATGAGAGCACAGAGTCTGGGTGAAATGCCACAAGATGTCATAGTGGGGACTCTATTTCATTTACTTCTACCTGTTTTACTTCTGACCGGTAAGTTAAAGCTTACTTGTAGGTAGTTTGAAAAAAGTTGGCTTGTTAAAACAATCTTAGGTATGTAATAATTTCATAAAAATGTAGCCCATTTTTAGTCAAACGGGAGTAGAGGCAAATATTCTGCTGTCCATACAAAATCTTAGGGAATACGTTCATGTTAATGTGCAGGTAGAACGATTAAAATGTCTCTGCATAGCAGAAATGTTTTATGGTAGTTCTTCTGCATTTTGGTATTGACCAATAACTGGAAGCTAGTATTATTTTCTAGACAAACAGTATTTACCACTTTTACACAATGTAGCATCCGCCATATTTTACACTAATTGTAAATTAGTGCGTAACATTTTGTTTTGCATACCAAGCATTAGGGCTGCTCTATTGACAAAAAATCAATCCCAATTCTAATGGTTTTATTAAACATTAAAAAAACTTGTAGGTGGATTTTCTTAAACTTTGAATATGAATAATTTAAAACATACCAATATGGGTTGCAGAAAGTGAGAAAAGAAGGCTCTTCTAATGACTGTGTGACTTCAGCTATGAACTTCAGGCCATTGGCTGGAAAGATGTGGAAAGAACTTATGACATTACTATCAAATTTATTCATACATTTCTAAAAAAGTAAATATGGAAGAGTATGTAAGTACATTAATGAATATTGGATATGCACTTAAGAGGATAAAATGTTGCAAAGACTGAAGCATTGATTTTCATATTAAGTGTTTTAGTCTTGTATATTTTTAGTGGAAATAAATGTACTGTATGCAAATGTATACATTTTATATGGTTTTAATGCATAAGTGCACATATTTGTCTAGCACATTTTATTAGATTCTGAATAAAACTAACTTATTTTAAAGAACATAAAGGTATTTGGACACATTCAGAGGTGGAAAGAGTACTGAAAATTTGTACTTGTAAAAGTATTGCTACTTAACATTTTCTTCAGCTTAATGAAAGAAAATCCAAGATAATAATATTTGGTCAACCAAAAGTTAAAGAGAATATAGCCAGTACTATTGCTTCCCTAGGAATAACGGTGGAAGACAGTGTGAGGAATCTGGGTGTCATAATCCCTCAGCTTTGATAAACAGATCAAATCTGTTGTAAAAAGTAGCTATCAACTTAGACTGATTTCTAGGTTAAAACTCTTTCTTACTTTTATAAATTTGTAGATTGTTGTTCATGCTTTTATTACCTCAAGGCTGGATTACTGCAACTCCCTCTGTGCAGGGTTCATTCAGTCAGCAACAATTATCTGGTTTGCAGCTTGTACAGAACACCATAGCCAGGCTTCTGACCGGTACAAAAAGACCGGTACAAAAAGGAGGAGATCACATTACTTGTGTTATCCTCTCTTCATTGGCTGCCGGTTCAGTATAGGATTGATTTTAAGATTTTATTTTCGGGTTTAAAGCTCTTCACAACATGTCTCCAATTTATATCAGTAACCTTTTAGGATGTTATACATCGGCTAGGACATGTCGTTGGCAGTCCCTCGTTCAGAGAAGAAGTCAAAGGTTGACCGAGCTTTTACAGTAGTTGCTCCTAAATTGTGGAACAGTCTTCCAATCTGTATTCGGCAGGCTCCATCTATAGAGGTTTTTAGGTCTCAGTTGAAAACAGATCTTTTTAACCTAGTTTTTGAAGGGGACCTTGAGTAATTGTGTGTGTACTGTAGACATGATAATGTGATAGGGTATTTGTGTATAAGCATGTCAATTGTTGGCATTTATTTATTTATTATATGGATTCTTATCTTTTTTCATTTAAAAAATGAAAATCTTTTTTTATAGACTCTTCTTCTAAAACGACTGTGAAGCACTTCTGGCAGAAAAGTTGTTTTTAAATGTGCTATATAAATAAAAATTGAATTTGAAGTTAAGAAATAATTCACTTAATTACAAGTACTGAAAAAATATAAAGTATTGGAAAATGAGTATTTTGCTGAAAATAAATTACTTCAGTTATTTCATTGCAAAGTACTTCAGTTCCCTTTCGTTCAGTCTCTCCGAGTTACGTCAGAGACTGACGAATGGGGGTTTCGCTTAGAAGCCTATCATCTTCGAGTTCTTACAAAACGAGCCAATGGCAAAACAATGCCATGGGTCTGTGGAATTTGCATAGCGCAACTCCGCCCCACCGCGTGGGTATAAAGGAAGCAGCGCGGCAATCTTGCATTATGTTTTTGCATTGGAGCCGAGTGTTCTCTTCACTCCTCTCCACTGCAAGCTGTCGGGTGTTGGTGTGACGCCGTGTTCCAGCGAGATCTCATTTCTGTGCAGTGATCTGCCAACAAGTGTATGTTTCTCCCAGGGCGCTTCAGCACTGAAATCATGTCTATCTTCACTGACTATCACAAGGTCTCCTTTTCACGATTGCTCAGTGGCCTCTTCCGCCTTCTCTGCCCTCGCTGAGGCCGCGGCCAAAGGGTACGCTGGGATTCCCCCCGTAGAGTGTTCTGTGGCAACACAACTGTGTCCCCACAGCGCCTCCACCCAGCGTGGCGACCCTAAGCACCCCTCCAAGGCCTATTGTCTACCAGGCCAGGGTGCTCACTGACATGCACTAGGGTAGGGCTGATCCAGGGCTCTTGGAAGAGCTGCTTGGAGGCGTGAATCATCATGAATAGTAATGTGTTTCACACCTGAGAAAGACAAAGACCCTCCCATAATGGCCCTATCAGGTGGGGCTGTGAGAGAACTATAAACAAAGAATGAGGAGATTTTAAAAAATAATGGCTTTTTGATTGTTTGGATTTATTTACAACACAACATAATCCAAAGATACACAACAAAGGACAAAAAAAGCACATTATTGAACACATTGATCTGAAGACAGAGACTTGAACAGTCACAATACTTTGTGCCATTCCTGAAACATAGTACATACCTGTCATTTCCAAGGTGTTTGATTTGTCCATTTTACCATGGTCATGTACAGAGTCTCATGTGAATGTTGAAGTCAGCAGGACTTCAGTGGCATCTGTATTAAAAAAAATAAAAACAAAACTGTGAACATGCTGAGATCAAGAGAATCTATAGGGCTGCACGAATTTGGGAATTCATTTTAGATTTTTCTGGTTAAAATTGCAATTTAAAAATTACATTATTTACATCATTTCAAAAAAGAGACTTCAAGCTTTGTAAAGACATATGTTTCATGGCAAGCATTCGCTGAGTTACAGATCAGTTTCTGTCGCGTTTCAGAATGAACTTCACATTTGGAGAGACGGCAGAACGCGCATCATGTTTATTTTCTTTATTTTACAAAAAACTCAACATTTTGTTTTCATTATTAGTGTACACAAATAAAAGAACACATTTAACAGTTTTGAATGATGTATAACACTTGCCTGTGTGACAAAAATGTGTTATTTGAGTCTCTTTTACACTTATAAGAAAAAAAGGGAGACAATCGCGCCGGCGCGACAGCTGACCCCAGAGAGTTAACCTAGTTGATATGTGCGAGGCTCAGCGAACCCGCTTCCTCAACTCCCCCATATCCCAGGCTGGCCTCTTCGGCGGCGCGGTCGAGGACTCTGCCCAACAGTTCTTGGTCTCCCAGAAGCAGACTGAGGCGATCAAACATGTTCTGACCCTGCTGCCAGCTGCTGCCACCCAGCCACCAGCTCAGACGTCTCAGTCCGCTCTCCACAGAGGGCGCCCTCCTGCGACTTCAACCCCTCCTGCCCGACCCCAGCAGCAGCCTTCACTCGGGCCGCGCCATGCAGGTAGTCGCAGGAAGGCGCCCCAGCATGTACCAGCCCCACAGCCTGCCGAATGGCAGGCGATGCGGGGCTCCCGTTACGGGCAGCTCAGAGATGGGTTGCAGTTCTTTCAAGGGAGTGGTTGCAGGGCCACTCCTTCTCAGGGCCAGAACCTCTTCTTCCAAAGAACTGACATTCCCATCTCTGAGCCCCTAGAGGCCGCAGATGTCAGTGTGCGACACTCCGCCTCGTCACTGACGTCCCCTTCTGTCGCTGACCCGTCAGAGCAGGCCCCCACGGAATGCTCGTCCTTCCTTGGCCTCCTCTGTCAGGACGCGGCATTTGACCGTGCCCCCACACTAGGACACTCCGCCCCCCACGTCTGGGCTGGTCATTTCCACTTTGCTGCCCAATCGTGGGTACTTCTGTGGTTCACATGACCCCGCTGGTTCAGTTTTTGGAGCTTCCCAATCTGTTCCGCTGGCTTGCGAGAACCATCAGGCTCGGCTATGCGAGTCACTTTGCACGGTCTCCTGCCAGCTTCTGGGGAGTCCATTACATCATGGTCGGTGGCTATGCCCCTGTCATGCGGAGGTCGCCACCCTACTGGCGAAGGGAAGACCCCAGAAAATGCCAGATCGGGTCCGTGCTCTCCTTCCTCCAAGAAGGGTTGGAATGAAGGCTGTCTCCTTCCACCCTCAAGGTTTACTAGGCCGCTATCTCAGCCTACCATGTCCTCCTGGAGTCGAAAACAATAGGTCAGCACGACCTGGTCATCGGGTTCCTGAAGGGAGCCAGGAGATTAAATCCTCCTCACGCTCCCCTCGTACCCTCTTGGGACCTCGCAGTGGAGTGGTCTTATCTGCCCTGTATAGAGCTCTCTTTGAGCCTTTGCAATCAGTTGAGCTTAAGTTCCTCTCTATGAAGACAGCGCTCCTGGTTGCATTGGCCTCCATCAAGAGGGTAGGGGACCTGCAGGCATTTTCAGTTGACGAAGCGTGCCTAGAATTGTGCCCTGGATACGTGCCCAAGGCTCCCACCACTCCCTTTTGAGATCAGGTGGTGAACCTGCAAGCACTGCCCTTGGAGGAGGCAGACCCAGCCTTGGCACTGCTCTGTCCAGTATGCGCCCTCCGTGCCTACATAGACAGAACACAGTGTTTCAGGACCTCAGACCAGCTCTTTGTCTGTTACGGTGGGAAGCTGAAGGGAAAGGCTTTCTCCAAGCAAAGGTTGTCTCACTGGATAGTGGACACCATTGCTTTGGCATACCAGCAGTAAGGTTGTCCATGCCCCCTTGGGCGACCCCCACATGTGTATATCCACTGTAAGCCTCTCTGAGCGTGTGTCTTTCCCTTGGCAAGCCACCTTGCCACCCCTGGGGTTGAAAGATTCCACCCTGCGGGCTGGACACCCCAGTGCTCTCCATATGCAGCCCCCTTCTGGGTCATATGTGTATTCTGTAAGTCCTCCCTTCATGCAGGCATTGTGTTGCATATTTCCCCTGAGATATGCTTCCCACCCTACCTTGGTATTCCTGTTTTAAGTAGGAGTCCTTCGTCCGTGCTAGTCTCACGACAGGGAGCTCAGACTTGCGCAGGGCACTGGAAGACAGCCTCTGTGGCGTGATTGAATTAGGACCCCCATTCGTCAGTCACTGATGTAACTCGAAATTTTCCAGCTTTCCGTGTTTTCATTCTTTATACAGTAGGGGGCGCTGTTACGCATCTTCTAAAAGATGACTGATCAAAACACGAAATATGCATATGTAAAGTAACACGATCATCAACATTATTAAACAGCATATAAATCAAAACTGCCTAATGTTACTGAATGAAATGTTGACCCAGGACGAGCTATAGGGCTGAGAAGCTTTGGAGGTGTTGATGAACTCGATCTACTCCATCTGTGTTTTGATCATCGTTCCGAATCCCATATGAATGTAGTCTTTGACAAAAACATGTTTTTCTCAGCTTTTTGCTCAAAATGTTGCTTTTTTTTTAAATGAAACTTACCCACATTCAAGTGTTGATAAAAAAGGAATGCATGAAGCTAGAATAATTATAATTTTTTGTTTAAAAGCAGAGGGTCTGTTCTTTCTTTTGATATAGTGCATGATAGTTATTCATACAACAAAATATTATGGGTGCCATGAAAGTTTTGTGAAAATGATCAAAAACGCTTGCGGGGAAAAATCTCACCTGTAGGTCTTGGACATGGCTGAAAGCATATCTGGTGGGCCATAGAACCATTTTGATGACATTAGCAGAACTAAGGCTACCCTGATGTTTTGGAAGGTAATATGTCTGCTGGTGGTTGAGAGACAACATGAGGGTCAACACTTCTCATCTGATGAGCATACCTAATAATCAGGGTCTTCCTCAATATGATCGTCTGTCTCAGACACATTCTTCTCTGTCACTTTCTCTGTAAAAAAAAAAAAAAACTGTGACAAAATATCATTGACAGAAAACCTTTGCTTAGATGTCATTTTCAATTGAGAGAGAGAGCCCACAGAGCACAAAGAGAAACGGTTTAGAAGGCTTCTGTTCAAGCTTTTATGTTTGCTCCTCCCCTATGTTTGGTAAATCCCGAGAATTATGTTTTCCCCTCCTCCATGGCATGGGAAATATCAGTGGTTGTCGCAATACTACAGGTATGCTTATGTTAGGTTAGAGCCCTACAACAGAGGGAAATGTTTTTGAATATTATATTGCATATATAAAAGTATAGTCAATATTCTAAAAGTATTGCATGTTATAGTCACCTCGATATCATCCAAAACAACCAAAACAAATGTGTGTAAAATTTTGACTTTTCTTACGTTTTATACTGCTAAAAGTGCTTGGGCTTAAATTGACTCCAAAGAACACAGATGCTACAAAATGTTTGCAGGACTACAGAAAATATCATGATGTTGATTTTATGTTTACCGAGTTGTACCCATTAAATTAGGAAAAGTAATTTAATCAGAAGCAAAAAAAAAAAAAAAAAAAAAAAGAGAAATGATGTCAATCATGTATTTACAGACATTAAACATTAAACGGATCAAATTGATCATAACTTTAAGCAAAGATAATCATCTGCATTCGGGGCGAATTCCAAACTGCGTTTTTGCACCCTTGAAGGGCACTATCGAGAAGGGGAGGCCATTTGTAGGGGCGAAAGTGAACAACTGAATCCTTCACGAAGTGCCCCTCCATAAGTCTGTTAGCGTAAAAAGTAATTTAATTGTTTCTGGTCATGTGATCCAGGGTGACAAGTCACTGCCTAGCTTTGTCGTTGTAACATTCCATGTGAAGCTAATGGGGAAATGATGTGGTATTCATTGTTTCTTTCGCCAAGTACATTCCAAATGACTTCATTATGACACACAAGTGCTCTGCTCCCTCCAAAGTCTCCACTTCAAGGGCTCTGAACTTGTGTGAGTAGTAGGGCATAGGGATGCTCACTTCTGATTGGAATTTGCCCTTAATCTGATATAACTGGATTACAAGGTTATGAGATGCAAGAGATGGGTATTTAATCTAGATTTAAACTTGGAGAGCGAGTCTGAGCCCCGGACATTATCAGGAAGGCTATTCCAGAGTTTAGGAGCCAAATGTGAAAATGCTCTCCCTCCTTTAGTGGACTTAGATATTCTAGTTACTATCAAAAGACCAGAATTTTGTGACCTTAAAGAGCGAGATGGATTGTAAGGCGATAGAAAATTAGTTAAATACACAGGAGCTAAACCGTTTAGGGCCGTAAAGGTCAGTAGCAATACTTTGTAATCAATTCGGAACTTAAAACTGAAGGTAACGTCAGGTAGATAAAATTGGTGTTCTGTGATCATATTTTCTTGACCTAGTAAGAACTCTAGCAGCTGCATTTTGGACTAACTGTAGTTGTGTATTGAGGATGCAGGAGATCTAGTGTAGAGGTCATAACTTTTCTGATTCAGAAACAGATAGCATGTTCCGTAGCTTAGCAATGTTTCTGAGGTGGAAGAAGGCTGTTTTTGTAACATATGAAATATGATTTTGCTGTCTAATATAACACCCAGGGCCCTATTTTAACGATCTGAAACGCAAGTGTCAAGGCAAAGCGCAAGTAACTTTGTGGGCGGGTCTCGGCGCTGTTGCTATTTTCCCGGCGGGATAAATGCCTCTTGCGCCCGGCGCAAATCTAAAAGGGGTTGGTCTGAAGTAGCTTCATTATTCATAGGTGTGGTTTGGGCGTAACGTGAAATAAACCAATCAGAGCGACATCTCACATTCCCTTTAAGAGCAGGCGCGTTTGTTCTAAAGCGGATTCCTATTATAACGGCGGATTTGCCAGGCGCGCGCCAGGAGCGGTTCACAGCCGAGGAGAGCAACGTTCTCGTCAGGGACATTGGGGATGGAGAAACCCACCCAAATTAACTTCGGTTAAACAGGCGTATGATAATTTGGGTAAATGTGTAAGCTAGATGTATGCTTTTATAATAAATTGTCTGTTTATCTATCTATCTATCTATCTATCTATCGTAATAATGTATGATTTGCAAAAATGAAAACTGCTGCTTCTGTGTAGATGAGAGAATCAAAGTGCGCGTTGTACACACGCTACATTGATTATGGCCAAGCATTCACCCTTAAAATAGCATATGAATAACATGCACAACGCGCCACTGACTTTAAACTATTTTTTCCTGGTTAGTGGCGCAATTGTTTTCTAAACCTGCAAAATAGCATGAAGGAACGTTTGCGCCGGAACACGCCGCCTCTTTGCGCTGAACCGCCCCCGGGAGCGCAAGTGTATTTCTTAACTTACCGACGTGCGTCTGAGGAGGGAAAAGTCCGCTTTGCGCGGGTGCAAAATAGGAATGATACATGCGTCGGTGTACAAAGTCAATTGCGCTGAGTGCAAGATAGGGCCCCCAGTCTTATATTTATTTAATAGAAGAAAATTACTGGTCATCCAATATTTTATATCTTTAACACACTCTGTCAACTTGTATAATTTAGATAATTCATCTGGTCTTGATGAATCTGGTCGAGTATCTTTGGTATAACAGTGGAAACTAATTCCATGTTTTCTTATAATTTTACCAAGTGGCAGCACATATATTGAAAATAGCAGAGGGCCTAACACAGATCCTTGCGGCACTCCATAATTTACTGACATTATCTTACATTTTTCCCCATTTAAAAAGACAAAATGATAACGGTTAAATTAAACTCAAACAAACTGGGAGACATTTTTCAGCTACTTGTGAACTGTTTGAAGCCACTAGCACTGAGTGGAACGGCACTGATTCTTCTTCCTGTAAAAAGCTGTCTGCAAGTTGGGGAAGACTATTCCAGACTAAGTTACTTTATCTACAGTATTCGTGTAATAACTCTTGCTAATTTACTGACCAGTGATTTGTGATTATGGTTAAGACCATTACATATTTTGCCATTTTTGGCTTGGCCTATTTTTTTCTGCCCATGAGTGTATGTTTGTTTCATTGGGCAACGTGGTGCGTGTTTCTGTGTAAATTTGTTGTGTTGGGAACGATTTGAAAATCCGGTAATGTGTAATCCTCAGTCATTTAGTGTATGATGCCCAGTTTGCTAAGTAAAGGTGACTTGACTTGTAGTGTGGAGCCATGTAGTGTATTCTAGCACTTAGTGAAATTCTTTTTCTCACATATTTTCTAAACCGGTGTGTGTAGTAAAAATGTCTGACTGAATAACTCCATAGGCATCTTGTAGTAGACATCAAACCTCTTTTCTAGAGTTAATTCCACATTAACTGGACCAGTCTGAAATTTTTTTTCCGGTTATGAGACCATTTTTTTTTTTTTTTTTTATGTTGTAAATATTTCAATAATGCTGAAATATAATTGGTCTTTAAATCAGGTTTTGGTCTTTCCCCATTCAAGTAAATAGGAGCTACACATGCATTCTATTGCCTTATAAAGCATTGCTGTGTGATGGCGTTGCCAAGATGTTCCTCAAATGAATCGACTTGAATCGAAAATCTTGAACCAGGGAATTTGGTGTTACAATAAATGTATGGAATATTAATATTCAAGTGTTTAAGTTGAATTAATTTAACATTTCGAAAGAATATATATATATTTTTTGTTCATAATTTGAACAAATATTTTCAAAGAGAAACTCTATTATTAAAATACCACATTGCATGCCGTTTCCTTTCCTGTTTGGTTAAAATATGCTCTTGCCGATAAATAACTTGAATCTGGGAAATTATTTCTGGAATTTTGCCACTAAATATCATGGTAGCAGAAAAAAACATAGAATAATGATGCCAACTGATAATGTATTCTTATGTCTCTTATACTTTTTCCTTTACTTATACTGTAAAACTTTTCTCCCCACAGCAATATCACTGAGGTACAATGGGCTGTCAGTCGTGTATCTTTTTTTCCTTCTGTCCGTACCGCTGTTGCCCAGTCCAGACTTGGCTACTATGAAGGGTAAGTGAGAATCAGTAATGCTTTGTCTATAGTAAGGTAATGTTTAAGGTAATGTACTGTAATATTTTGTGACAGCTTTTCCTATAGATACGACAAAAAGAGTATCTGTAGTAGTGTGTGTGTGTGTGTGTGTGTGTGTGTGTGTGTGGTGGCACACAGTGTATTTTTTTTAGTTTTGGTTGGTATTCTTCTCAATTCAGCAAACATTGTTAAAGGTCTAGCCATCTCATCAATGATGCATTACAATAATTCCAGAGAGTTGTGCTGTCAGCAGAGTCAAGCTACAGAGATTACCTGCAAGTGGACATTTGGTTGAGTGCTTTATAGATCCATATAATCCTGTCAGACATTTTCTCACATATTTCCCTATATTTCCTCTGTCTTTGCTTTAAACTAATTTACACACACACACACACACACACACACACACACACACACACACACACACACACACACACACACACACACACACACACACACACACACACACACACACACACAGTGTTTACTGTAAAATGTAAGTTAAGGATGGTATAATTGTATAAGGTCTCAGCTGAAAAAAAAGATGACAAAGCTTTTAGAAAAAAATTAGGCAATCAGTAACACATTTGCTGCATCAGCTAAGTGTTTTCACAAATATAATTGATTTATTGCTAAATAATCAAAATCTAACACTTTATCCAACCAAGATGATACAGCATTCTCATTTCCCATACTTTTACAAGGACTAATGATGTTAAATATCCTGTGGGGGAAAGCACAGGATAAAATGATTAACTGCCAGAATTAGCAGTGTTAAAAAATAATAAAAGAGAGTGCAGAGCGGGGTCCAAAATGTATTAAAGTGCATTAAATTCAAGATCCAACAAATCCAATAAATTTGATCAAACACAATAAAAAACATTGTGGTTTTTAATGTTTTTTTTCTTTACAGCTATTGCAAAAGCTGTTTTGTTCATTAAAAGACAGACTATATAGATAAGACATTTATTATTGATTTTTTACAGTGCCAATAGTGTTACATTTATTACACTGCCTTCGAGATGCTGGGATAGGTTAAATGTAGTTTTAGAGTAGATTTTATTATAATATATATTTATTACTTTTATTTTACAGAACAATAGTAAAATTACAGTACAAATATTGTTATGTCTGTCTTAATTTATTAATTTCACTAAGTGCAAATAGCAATAGATGCTACTTATGATATGTTTAAGATGGGTTTCTTTTGTAATTGTGTCTGGCTTCCCTTCGCTGAGTTATTTTCCCACTCTGTTTGATTTTCCATCTAGATCTGGCATAATCTGTTCATAAACTGTTGAGATACAGTAAGTGTTCCTGTCAACTATTGAAGTGAATGTAGTGAAGCAGGATATACAGGGCAGTAAACGTCAGAATAAACTTCACTTTTATAGTGAACACAAGGCATTCTGTTCCTTTTTAGAGAAAGATCACTAAATGTGTTATAGTTGGATTTTGTCATTTGTGAGGATGAAGTAGTGACATATACTGTATAAAGGACAATATAGTATGCACTATTGCTTCCATGAACTGTTTCATTTCCTCACCTGGCATGAAATGATTTTCTGCTGTGCGAGAAAGACCCAACTCATCCATGTGGGTCTAAAAAACGTTGTTTTTTCTTTCGTTTTTTTTTAAACATTGGGTCTTTTTTTTAAATAGTGACGGGTTATTTTAGTACCTACTGTATTTAACCAAGCGTAACTGTCACACTCGTGTTCAGGCAGCAAGACGAAGACGGATCAAGATCAAAACACTCAAAAGTTAAATAATTCCTTAAGCAGGCAGACAAGTGACAGGACACACAACTTAACATAACGTTGATAGGACAGAGAATGAATGTGAGGGACCAACTTATATAGCAAACACAAATGAGGATGATTAATAGAACACAGCTGAACCAAATTAACTTATAATGATGGTGACCATGGTAACAAAGGAGTGGCGGGAAAACTGAATAAAGGAAAACATGTGACTAATGAAAACAAACTGAACATAATAGTGACATAACGCCCCCTCGGAGTAGGCATGACCTCGCGCCGTAAGAAGAACAATATAAACAGATGAGGGAGGGTGGAGGTTTTGGAGGCGGGCGAGGAGCTGGAGAAGGGCTGGAAAGGAGGAGCAGGCAGAGGGCTGGCAGAAACAGGCAGAGACTACACGAAGGAACAGATGGAGGGAGCATCTCTGGGGGTGATGACGGGTAGAGTGGCCAGATAGACGACAGGCAGACAACACAAAAGGATGGTGATGGTAGGACGACGATCCCCTGGCGGCGACGATGGTGGTTGGCCGATGGCACAGCCCCAAAGCTCCCCAGTGCTCACAGCCCATGGCGGAGTCGGAGGAGGGAGGATCCAAGATGGTGTTAAGCCCACAACACACCAAGCCGACACCGACGAACTAGGGGCGACAAACACAGACTGCAGGGTCGGCTCACGTCAGCAAGCCGACGCTCGACACCCGATGGCCGTTCTGCGCCTGCGTAAAGGGAAAGACCTTTCCGTACCAGCAGGTGGCAGTAGTCTGTTTTAGTTACTCAAAGTGGGAAACCGGAAGAGCTACAGGGATACAAAACATAAGCTAAGGTGCCTTAAATGGCAGATCAGAATCTCGTTCACCACAGACGGATTCGTGAAATTTTTGAAATATCTGACACGTTGCAAATGGCACTGGCGTTGTCAGCCCTTGGTATTTTGCTTGTGGAAGAGGAAAGGAAGAAGCGGAGGCGAAAAATAAGCAAAAGTGCACTAAATGGGTGAAACCATGGATACTCTTTCCCGAACCGGTGTCAAGAGCTCAAGTTAGCTGAAACCTCCGATTTTAAAAATACACACATACACACAACACAAAACACTAACAAATGTGATTTTTTTTTTTTTTTTTTTTTACTATGGACTATTGAAAAATAACAAAAAAGTTTTCTAAAGACCTCATTTGCCAAAAAAGGAAATCTTACCTGACTTACAAGTTTATTTTTGATCTCACGCCCCAGTTCAGCTTTTGCCACATGGTTAACATAACATTTTTCTGTACTGTCATACAAAGCCGGCCTTTCCTTGATCATACTGATCAATTCTTCTTCACTTGCCTCGTTCCAGACAGCCATATCTTTTTAAAATATTCACGTATCGGAATGAGAAATGCAAAGCAAATGAGAAGAGCGTTATGTGTGTTCCCTCTTGACTTCGTCGTTTACTTGCTTCGTCACCTCTGGTTTTTTTTTTTCTCGTGCACTGGTTCACTAGCTGAACAGCCAATCAGAATTATCAGATGGCCCGACTAACCGATGAGCTCCGACGTCGATTCAACATGTCAAATCGGCCGAAAAAAGCCGATGGGGAACAACTTCAGCCGACGATGCGGAACACAGTGAGAAAACTTATTCGGCCGACGCACAAAAACTGCCCGACGTTCGACCGTCGGTTTGGTGTGTTCCGGGCTTTAAGATGTCCATCCTTCGGATGAGACGTTAAACCGAGTTCCTGACTCTCTGTGGTCATTAAAAATCCCATGATGTCCTTCGGAAAAGAGTAGGTGTGTAACCCTGGCATCCTGGCCAAACTTGCCCAGTGGCCTCTGTCCATCATGGCCCCCTAATCATCCCCATATACTGATTGGCTTCATTACTCATTAGTATTCATGCACTGTATGAGACCTAGCTTTCTGGGCTCTACTAATGATTTTCTGGGCTATAATAATGAAATGAGCTCCCTTTTGCATCTTCTTGCACTTGAATATTTAATTTGTCAAGGCTTAAACTTTCCTGATAATGCAGCTCTGTTGCATCGTTCACATTCATGTTTTCACATTATTGCAATGTTAGAATTCATACCACCGGCGAGTGACACCATATACCTGCCAACACCGGTTTTTACTTGCATTTGGCTCTTCATTTTAGTCCTTGATTATAACTATCAAGCACAGGCCAGATACAATTGCTTTCTGAAAGAGAAATCTGAGGAGTGATGATGCATCATTTTGAGGCTCCGGTAATGCTAGTGCCATCAGCCAATTAATTTTTGGGTGCACCCACAGTGTCTGTTATGGACACAGCATCGAATTAACCTATGGAAGGGAACCTAACAACTGGAATTTGTAAGATCATATGTGAAAATGTTAATGCAATGAATTGACTGTTGCAAAATTGTTTCTGTTTGTATATGCAGGGAGAACTGGCAGTTTTCTTCGTGCTCTTTGCTCCACTGGAGTAATATTTTTGGCATTGCAGTGTGGGATGCAAATCACCTTCACATATATTCCCAAGGACGGTAAGATATTTTCTTATTTGTGCAAGTATTGTTATTATTGCTTAAAAGTATCTCACAGTTAAACATATAAAAGTAATTGTGAAAGTTTAAGATAGGAGATAAAGTCAAACTGTGAAAAAGTTGACCAACCAAGTGTTATTTTAGTATTATTTATATAGTATTTTTTATTTTTATTTTTTTTTATTTACACCTGGTCTTTTCACGATCAGATAGCTATCAGATCACAGAAAACGCGTGCAGTGGCCTGGTGTAAACAGCCCCTAAGATATTAACACACAATCATCTTCATTAAAAGTCTTTTTTTTTTTTTTTTGTTAAATATCAAATGTCCAGGATTCAGGTAAAAAAAAAAAGAAAATTCAAAACGATGCAGGTGTCATATAGGTGTCATTATCCCTTTACACAGGACAAGTGGTTAGGAGAATGAATTGATGAATGTAAAGTCACGATTACATGAACTCCCTAATCACTTTACTTACTTTGAAGTGGAAAAGGGCTTCCATATTCATCAGCTTTTTGAAAAGTTGTCAAGTTTTCTATTTACCCTAACTTATCCATGCATAATAATACATGCTTTTTATTCATCAGCGACTGGTCCATGGGACAACATTTACTTTCACCTTGGCATTGTCAGGTATGAAACATATGAATTCTTTCAATTGAGAATTTCAATTTTATTCAAAATGCCAAATAACTGTGCTAAGTATAATATAATTGTTCAAACCCAGCAAAAATATTAACATTTTTCCCCCTCTTATTTTGCATGAAACCTCAGTTCCATGAGATGAAGGGAACAAGGCAATTGGTGAATTTAGAACCACATAATAGCGTTTTACTACTGTTTCTGTCATAAAAAGATATTGTATTAGTAGAAAGAGTAGTAAAATAGTATGCGGTTCTGAACTCAGCAATTGTGTCATACATTTGGCCAGTTATGTTTGAGCCCACATTTCTTGGCACAAGTGGTGTCCATATAAGGTGGCAGTGAACACCATTTCCTGAGATTCTGCCCAGAAGGAAGCTATAACTCTTGTAAAATGGGGTCTCATTCGAATGGGACATTGTAATCCTTACAAGCTTTTCCAAAACAACAACAACAACAAAAAAAAAACAGTTACTTGCCATAGAATCAGGTTAACAATCCAGTGCACTTCAAGTATTCACAATAGAGGTTAGAAACATAAGAACGGAGTGTTTAAATGAGTGATTCCTCCGAGCTAAAAGGTGGATGGGAGAAGCCTGTAGTGTAACCTTCTAGGGCCAGTTGTTCAAAACATTTAATCTGGATCAAAATGATCAGAATTCGGAAATCCCATTTTTTCCTATTCAGGATCAGGTAATCCGTCTTTTATGCCAGTTTTTCAAAGCAACATTGGACTGGATCACCCTGATCCAGATACATAGTTTTCAAGATTACCAAATCCAGATTACCAGTGCTCTAAATGGGACAACATATCACAATGTGGGCTACCGGAACAGGTAGAAGAGCCAACATGGGGTCACTGTAAGTGTTTCTTATTTTGAGACAAAACACAAAAATAACATGAACATCCACTTCCATTCATAATTTCTTTTATGACCCCTCATCTGAGCCACAACAAATAAAAAACACATATACATTAACAAATACATTGTGGATATTTTGAAAACGTCTTAAAAAATAAAATGGCTAAATGTCCAATAGTTAACAAAATAAAGAATGTTCAGGGTTCTTCTTCATCTGAGGATGAGAGACCAGCATTTCCAAGCCCTGCTTTTAGGAGGCGGATCTGAAGTTTCGCTTTGGTTTGCTGCAGTTTGGTCAGCTTGATTTGTTCCTCTGCCAGGAGTATCTGTGCTTCTGCTCTTTCAGTTTCTCGTTTAAGAAGTGATTCATAGGCATCATCATTATTATTTGGCAAAGGACGCTTCAAGCCTCTTTTCTGAGCTCCTGTGACTGCTCTACCAGTGAGGATCCAGGTTGTTCTTCAATAATAGGGCTGAGATCCAGAATGAATGTTTCCTCTGCATTAGGAGGAACTGGCCCACTTTCCTCTACAGTCGTAGGCTCACCATCCCCTACAACACCTTGAATCCCGTGCAGAGCTTTAGAGTTCTCACCTCCATGTGTCCAGAACCACATCTGTGTATTCACCTTTCTTGAAGGGTTTGTTGCCTGTTTGGGTGTTTTTTGCTTCAGCAAGGTCCTTTGTTGCTCTGGCCCTCAGATTCTTCCATCTATATTTCACTTGCTCCAAGGTCCTCTTCTGGCCAGACCCCATTGCATTCACATTCTGGGTGATTTCAACCCAAAAGTCTTTCTTCCTTTTGTTAGTCACCATTCCACCCACAACAGAGCTTCCTACTATTGAGGCATAATGGCACTTAACACCCTCCAGCAGTGCATGGGTTTCTGCAACAGTGAAATTTGGTCCATTTGAGTCCATGGTTCCACCTCATCTGTTGTAGAGAACATAGTATTTATAGGCCTTGGGCATGATTGATTTAATTGAACACAAGCCACAGCACGTCAGCCAATTGGTGTGTGGGTATTTGACAGCCATCTTATATTCAGCCTTTCTCAGAGGACTTAGAGAGAGGCACTGACATGGCAGGTATTGTCCATCGCTAGCACCGTTTTGGTGGAAGAGGATACCGTCAAAGGGTGTATGTTGAGCGTGCACAACCACTGGAGCAATACACCACTGAAGAACTGTATGCTCGCTTTCACTTTGGGAATGCTGATATTAAGTAAATTGCAGACCTTGTCAGGCCAAACTTCAACGGAGAACCCGAAGGAGTCACAGTCTGTCTGTGGAAGAACAGGTCCTTATTGGTCTGCGCTTCTATGCATCTGGGATTTTCTACCAAGTTGTTGGTGACAATATAGGAGTTGACAAATCAACTGTGAGTGATGTAGTGAAAGCTGTGTCAATTGCATTGGCTAGCCTGGTCAATCAGTTTGTTTCACTTCCAAAGGATGTCCAGATTGCCCAGACCAAGCACAAGTTTTTTTTCTTTTGGGGAACATGCCCTGTTGTTGTTGTTGTTGTTGTTGTTGTTTGGATCAAAGTTATCCAAATCCTACTGACAAGTTTTGAACAACACAAACTGAAGGTTTGATCCACATTTAAAACTAGGATTGGATTCCGGGATCTAATCTGATTTCAGATTCCTTCTTTCCCTTTTGAACAACCCATTTTCAAGATTTGATCCCATCCGATAACCAAAATCCGATCAGCTTACCTTTGAACAACTGACCCCTAAGCCTTAAAAGGGTGAAAAACATTTTACTTTGTAGCCCCTCCTGGGCTCAAAAACACTCATGTGCTCCAAACACCAAGCAGGAGACATCCACTCATTTTAGATCTCCCACTCTTTTTGCGGATGACAAAGCAAACGGTAGTGCGCGTTGTGATCAGAAAACATCTGCCAGTCACATCCCAGTCACTTTGAAACCCATTTCCACGATGTGTAAGATGTAGGGCTACCACATCTTTAAATTACTATTAGTATTATTTAAGTTAACATAATAAAATACGTAGACCTACACCACAAAAACTAGTTGAGGATAAATTCGTTAAAATTGGGCGATTCCAGTGTTATAGACGTAACATTTGCAGTCAAAACTTGAAATATAAATTCTCAGAAAATGCATTTAATACCAATATTTTGGAGTCAAGACATTAGAAAAATATCAGTCTACACATTAAATTTTATATTTAATATGAGGGAAATACACATGTGACGTGACGTGACAGAAAAAAATCTTTACCTTTTAGGTGGCAAAATATGTTTTAGTAATTCTTCTATAAATTACACTGTGCAAACCAAAAGATATATACCCACCGGATGAATAAAGATCGGCCTCCACAGAACATAACATATTATTTTTATTTTATTTTTCGTGTTCGCATTTATGTAAAAAAACAAAAAAAACAATGTTACGGGCGTGACAGTTCTCCATTTCGGACATGACTGCTCTGAAAGCGACTTTAAAAATTTCACAGAGACCTCAAACAGAAAGCACAAAGCCTTTCTTTAAAGTGAATTTCGTTTTGTATTAATTGTATCTTAATTTTAATCAATGTTTCATCTGAATTTAATAAATAAGAAGTAAATATAGTAGAAAATAGATAATCACGGAGGCGCGGGCGAGTGAACTGGACTCTTGTCTCATAAATGAACCGAAACTCAGCGTAGGGTAGCCTATGCTACTTGCCTCACAGACCTGAGAAATATATAGAAAGCTTGAAATGTCTACTTTTAAACAGAACAATTCAAAACGAAGGAAAACAGACTGCTTTCTGCTTATGAAATGTGCATTTCTCTCTGGCGCGTTCTGAGAAGATCGCGACACATCGTCAACTTCATCTTTGCAGTCGACACAGAAAACAGTTGTTTATTAATAAACAATTAAAGTGTTTCCTTGCTATATTTGACATATTAATAATCATTACTTTTGCTGGTTCTTTGTGACAGCTTTTAGATGCTTTATTGGCAGCCCCACCCACATGTTGAACGAGTCACACCGCATCAGCACCGAAAACATGATTTTTTTCAAATCTAAAATCAAAAATCGTGATACGAACCGAATCATAGGTTTGGTCTATCGTTACAGCCCTAGTAAGATGAGAAAGCAAGAGTTTATGGTTTAAAAAAAACCAAACAAAAAAACCAATGGCTATCTGAACATCTTTGCCAAGCGCAAACCAGTACAGAAGTAGGCTAATCAATAAATTATCGGGGAGGGTCATGCCTTTTTTCACAAACATTTGGAGGGTCATAGAAAAATGTATTGCTGGCGAAGGGAGGGTCATGTCTTTTTTGACAACAGATCTCAAAACTCCTCCGGTGGCCCCTTAAATACACACTAAAAAAAAATGGTTCTTCAGCGGTTCTTCAGGGGTTCTTTGTGGTGGATAAGGTGCTATATAGCACCACTACCATTTAAAGAACCTGTTAAGCCCAGTTTGGTTCTTCAGCGGTTCTTTAGCGGTTCTTTGGGGTGGTTAAGGTGCTATATGGCACCTCTTATGGTTCTACATAGCACCATTTGACAAAGGTAGGTGCTATATGGCACTTAAAGTGGTTCCCCTATGATTACAAGCCAATGAACCACTTTTAGTGCTATTTAGCACCATTTTTGTTTAGAGTGTAAAAAACGAACAGTCCCTTAGAGAGATTGATTCATCTCACGAGTCGTTTGAGAATCATTGAAAATGTGGTGATGTGCAAATGTATATTATGAGCAAATTAAACAGTTTTTTTTTTTTTACCTTTGATGCATGTAAAGCTGTTGTAGGAGACATTAGGGAACTTTAAAATAGCATAATAGGGGCACTTTAAAATTTCTCAATGATTCCAGTATATTTGCTTTTTGTAAGTGAAACTTTTTTTTTAAACTCTTTCCAGGTTTAGCGATGTGGACACACTTAACATAATACGTCTGCTAATGCCAGATTTTGCTGTCTTCCTGTCTACACTGTTCATCATTCGCCGGTGTAAGCCCAAGAAGCCACATCACAGTGAAAACAGCCGGCAGCTCTACGAGACTGAGGTAATGAACAGCTAGTCTTGTTACTGTAGAGCGGTTCTGCTCAGTCCTGCTGCTGCAGGTCCAGCTTTCTGTGAGTCAAATCTAACACACCTGGGCCAGTTGATCAAGGACTCTGGGTTTACTTGAAAATTAAAGCATGGCTGGAACTTAACTTTGCCTAAAGGTTAATTGATTAAATCATCCAAAACGTACTGGCTACTTTGTGTTGTAACATAAATGATTATAAGGAATAATGTTTTTTTTTTTTTTGCTGTATTTATTTTATTTCCATTTTTAGTGTTGGCTGCTTTTGTCCTGTGTCCTTATTTGACAGGGTTCCGAAGAAGAGATTTCAGACTCAGAATATGAAGGGGAGAGTGGAATATCTGAGGGTTCCTCTTTAGACACCTCTGCTGAGAGCACCGCTCCTGCCTCCTCTCCCGACATTCTGCAGAAACTCATCATATTTATGACTGGTCTGAGACTCCTCATGTCTTCTGTAATGAACACTGCTGGAAAAGTTTTGGTTACTGTTCTATTAGGACTGGCAGGTAATGCATATAGAGATGAACGTGTGCATGCATTCTGGAAAATGTTCTATAGATGCAGTCAATGATGTTACATATTTTGACAGGTATAACATTTCCCTCCCTGACGTCAGCACTATATTTCATGGTGTTTCTTGGCCTTGTGTGGTGCTGGGTATTGGACTACCCCATCTCTCTGCTGCACTACAGCTCTTTGTGTGTAATGATGACCATCTTCAGTGGAGGACACATCCTTATCCTCTACTTCTACCAGCTGCCCCTCTTCCAACAGCTCATTCCTCCACAGGATGACTTTGCCAGGTGCAGTTCCCCAGACAGCAACACAGTGTCGGCCCAGATCTGGCCCACATCTGGCACGCGTGGAATCCACATACTGTATACCAGATGTGGTCCAGATCTGGGCCGACACTATGTTGCTGTCTGGGTCAGATCTCTACTAAGTAAACCAATATCATTCAGTAAAAGCCAATTTTATTGACATCAAGCATGCTGTACAAGTGTGTTTTATTATGAAGAAGCATAATCACTTCACTTGTTCAGGAAGTAAAGTATCCTACGCATGTGTTTTAGCCGATTATGATGTATTTAGTTAAATAAAACACATGTAAGGGATATAGTATTGATGTTTTACCTTGGGTACGAGCAAGAGTGAGTCTGCAGTGTATTCGGGAATAGCGTGTGCAATCAGGGCAACAAATTAATGGAAATCCACTGTCTCCTCAAAAGAGTCCATTTGCAAGCAGCAGAAAGCCATCTTATGCTTCTCACACACACAGACAGTAAACCTGTGTTGTTTACTCAGCTACGCATAATAGCACCAAATTAATAAAAAACACAATATATTGTCCCGCATTCGGTTTTCTATCATGCGGCGTGCACGTTTGCGATGATGTAAGATGCACGCAAACGCACCAGAGTTCGATAGAATCAAGTTGAGTGTGGAACTAGACCAACGTTGTGGGGGGTGCCGGGAACAATCGCGCCCGGGCTGGGACCGCAGCAAACGAGCCCAGTGTGAAAGCACCCCTAAACATGAACAGAACTCAAAACATGACACCAGTAGAGTCCTGGAGTCTTGCAGGGTCAAGGCACATTGAAGCTGTTGGTCCAACACCTTACTAAAACACATTCAGCATCTGTTTGCATCTAATATCTATGTCTGTTTACCAGGTTGTTTGGTTTGACAGCGCTCATCCAGACCAACATGTCAGAACCGTATATCCTGGCTCTGCATGAAGATGGCAGCTGGCCTGCAATAATGAACCCACTAATGCTCCTACTGCTGTATTTTTCAGTCATGAGTCTACTACAAAAGTGGAATCAATCTGTTGAGGAGGTACTGTAATGCACTTCACACACGCACAGACATGAGGCTACAAAAAAACATGTTTCTATGTGGCGGGTGTCCAAATCTGCTCCTGGAGGGCTACCATCATCTTCTGCAGAGTTTAACATCAGAAATATGCATTTTTCAGCCACCACTGCTGCATCTAAAAGGAATTGTTATAGTTGTTTGGGTGTTAACCTTAGGGATTAGTCTCAATATGGGTGCAGGGCAGAAATTGCCTGTGGATCAATGAGAAGTCCTGCCTATCTAATGTTTGAGGTGTCTGTCAGTTGTCTTAGCATCCTTATCTGATAATGTTGGACAATCTAATCGAAATGTAGCAAACCTTTCTTCACTGTTGCAGTCAGAGAGGGAGCCCTATCATTAAACTGGGCCCTAGAATGTGCTGTTTGCTACACAGGTGTGTTTTATTAGGGAGACATCTAATGTGTTCAGTGCTGGGGCACTTCAGGACCAGGGCTGGGAACCACTGCTCTAGCATATCCAAAATGCCACTACCTAACTTGTTTTTAACTCCTGGCAATCCTGTAATCGAATCTCTTAATTATATTACTGCAGTCACTACTGCTACTTAATGCAATTGAGTAAATCTGTTTTATTTTGCACTCCAAAAGTAGTGCTGAAAACACTGGGAAAAAGGCAATTGTGTACATGTTTGTCTATGTATCTGCATTTGTGACCCGAATATATACCATCCTCAGGAACATGTTGAAAACTATTCTGAAGACTGCAGCATCCAATCAAGCTTCTCCAAAATGCACCATTTCCCCCCTGAAAGAAAAGAGGTAAGATATAATTTATCAATATAAATAAAAATTATTATAGATAGAATTGCTCTCATGAAGTTTCTGTAAAGACTATCCATTTTGAGCACACACAGCAAAATGCGCACTCGTCACTATATTCACAGGACAGGCTCCAAGAGCAGCGATGGGAAACACTGCCATTAGGTGATGATCACGAGCAATAGACCCTTATTAGTTACATAGTTCATAAAACAGGGAAGGTCTGTTACTTTCTTAAGCCTTTGTGATTCCCATGCCACATGGCAGTCAGTGATGACATAACCTTCTGGAGTCTGTGCTATACTGCCTCACCAAGCTTGTGAAGTAGGCATATTTTATCTATAAAACAATCTGTCACGAAAAGTGAACTCTAGGCTAGTCCAGTAGAAACCAAGAACAGTTTATTACAGAAAAAAGAAAAGAAAAAAGAAAACAGATGATGACTTGGCTTGCCTAAACTGTGAGACTGAGACTCAACGACAGAAGGCTGACACAAACAAAGCTCGGAAATTGACAGGAATCATGAGGTCTGTAAGTAGACAATCACTAATTGGCAAACAAGAAACAGCTTTAAATAATCATGGGAATAATAAACAAGAAAACTACAAAGGGATTCGCTCCCTGGAATTGCAGATGCGGACTGTAGAATGCACTGAATAACGCAGATTAAAAGACGTGGAGAAGCCGAAGCATGCCACCATTTTAAAAGTTTTAAAGGGGACTAAGGCGAAATTCTGAATTTGTGAACATATTATGGAGCTAATCAGAATTTTTGGGTACACAACCACTTACTGAACAGGTGGGGACTGTGTTGAGCAAGAAAGAAGACATTGTTCAGCAGAGGACTGGAGGACAACATAAACATGTTGGGCCTACATGAGGCTGCAGGGCAGTTCTGCGTGGGATTACGGCTATCGATCACATAGAGCTTACAGGAGGGGGCAGGATATATACTGTATGTCTGGGGTTTTTTTGTGGCGTAAGGCCATTTGTGAGGCACCTTGTGCTCTAGGTCTATGTATGGTGTTAAGTGGTTAATAGGTAACATAGTATAGACCCTTTCCAAATAATTTGAATATCATGGAAAAGTTTATTTATTTCCATAATTCCATTCCAAACGTTAAACTTCCATAGATTATAGATTCAGGGCCCACAACTTAAACGATTTCAAGTATTTAGTTGTTTATTTGTACATAATTTGGGCTTCCAGCTCATAAAACCCACGAAAACAGGATTTCAAAAAATTTGAATATTACATGAAATCACACAGTAATTACACAGTGATACCATGGTCATTGAACCAGGTTTTGATTCTTTTGGCAGTGTGGGCAGGTGCAAATCCTGCTGGAAAATGAAGGAAGCATGAAGTGCTCTGGAAATGTCCTGGTAGACGGCTGCGTTGACTCTGGATTTAATAAAGCACAGTGGACCAAAGTCCTCTTTTCTGATGAGAGCAAATTTTGCATCTCATTTGGAAACCAAGGTCCCAGAGTCTGGAGGAAGAATGGAGAGGCACACAATCCAAGATGCTTGAAGTCCAGTGTGAAGTTTCCACAGTCTGTGTTGGTTTGGGGAGCCATGTCATCGGCTGGTGTTGGTCCACTGTGCTGTCCACTCAACGCAGCCGTCTACCGGGACATTTCCAGAGCACTTCATGCTTCCTTCAGCAGACAAGCTTTATGGAGATGCTGACTTCATTTTCCAGCAGGATTGATGCATCTTCAAGCATAATTAGAGAAGTTACTTGCAGTACTACATCGTACCATTATTGAAACATCTGCTTTCTGTGCTGTTGTTGTCATGTTTTAGGCTATGGTGTTGGTGTGGAAGAGGACGTGGCAAGACCACGAAGGTTCTGGGGTGGATTCCCTGATTCTGGAGGATGACTACCCAAATTGCTTGGCTTTATCTCCATACACACAGAAGATCTCTTATTGTTCATTAAAAAGTAATTAAATATAGAAAGTCTACATTATTCATGTGTACATTTTGCCCAAATACACACAAAACAACAGGACAGAAGAGAGTTTGAGAACAAGATCAGCTATGACTAAAGGCTAGATGATAAAACAGTGCATAGAGGAGCTGGGAAGGAGGTGGGTTGATGTGCTGATATCTGAACTATTGCTAAGCTAGATATAGTTTTGTCATTGCAACAGTCACAGATACATATACAGGTAATGGCTTGCAAACGTCAAACTCCTAAAATATTTGAGATTTACACTCTGTTCACATCTATTTATTAAGTTTATTTTGTTCACATTTTGTTCACATTTTAGAATCTGTGTGTGTGATTGTGTGTTAAATGCATGTACAGAATATACTGTGGAGAGTGAAAGCAGTGACGGAGGCAATGACATATTGAATGACGAGGACCCTGTACCTTCCACTGATCGGCCTGGACCCAGTGCCTTGATCCAGCTGGGACAGTTCATCATGAAACAGAGCTATATAATTGCTCTCATCATCGCGATGGTAACGTAGTGTTTGCGGGCAGAATAGCCCTATGTTGCTTCATGCTTGCAGTATAATCTGAGTATTTTCTGACCTTTTGATATTTATAGATGATTATAGAGAAGGAAAAAACTGTTCATATTCTTATTTTTCCGTATTTTTCAACATAACACCTTTACAGGTTGCTCAGAATGGGTGGTGGCTAATCAGTGGGCGTTTTCAAACTGGGATGGGTTTTTTTTCAATCATCTGATCAAAACGCATACATGACATATAGAAGCTGTGACAAAAGCTGTATTTTAGACCAATATCCAACATATTTAACTAATTTATTTACGAAAAACAACAGTGTGTGGAATTTCTTGCACTTCAGATAAAGCCAAAACCCCTGCCTGGCTGCAATCACTCCAGCACTCCTTGAGTACCTCATTGCTTTTATAAAATGGTTACCCCACAATACAAATATTAAAATGCTTTATGATCTGTTCATGAAAATACATTGTTCCAAGCAATTTCTGTCCTTGTTACCTAGGATAATTATCAAAGTTGTTAATGAAAGTGAAGTGCATGTCACTAATGATGTTGGAGAGTCTGGCCATTAACAGAGCAGCTTATGATCCAGGGTTAGTTTACTTCAGACGCATTCAGATCCAGTCACCATGACATATTTCACACTATATATAACATTGAGCAATGCTTTTTTTACACTCATTAATTATTTTTTATTTATTTTTTTGCAATGGAATGTTTTCTATATAATATATTTATATAATAAATAGATCACAAAAACTGTGGAAGCAAAACAGCTAAACATAAAAAAATAAACCTACATGCTTCAGCCATATTATCTTTGCTAGTGTAACCGGTTGAATGGTCCTAATATGTTTTTATTATTAGAACGTATGCCCTCTCCCGGTCTGCACACTTCCCAAATTGGAAGACACACCCACTCGTGTCAAGTCTTGTTCCATGAAATTGAGGGCACTTGCTCTTCTTCTGGACCGAGGCCTGTCAAGTTACATGCTTGTTTTTCTGTATATGTGTGCAGGTATGGAGCATCAGCTATAACTCATGGCTCACGTTAATATTACTGGTGTGGTCATGTGTGATCTGGATGCTGAAGGATCGGCGGCGGTTCGCTATGCTTAGCGCTCCATTTCTTGCTGTCTACGGGACATTGCTGCTCGTGGTTACGTTCATCAGCCAACTCCATCTTAACCACATTGACATTTTCCCTGCTTTACCGAAGGTTGTGTTGATTGACTTTGATGTCTGTGGTTATCCAGTGCCCTGTGTGCATCTTGCTGCAAAGGTATGACAATTTGTGATAGAGCTTAACAAAGTGTTCTCAGTATAGAGCTGCACGATTAATTGTTAAATGAATTGTTCAATTGTGTTGTTATTCCTGAATGACAACAATTTAGCTACGTCTATTATGATCACAGTGAAGAGTGAGAGCAGTTGTTATGTATATGTCTGAAATCACCACATATGCCCTTAAATAGGGCAATATTTGAGGGGACAGCCATTTGTAGTGGTGTCTGAAACCATAGTGGACTTTATTGAGCGAACTCATTCAATCCCACAATGCACCGCAATAACAAGTTTACAACTAATGTACATGCTACACCCGCAACTGAATAATCCATCCATCCATTTTCTAAACCTCTGATCTAATGTGGCTACAGCATAACATCATACACGTTTCAATTCCTTTTTACTTGATTATTCAATTGTTTAATTAAGATTTATCTTGAACTTCTCATGGAAATGTGCAATTATTACATTATAACAATATATTTAAAACTTTAATATTAGGTTTTATTAATCTTGATCAATTGCAGATTTTTTTTAAAATGTTTTTTTTAATCGATTGACAGCACAAATTTTTATAAGATTTGTTATAGATATGTGTGACGTCCCATATCTGTTTTACATTCTAATGATTTCTTTGCAGGTTTCTTTTACGTTTAGTTTCTGGATTTTACTTAGGCAACGGCTGAAGGAAAAAAAAGAGGAGCTACAGAGCACAGATGATTTAATGGAAGTCAAAGTTCAAGCATGTATGGATATCTTTTTGATCTTTTCATTAATTATTATTTTTAACAGAATCTGTGCATGATATACAGCATGTGGTTGTTCTGCATTGTCTGATTAGGGCTGGGTGAAGTCACTATAGATTTATAGGTATAACATAAATATGTGATTTAAAATAAAAATAAAAACATTATTTGGGCTGCAACTGTTTTTGCAAAATACATGTAAAATGTGTTAAGATGATTGAAGGCCACAAAACAAAGGCCACAGGAAGCAGATGCTAAAACCTAAACGGTCCCACTTTATATTAAGTGGCTTTAAGCACTATGTACTTACATCAGAAAATAAGTACATGTACTTACTGTGTCCATGATGGATTATAAAACACTTGTGCTGCTATTGAGGTGTGATATGGGTAAGGTTAGGGACAGGTGTGGTTTAAGGGTGGGTTAAGGTGTAAGGGAAGGGTCAACAGTGTAATTACAATGTAATTACATACATTAATTACAGCTGTAATTTCATGCAGGTATTTTCAAAATATAAGTACAATGTAAAAACATGTATATACCAGGGTGGGAATTATGTAATTTTAGGGGCAAGGCCATTTGGCCTCCACCTTTTCTTTTTTTTTAGGGGCACCAAGGCCATATGACAGGGCACAAAGGCCATTGAGTACAATTCGATGGTTTTCCCATTCAGATTGATACCATAACATCCTAATTTGGAATAAGACATGGATTATGACTTTTTTAATAAAAAAACATTTTTTAATGAGAGAGAGAGAGAGAGAGAGAGCGCCATTACATCCAGAAGGTATACACCATCACACAACAATAGAAACAACATAAATGCCAATAAAAGCATTCAGAAACACCACAAATGCCAATAAAAGCATTCAGAAACAACACAAATGCCAATAAAAGCATTCAAAATATTAATTCAGTCCTCTATATCATGTGAGAATGTGAGTTATTAATTATGATTATCAAAGTTTACATTCAATATAGGCTATAAACACATTTTGTGTAAACATGTTATAATTTGCCTATATATACATACATACATACATATACATATACATATATATATATATATATATATAACATAAATTGTAAGAATATGACTAAAGACTAGTACTAATAAATAAACATTAGGCCTATGCTAAAGTTATTAAATAGCAGTCCCAAACTAGTTTTTGTTGTTGGTATGAGCCACTACAGTCATTTAAAAATATAAAAAATAACACAAAGGAAAAAAATAGTGGCATTTTGGGGTTAATATGGAAAGGACAGTTACCATGGTGAATACACAATTTTAACAATAACTGTTAATGAAACATGGAAACTGCTCCTGGTGAATAGAATGAAAATCATACCTGCATTACTTTTATTTCGTGTAATTTACAACATAACGGCGTTGCATGCTCGTAGTTTCTTTTGCACTTGATCAGTGAGGCGATACAACGCGCGCGCCGCCGCATTTGCGCGTGCAATTGAAGAGTGTGCGCTACGAGTACAGGATAACGGCTGACAGGACAAGAAAGTCCGTTTTTCTGAGGTGAAAAACTTTATCTCAGCGTACACTTATGTCACTGCCTGGTAGTTCCTATTGTGCTGGGTTTTCTGAAGTAGTCATGATTCGCCTCTCATAACATAACATGCTCTAAACACGCACGCAGAGTGGAAAAGGAGGCGCGGGGAGCAAGGATCAGCGCAAATTTGAACTATATCGATATGCGATATGGTCTAATTCCATATTGCATTTAAAAATATATCGATATATTTTTTATATCGATATATCGCCCAGCCCTACACTGCACCTGTGTGAATCCACGAACTAATTGAAGTTCAGAGACTACTTGGGTGGCTCGCTGTAATTCAAAGCAAGCCCACTATGCCGTACTGGCGCTTTATACATGGAACTTGGACAGGGCCAGGGCACACAGGCCACTGTGGCCGTACGATGATTTTTTTTTCACGGGGCATGAAGGCCAAAGTGTAGGGCAACGGCGGCTATGGCCGCGTGGCCGCGGTATAATTCCCACCCTGGTATATACACAATAAGTCCATTGTATCAAATTATTAATTTCAATGTAAGTACATAGTACCTATAGCAACTTAATATAAAGTGGGACCCTAATTAATACTGTATATGGGCTAGGTGTGTATTACATGATTTTAATGCACAAGTGGAGTGAATTATACAATACAGACTATTTCAAAGCAGCTTCACAGTAATAAAAAGGAACAAACAGTAATGATGCAAACTGCTGTAAAGAAGAGCTACAGAAGACTTCAATGTTGATTCAATTCAGTTCGATAACAGTATCAATGTTGCAAAATTGGTCAGTTATGAAACAAAGTTGATTGCAGTTGAAGAGTAGTTGACAGAAATGGAGAAGAAAACCCTTGTGAGAAACAAGGCTCAGTGGGGTTGACCAGCTCTCTCCTGGCCAAAGGAACACACATAGTGGGATTTAATCCAGGCTGTCAGATTCTGGATTGATTCAAATGTTTCCTCCAGTTCCTTCTGCTTGAAGATTGATATGCCATTTCCTATATTTAGTGGGAACAGTAGAAGCTGGCCATAGGGGTCTGTGCAGAGGACTTGTTTGGTTCTTGTTGTCTTTGCTGAGGGTCTGTGCCAAGGGCTGTCTAGTGGACTAGGTCTTCACAGGAGATCTGTCCTTAGGGCCTGTCAAAGTGTCGTGGTCTTCACTGACATTCAGGGCTGAGTTGTGGCCGCGGTTGTTTATGATGGTCTTAGCTCGTTCAAGGTCTTCTCATAGCTTAGCCAAGCTAGTTTTCCAAACTGAAAAGTGCCCCGAATCAGCTTATTTAGAGAAATCAGCCGGATGGCTTAGTGCAGGCGCTAATGGATCCTATGATGTATCTCGTAAATTACTCCACTAATAATGCCCAGAATGGTACCAAACTTCTACAGTAGTACAAATAGGTTCTGTACTCTGAATGCTACTGCTAACCCGGATGTCAACGTCACTTCAGTGGTTTGGGAAAAGCACGTAAAAGTCCTGCAGAAAGCGATGCATAAGGATGTAGTGTAACGACGCCCAGTTCCAGAAATGCACTAATATTTTGTTGGTAGTACCAGTTTGCAACAATTATTAGTTAACACTAAGTTGTTAACACTTTGGAAAAAATAATAATTCGTCGTTACACTACATCCTTATGCATCGCTTTCTGCCAGGACTTTTACGAGCTTTTCCCAAACCACTGAAGTGACGTCGTCGTCCGTGTTAGCGGTAGCATGAGCCGTCAGGCAGAGTATTATTAAAATTTTTGTTTAAACTTGTTATAACCCACTTGTTATTTGCTTTTTTTGTCCACTTTTGACCACTTCTGTCCTGATTTATTAGAGGGGAGGGTCTATGTGTTACACACAATGTTTACGCATTAGGTTAGTAGGCGGAGAGTAGGCGGAGAGTAGGCGTTCTTTTGTGGCAGTTTGAGCACATTCGACCTCTTGACTGAACTATGATAGCAATCCGGTAGAGTCCTGGAAGTGGACAAGCTCAAAACATTTTAGACCCCATTTACACCTGTATTTAGTGTCGTCCACTTGTGATCAGATTGAAGAAAATGCTCCTTAATACCAGGTGTAAACAGGAGCTTAGACTTTAGTTACAGTTTTTTTTAAATCCAAATTTTTATCAATTACATCAATTTCAGTTGATGTCAAGGGATAGAAAATGCTGCTGTTTCTATAAATGACAGTAGATGAATATGTCTTTAAGTCATATGTCTTTCATGTTTGAAAATATAACATCTCAAAATAATCAATATATTGTGGAAATGTGTGTATATTTCTATCACAGGTGACAACAGTCAAAGCTCTCAAATGATGACAGTGTTTGGAGGATTAGTGAAAGGCGTTTTGGTGAAGTACTGGATCTTCTGCTGCTGCTTCATGTTCTTCTTTGTCAGTTTCTCAGACAAAGTGGCAGTCTACAAAATTCTCTATATCTGCTTATTCCTTTTCGGTGTGGTTCTGTACGAGGTGAGTGTAGACCATGTATCAACCTTTTCACAACCAGAGTTTGCTGATCCATTTATTAGCCAACCTGAGGAACCTCTAATAAAATTTGCTTGTTTTTCTCTAACAATTCAAAATAACTGTCCTTAATTCAGACACTCAATGTCATGCTCACCAATTTCACTATATATATATATATATATATATATATATATATATATATATATATATATATATATATATATATATATATATATATTAGGGGTGCGGTTCGATACGATACACTTGTGTCACGGTTCGGTACGGTTCGGTTCGGTACGTTTTCCATAGGCTACAGCAAAAATAAATAAATGCCAGAGAAATTTCCTTGAATACATTTTTTTTATTATTATTATTTTATTTAATGAAACTAACATCATAAAGTATGATTTTTTTTTTTTTTTTTTTTTTTTTTTTACTGAGCAATAATGGAGCTATACTTGACTCTTCTTATGAGCATATAAAACAAAACAGCTCCTTGGACAAAATGAAATGTAATATTGTAGTAGTAGGCTATTATAAACAAAGGTTTATTTTAGTTCAGATTAACATTTGAGGGCAGCAATTGTATTTATAATGTCAAAATAAAACAGACGTAATGTTACTTGAAAGCATTATAGCCCACTATTCCTGACAAACTTCCATACTTGCAGTTAGTGTTACTACAGTAAATCTATTCCACGGTGAATGTTGCTGATCTGTGGACACCGGATAGTTCATTCATGGCACGATGTTTCTTCCTGGTTTCCACGTCAGCGATGTTTGATCCGTTAATAACAGAGAAATGTGAATGTTTCTCACTAGATCTCGCAGCGATGTTATTACTTCAGTGGCGAATTCAAAAAGCATTTTCAAAAGCAAATTCAAATGCTTTCTTTACTGGTCTGGATCTCTTAGCGCTGTGTGGTGTTGCTTGATCAGGCTCGCGCATAGGGCTCGCGAGTCCCGCTTCACAGGTCAAAACTGATAAACGGTCCACACAAACACAATAAGAGTAGCTCAGTTTCGTTCCTTACATTGCATTTGCCAGTTGATGTTGTGGTCGCGCCGGCCTCTATGAGCGCGCTTGCCACCCGCGACGCACCTTCATTTGAAATAACGAAATTTTGGTCGGCAGAAAAAAGGCTAATGCGTACCGAAAACCGAACCGAAAGCCTCGTACCGAACGGTTCGATACGAATACGCGTATCGTTACACCCCTAATATATATATATATATATATATATATATATATATATATATATATATAATATAAATTATGTAAGAGTTAGAGATTTTGGGCCTTATCTTGCACCCAGCGCAATTGACTTTGTACACCGACGAACATTCCTATTTTGCACCCGCGCACAGCAGACTTTTCCCTCCAATTAGGTAAATTAGGGAGTGAACTTGCGCTCCTGGGGGCAGTTCAGCGAAAAGAGGAGGCGTGTTCCGGCACAGACCAGGAAAAACCTAGTCTAAAGTCAGTGGCGCGTTAACACGTTATTCAGATGCTATTTTAACGGCACATACTTGGCCATAATGTAGCGTGTGCACAACGCGCATACATTTTGCTTATCTCATCTACACACAGACGCAGCAGTTTCCATTTTTGCAAACCATACATAATTACAAGAAAAATATTCCACACAAGGGAAATCACTGTGGTGTCCATGAAGATGTGAAAAAATAGGCATAAATCTAGCTTACACATTTACCCAAATTATCATACGCCTGTTTAACCGAAGCTAATTTGGGTGTGTTTCTCCATCCCCAATGTCACTTCTCTGTGTTTTACGGCCCTGACGAGAACGTCGGTCTCCTCGGCTGTGAACCGCTCCTGGCGTGCGTCTGGCAAATCCGCCGTTATAATAGCAAGCCGCCATGGAACAAGCGCGCCTGCTCTTAAAGGGAATGTGAGATAGCGCTCTGATTGGTTTATTTCACGACTCTGTTTCAACTAAAAAATGCATTTTGGGGGCCTGAAAACACAAGCATTTGCAAACCAGTTTCAAAGTGCAAGTTTTTGAAAATGATACCATCATGGTCTCAGTGTAAACTACAAAAATGTGCATTTGTGAAAACGGTGACATCATGTGTATTATGTGTTTAGTCTATAGGCGCGTAGTGTAGTGTTTCTTTACAAAGTGACATCGCCATCTACTGGCCTAGCAGCAGAACACAGCGATTTTTGTCGTTTTCACTGATCCATGTGAGAACGTTTTGAGAACATTATCTTCTGTACACGAAAAAAGCAAAGAACGTTTCCAGTTTTAGTACATCGTTGACATGTAAACGTACCCTTAATCTTGTTCTAATGTTAGTGAATTTATTCACTATTATTTCGAGTTTTCTAAATGAGCAGCCGCATGCAGGAGGTTAGCCATTTGCATGAAACACGACCAAACCATCTCCATATAAGGGTTTTATGCACAACCTTTCCTTTACAACCTGTTGTCAGTCTCGTCAAACGTATGCCACTCTCGTCAGATCCTCAAGCAGTGCCAAGTGTGTCATTCTCAAAACCAGTTCAAACACAATACACATCTTTTATACAGATCCAGATTGCAGACCTCATACACATAAATCAGCTTTATTCAGAGAAACCTTGCAGCTGAAACTATAACACAGGTTTCCTTATGAAATATACTCAATATGAAATTAAATTGTATGATTTATTTTTTTATAATTTTTTTTTTTATAAAAGTAATATAACATAATATAATCATGTTAAGATGATATATAACTTCTTAACAAGATTATAAGTCCACACAGAGAAAGTGCTTTTTGCGTACGTTTAATTTCAGTTGTTCCTACATTTTTCTGTAAATTAGTATACATTTATGTACTAAAGTTTTTCGTTAACCATGATTTGTTTGTAAAAACGATCGTACGCAGATTTCACGTGCAAATTTGTGCGTACGCATGCTTCGTGAATGAGACTTGAGGCTCTTTCGAGCTCGTCACAGTGTCGTAACGCTGTCTACTAGCAGGAGCTGACCTGGCCATTAGCGAGGAAACTCGCTTTCAAATTTGACTGAAATTTTAAATTTCTGTAAAGAAACACCCACTTTTCACCATCCAATCATTTCCAGATGCATAAAATAAAGTCATTAGACTCCCTATCTTTTTGTTTTTGTTTTTTTGTTCTCTCATTGATTTTAATTTCATTTGGAAATGTCACATTACTTAAATAAAATGGGTTGTGAATTCTGTTTAACTTGAATATTGATGTAACTGTTTTGTCCAGGTGCATTATGAAGTATGGAGGAGTCAACTGAAGAATTTCTGGGCGGTTGTGGTTGGATACTCTATGCTAGTTTTGATGCTGATCTACGTATACCAGTTTAAAAGTGTCTGTAACCTGTTCCAACAGATCTTAGGCATAACAGAGGAAAGGTAAGTACTGCCATGAAGGTAATCATTTCTTAGAATCATTTATGAAATTAACAGGGCTTTGGGGCAAAAATGCCACCAAAAATGACTGAGTTTCCTGATAGCATGTATATGATTATGAGACAGCTTATACACGTGAAATCCGTGTGTTCACTCTGTCAGGTTACGAGACCTTGGGTTAGAACAGTTTGACACCGTTGAACTATTTGCACGAATCTTACGGCCGGCCTTCTTCCTTCTGGCCTGCATTCTTCAGCTGCATTATTTCAACTGTGACTTCCTCTCTGTAACCGATCTTCAGACAGTTTCAACGAAGAACAGAACAAACAGGTGTGTCAAAATACGCACACACACAAACACAATGCATCTTTGTCTTTTGGACTCAATAAAATAATTGTGAGAGAACTCAATACCATCAGAATAAAAACTCTGCATACTCCATAGCTTCAAACTTTTCTTTAAATTTGATTTTTTTTTTCCTATGATAATCAGTTCCATCAGCAGTGAACTGAACACACATTCTCCAATGGCTAATGCTAACTCACCTGCCTTTTACACTGCAAAATGTATTCTTAATAAATTGTTTTGTATAATTTTCCAATTAAAACAAGATGAATTTACTTGAGAAGCAACATTGCATTAATGTCTATTAATATCTGGAGATATGATTTCAGAGAAGAAGATCTGAAGGAAACACTGAAGGGGATTTTTGATATGTGAGTATTTCACCTCTTGCAGCGGCTTTAAATAGTTTTCTTTTTTTACTTCATTAAAAACATTTTCCATAATTAATTGAACAAAATCAACACAATAAATTGACAGCTCAAATATATTATTTGTTTTCCTCAATCATAACTGCATCCTTTCAGCCGAGGTGACTGGTGATTTGTGCATTTATTAAATACAACCTGAGTTTTCTTGATCCTGAAGTCATTCCTCATCTTCCCCCTCTAAAGCACCTTCATCTTTTGTGCGTTATAAGAACTCCTGTAATAAACTGACTTTCTTTTTCTTTTCTGTTATATTCACTGCAGGATAAGGAACAACACTGAGAAACTGATGAAATGGTGAGTGAGGTTTAGGTTTGCAGGGCTTCAGGTGAGAGTTTATTAGAGAGTTATTCAAGTCTCAGAAACAGATGGTCCTTTAAAGCCATTTGCAGAACAAAATTCAGGTTTAATGTGTAGCCTGGGCTTCAGTGCCTTACTCAAGGGCACAACGGTTATAGTGAATGGAACATTTCTGGATGAAGAGATGTGATTCTTCTTACACTTTCTGAATATGTTTATTAGTGGTTGCAGTCCAGAAAAACACAGCTGGTTTTCGGCTGTGGAACAATTGAACGTTGCAGCCCTTAAATTATGACCATTACGAAAAAGACTTTCGATAGATGCTTTTGATTTTTTTAGAAATAGAAGTACAGCTGGAAGTGACAAAATATTTTTTTTAACTTGAATAAATTGTAAAGAATCTGAATGTACATTGATTTTCTGTTGAATTGCATTTCAGTATTATTTTTGTCCACGTGCTGAGTGACGTGTAAACTGACTACAGATCACAGAAATGCTGTTTGTTAGTATCTCCCCCTTCACCCTTATTGTTGAATAAGATGCTTTGTTTTAACTTGCTGCAATTATTTTTTTCACTGTTCTGTCCATACTTTTTTGTTGTTTTTAAACATTTTGACCCATGTGCACTTTTCCATATTACAAAAGTAAATGGGGTTAGAAAACACCAGATGGCGCTGTTCCCCAATAAAGCAAGCAACTGAATGTTCATTCAACTGCATTGTTTCAAACTCTCAACACATCTCACCGTGGAGGTACAGTATGCATGACTCTGTCTTTCTCCCTTAAAGGGTGAAGGAAGGGCAGCTCCGAGGAAAAGGTGGTGATCAAATACATATTTCATCTTCCTCCTTGGACAAACATCATGAAACAGAATTAGAAGATGATGGTAGGTACAATTCCTACCTGGACAATTTGGTTTAAAATGCACCACACAAGTAATCCATACAACACGTTCTGTGTGAGAAAGGAAATATGGAAATAAAGTCGAAATGTTTCGAGATTAAAGTCGAAATGTTTCGAGATTAAAGTCGAAATGTTTCGAGAATAAAGTCTTACGTAGAAGTTGTGTGTGTGCTTGCCGTTATGTCACATTGCCGCACAGGCATTCATGCGTGTGCGTGTGTGTAAATACATGCGCTTGTGAAGTCGAACTGCCGTCTATAATAGACACCGTACGTTCTGGATACATTTTAAGTGCATCATTCTGTATCCAATCATTTGGCCGGATCCCGTGATTTCCTCAAATATAATAACCACTGGTGGTTGAGGAAAGATTCCCTGAAATGATTGTAAAGCGCTTTTAAGTGTAGGCCTACAGTAGACATATGAAAGCGCTATATAAATGCCTCATTCATGCATTCATTCATTCATTCATAAAGCTGGATATCTTGATCCAGTCTGACAGTATATTTTATAAAGTCCTATAGCCTAATGTCATGTTGTAGAATATCCCTTTGTTGAAAGCCCAGATAAAAGTAAAAAGCTATTATTTTGTATAGATCCAGTTTACACACACACACACACACACACACACACACACACACACACACACGCACATGAATGCCTGTGCGGCAATGTGAAATAACGGCAAGCACACACACAACTTCTACGGAAGACTTTATTCTCGAAACATTTCGACTTTAATCTCGAAACATTTCGACTTTAATCTCGAAACATTTCGACTTTAATCTCGAAACATTTCGACTTTAATCTCGAAACATTTCGACTTTAATCTCGAAACATTTCGACTTTAATCTCGAAACATTTCGACTTTAATCTCGAAACATTTCGATTTTAATCTCGAAACATTTCGACTTTAATCTCGAAATGATAGCATTTTTTTTTTTTTTACATAATTTTTTTTTTTTTTTTGATTTTTTTTATATTTTTTTTTTACGGATTTTTTTTTTTTTTTTACGTTGCGGTTCAGGGCTTCCGTATATATTAGTGCTGGGCAACGATTAAAAATTGTAATCGCGATTAATCGCATGATTTTCTTGCGATTAATCGCATTGTTACGAGCAAAATGTAATAATGAATTCTAAAGTAGTGTATATAGCAGATCTAAATGTACTGCTATATACACAAAAGTGCAATAACATGTGGTTTGCAAAAACTTTAAACAAATAGCCTAATGTGCTTTTTACCAGCAGTATTCCCTTTACACAGTAGCAATGAAATATTTCTTGTAAATCTCAACTTAAACATTAATGTAATCAAATAAAATATTAAACCAAAGCTATTTGCCACTGCCAGGGCATTACCTTTTATCTAGCTTGTTAAACAAGTTACCATCAGAGTCCTGTTTTCTTTTTTTTTTTCTTTTTTTCTTCTGAACAGGTATCTTTCATCAGGGAGCAGCAGAAACAGTCAATGTTCAGTAGCAAGTTTCCCTGTTACTGTGCGTTCACACCAAACGCGAATAGCGCGTCAAATTCGCGTCTACCGCGTCTAGTTGGACGTTTGAACATTTTGAATCCATTCGCGCGTCCAGAGCGAAACTGACCTGCGTAAAAAGCAAAAGTTTGACGCGAACTGGACGCGCGAATGAGGCGAATTCGCGTCCACCGCACCGCGCTAAACGCCTCATTCGCGCCGTAGGACCTTGCATTGACTTTAACATTGAAATCACTCGCGCCAGACACTCTATTCGCGTTTGGTAGAGTGAGGAGAAGTGGTCGAGCACAAGGTGCAGCGACAAGCGAGTGCGTTCCCGTGAAACTGTCGCGGTTGTGCGCACACGCCCGCCCGCTGCCGAAGTTGAATTGTCTTGATCTTTTTGTAAACGACGTGCAGCACAAGTCATTGGAAGAGAGACTCTCGCTGTTTGTGAGTTTCCTGAATCTAAATAGTTATCAGGACATCAACAGGAGGGAATTCACATGGCAGAGCATCCCCGCTAAACGCCGGTGAGCAACGGACTTTCAAAATAATAATAAACTGCGTTAACGTGCGATAAAAAAATTGTCGGCATTAATTAATAAATGCGTTAACGCGATAATAACGCGTTAACTTGCCCAGCCCTAATATATATATATATATATATATATATATATATATATATATATATATATATATATAAATAAATATATATATATATATATATATATATATATATATATATATATATATATATATATATATATAAAAATATATATATACTTAACTTTACTGGAGATCACAGGAGAATAAATGGTAGAAGCACACGAAAACTGCAAACCACACTAAATGCAAACTAAAACCCACCAGGAGTGACTAAGACACAGGGCTTTATGCCGCCTAGTAAATATGAGTTTCCTAGGTAAAAATTGGACATGAACGCCCTCTGGAATGGGATGTTAAATATTATTTTGGTTTTAATAAGATTTTCCCAATAAATAGGCAAGAATAAACCTTTGTGTCCTCCATGATCCCCATTGCAATGGGATCTTACAAATGACAAGACAATGAGCTCCATCTGAGGACTGAGGACTTTCTTGCTGCCTCATGGTACACCAGTTGTCAATGGTGACAAGTGGATCAGCTGGTAGTCTTGATTCAGTATACTGTTTGTAGGCCTTTGTCATCGGGATGTGGAGACTACTGGCAGTTACTTGATATGCACAACTTGTCCGTGTGATATGGGATGCGTTCCGGAAGGACTCTGCAACTCCTTTGGTAGCTATGTTGGCTTGGACAAGGGCTTCCACCCAACCACTACCTTCTGGCAAGTCCCCTAGTATCTTGAGAGCTGCCATCTAAATATGCAGTCCTCCTAAGACAATGACAAAACGATCTTCTCCATGTGTAATGGGCCAACTTCACTGTATTTGTTTGGCTATTCTGTACAGAGCCTGGTCCGCAGTGACAACGGGTACTTGTCCTGGATTTATCCTCTGTACTGCTTGATTGATGACATTCATGGCTACTGATTTGGAGTCATCAGGGAATAGGGGAAGTAGATCTGAGATTGCAGGGGTGAGCTCCTTTGGTGTCAGCTGATTGACATGAATGGCTGCCCAGTAGATCGTGCTCTACAGGTTGATCTTCCAGGGAAGGCTGCACTGAGAAGTATCAGCTGCAATAAATGCTTCCCACTTGTGTACACTAACATAATAGACAACTTCTGCCCAAGAGAGGGAGAGCAAATTAAGAGTACCTGAAATATGCCTGAAATTTCATTCTGCGTCTTCTCAGATACTGCGATATCATTGAAATCCTCACATTATCACTGAATTCACCATTAACTATTCACCTGAATGGTTTATGATGTTTTATATGGTATCATTGTGATCCTTGGCCAACAAAACATAGGGGTAGACATCACAGTTTCCATGTTATCATTGGTTCAGGAGATATCATACAAAATACATAATTTGGTTATGGTGGAACGCAAAATGGCCGCCACAAGGCGTTTTTGTGATTGGCTCCATTTCTGAAAATGTTCAGGGCCGCAAACTCTCATAATCACATATCACCTGGACGATCCGTAATAATAGCAGATTTGGCAAGCGACCCAGTGTGTCTGTATTTGTGCTCTGGAGACGTCAAAGGTTAAAAAATTAATATGACCTCACGTTGTGTCACTCACGTTTGCACACTGCCTCCGAAACTTTCGTCCGTCATAAAAAAATTCGGATTGGGTTCGATTTTCTGTGTTTTTCACATCTGTAGCAAGCACTTTGAGAGGTGTTTTGACAATTTAGAGCCGCCGAATCACAAATACGAAAAAAAGCATTATAATAATTAAGCAATGCATTATATTGAAATAAGCAGAATGTGTGCATGTTTTGTAGTGGACGCAGTGAACCACTGGCTGGTGGTGGTGGACAGGGTGCATGAGTTGATCCTGCGTGCTGTTCTGCTGTTCTGGAGAGGTCAGGAGGTGTTCTGGAGAATACTGGAGCTCCACAGCTTCAAACTGGTCTCCACAGGCATCATCTGGGTTTGCGTGAAGGAGGTAAGACATAAACCAGTGTACATCCTACACAAACCTTACATTAGATTAGTTGGACATGCAGTAAAGCTCAACTAGCACCTATACACTGTTACTTACACTCTTAAATGCTATTTGTATTTCAGGTATCGCTGATGAACTTTTTGTTTTTGGTGTTTTGGACATTTGCTCTGCCATATCCGAGACTGCGGCCTTTGGCCTTCAATGTGTCTTCTGTTTGGGCCTGTGTGATGGTTGTGTGTAAAATGATGTACCAGCTAAAAAGTATCAAACCGTCTGAATATTCTTCAAACTGCACTGCTGTAAGTATGATTTATGTAACTGCTGACTTGGAAACATCATTTTACTGTTATATTACTAATGCACCAGCAATTCTTACACACACACACTCACACACAGTCTGGCAGCCCGCCATAGTCTAATCTGTTTTACCACAGTTTCATGATGAACAGAAACATGGAAATGGCAATGTTTAATTTTGGCTTTACACACATACATATGCACATTGTTACCACAGAAACTTGTGCATGCCAGTGAGGTTTGTTTGATGCACACACAAGTTCGGAGTTCAGGCCTTCTTGGAGGTCCTGGGTGGAGGTCCTGGGTGGAGGTCCTGGGTGGAGGTCCTGGGTGGAGGTCCTGGGTGGGGCCCTGGAAGGGGTTCCACCTGGAGACTCCATAGTTCTGCAGGGCGACTTCAACGAGTGCGTTGCTTCCCCAAGTAGAGGAGTTCAAGCACCTCAGGGTCTTGTTCACGAGTGAGGCTAGGTCAGAGCATGAGATTGACAGGTGGATAGGTGTGGTGGCAGCAGTAATGCGGACATGTACCGGACTGTTGCGGTGAAGAAAGAGCTAGGCCTGAAGGCTAAGCTTTCGATTTACCAATCGATCTATGTTCCAAACCTCACCTATGGTTACAAGCTCTAGGTAGTGACCGAAAGAATGAGATTGTGGGTACAAAATTAGTTTCCTCTGACCCTGAGAGACAGTGCGATACTCAGACCTTCTTGAGAGACTCAGAGAAGAGCCACTGCTCTTTTGCATGGGAAGGAGCCAGATCTGGTTTGGGATCTGCTCAGGATCTCTCTGTGGAGGTGTTCCGGGCATGTCCAACTGGGAAGAGATCCCAAGGCAGACCCAGAACATAATGGAGTGATTGCTTTGGGATCCTCCAGGATGAGCTGGATGAAGTGGCCAGGGAAAAGGACATATGGGCATACTCTCTTAGACTGCTGCCACGTGACCCAGTCCAGGATAAGCGGTGGATAATATGAATGAAATATTAATTTTATTTTACAATGCAGTTTTACAATATAAATGTGTTTCTTGTCTAATGTATGATAATATAATAATAATAATAATAAAAAAATATATAATAATTTATACCACCATAAAAAAAAAAGAAAAAAGAATCCTTTAAATGTCCAGGTACAAGTCAATGTAAATACTTGTTTATTTTGCTAAAAATTGGTCAATAAAGAGAGGTTGGAGCTCAGTGTTGCCCTGAAAGTGCATTAGATTAATGCATTTAATATGTACAATATTTTCATTTGGAAAAGAATGCCCAGTATTCATCCCTGACTACTGGTATTCATTTCTGGCTTTTTGCTTGGCATTATTTGGGATAGACAGTCACTGTATGTGTGCATGAAAAGTGATCTATTACCGTAACCAAAAGATAAAAAGTTAAACAATATATGATCTACACATTTTGTGTCCTTTTAAATGTCCAAATTTATATGTCGAAATTCTTTAATAGTCCGACCTTTCCAAAGGGCCTGTCATCATCTAATGAGAGTTGGACTGCTGGTAACAGAGCAGAGCTATTGAGGACTTCAGTTCTGTATGTGGCTCCAGTAGATCCGGCGATGTGGGTTGGCGGACTGAGGAAGTGTGAGGATCGCATCCTGCCCTGTCTCTGGGTATTCTGCTACGCATTTTTTATAATAATATTAATGATTTTTTTTGGAATACGTTTTCCAAAAACCCCAAATGAAAAAGCATAACCATTTTGAATGATTCATATTGCTGATCTAGGGGAATTATATCCTAGCATGTCCTGTTTCACCCAGAAATGTCACATTACAGAATTTAAATCTGTTATGAATGGAGCTTCATGTTGACTTTAAGTAAATTGTCTATAAATGCAGACTGAAGAATAATGTTTTTATTTTTATTTTTTGGTGATTCCAATAGAATCACCTGTTAATTTTAGGCCTCCTTGTGTTTGATGTGACTGTCCATCGCCACCAGCTGCATCACCGACTTCAGTACGGCCTTAAAGCAACATACAGCCGCATCATATTCCAGGGTGTGACGCATCATAATCTGGACCAGGGCATTCTGCCCTGCCTCAGATATTTTGCTAACTATTTCTTCTACAAGTTTGGTTTGGAGGTACGTAAAGTTAATATACAATACTTTAATAGCATATATTACATGACTAGTTACGTTTGAGTACAACATAACCTTTTTTTATCTTTTGATGTCTACCATCTCATGCATCCCCTAATGATTTGGTTTTTTGGGTTAATTTGCAGTAAACTACAGACTCTTCTTTGCTGTTTCGTGTTTTACAAACAGCACTGCAACTGAAACAATTATAAGTCAGAGTAACCAACTAAAAATAGAGACACTAACTTCGTTACATATTCACTAGCTTACAGTTGCTTAGACAAAATGATCTGCATTTCAAGCAAAAAGCTATTTTTCTTTCAAGTAGCATAGTGTGAAATTTGACATACTTTGAGTGTTTTAAGTTGGATCTCAAATCTCAAATTTAGGCTGAAATTAAATTTAGATTATGATAGTTGACTACAATAACAATGTGTTACTTGAAATAAAATGAACATTAACTGAGGTAAAATATACAAATAATTGAACTTGAAAGCGCCTGATTAAACTAATTAAACTGATCAGTGTGGCTGCACAGCGAGCAGCTTAGAGGAACATCAGAAATGTTTTGGATGTCTCCTTTATACTTTGGGACTAAGGGGGTGTTTACAAGATACCCTTTACAACTTCATTTACACGACAACGGCATTTTGGAGTCTTGAAAATGGGTTTTTAAAATGATATTGTTTCCGTATAAACTACAAAAACGCAAATTTGTGAAAAGGATGACAAAGTGCGCTTGCCTATTATGTGTTCAGTCTATAGGCACGTCATGTTTCTTTACAAAGTGATACTGCTAACTACTGGCCTGGCAGCAGAATACAGCATTGTGTATTCTGCTTTGTGTACCAACACAATACCATTGTGGATCTGCTTGAATGGGGATCGTTTTGACAATGTTGTCGTTTTTAGTATACCGTTGTTGTGTAAACGTACCCTAAACCTTTGAAACCTTTAGCATTTATTTAGAAGAGATTCAGAAAGGTTATAAAGTTGAAAAAACTTTACAGATTCAATATCTATTTTGCATTTTTTTTTTTTTGAGTAAAATAATTATTCAGTATGTTATGTTCCAGCTTCTGTTGAGAATGCAGGTTTTCAAACTAGCATTAGCTTCTAAAAAAAATGTACTACATTTTCCACATTATTTTATGTATCAGGTGTGTATTGTGGTAGCAGTGAATGTCATTGGCCAACGGATGGATGTCTGTGCGCTTCTGCACTCTTTCGCTCTAATGGCTGTTCTGGCACGTCGTCGTAGGAAGGCCATAGGAGAAGTGTGGCCAAAATACTGCTGCTTCATCGCAAGTTTCATGGTACTGCAGTACCTGCTGTGCATCGGCCTACCTCCAGCGCTCTGCATCGGTCAGTTACTCAACATTTACTACTGCTAAGTTGACTTGTGAGAAAGGGATACACTTATTTGCAGGTCTGTTTCAGAGAATTTTAATGTTCAGGGAGTTTATTAACAGATAAACAAATGTACATTGTGACAGTATAAACAGCTGTTTCACTACAAAACCATTAGGTTGGGTTATTGATTTAACTCAGCAGGCTGGGTTGCTCATTTAACTCAAACGTCAGCCAATATTAACTAGTTGCTTGCATCGTTTTACCTTATTTTAAATTTTCCTTACTGATAAAAGTGTCAGATGTGTTAAATGTGTAACTGTGAGAAATGGGCAAAATGACACCTGAGAAGAGGAAACTTTCCATTTACCAATCTGATGAAGATGTAACCTTTGGCTAAGGGGTATTATGAATAAAAAAACACTTGGATGATATTACCACCCACGAAAAATACCCAATGAACACACACACACACACACACACACACACACACACGCACGCACGCACGCACGCACGCACGCACGCACGCACGCACGCACGCACGCACGCACGCACGCACACACACACGCACGCACACACACACAAGAAAATGGTCACAATAAAAAGGACCCTGCTGGTTCTTTCTTGATTTGATTTTTTTAGTTTGTTATATTCTTTTATATTAGGAGACAGAGATGTGAACTCAATGCAATAATTGCAATTGATATTTTACAGTGCAATAATTGAACCTTTATTTCATTCTAAAAGAAATCAGCCCTATCTCTGATTCACCCTGATGTACTCCCTTTCTCTCCAGTGCGTACCTACACCTCTTTAAGCTCATTTCTATCTGTTCTATACTCTCACTTGTGATCACTGCAGATCACAATGTCCTCTGTGAACATCACAGGCCATAGGGTTTCTGTCTTATCTCTTCTGTCAGCCTTTCCATCTCCATTGCAAACAAGAAAAGGGCCGATCATTGATGCAATCCCAACTTTACCTTGAACCAGTCTGTCATTCCTACGGCATACCTCACTGTTGTCACACTGCCCTTATACATATCCTGAACCACTCTTACGTCTCTGCCACTCCTGAATTCTTCATTCAGTGACAAAATTCTTCTCTTGGCACCAACACTTGGCATCAACAAAGCAAATGTCTCATGTTCTTTCAAGGAATTAACCCACATTGCTGCTTACAGATCATCACCTCTTCTCTCAGTCTAGCTTCCACTACTCTGTCCCATAACTTCATGATGTGAAGGATACATTTCAAGCCCCTGTAGTTACAGCAGCTCTGGCCTCAGGCATCCTCTCACTTTGCAAGATTTTATTTAACAATCTGGTTAAAAACGTTACTGCCATCTCTCTTAACCCTCTGAGGTCTGAGCTGTTTTCTGGGCCTGGAGGTGTTCTGACATGCTCTGACATTTGTGTTTTTTTCTGTTACTTGTGACATTTTCATGGCTAAAGTCTAATTACACTGTATTCAGCACAAACTCTGCTACAATAATATATCAGCAGCATGTATGTAAAAGTTTGTAGTTTTGAGATAATGACATTTATGCGTGGTTTGTGAAAATACAAAAAAAAATTGTCACTGAAATAAGGCCATGAAACCCATACTGATTATTTCATTACAAGACTTTTGAAAATTGTATGACATAGCCTAGAATATTTGCTCCAAAACTATGTGAAAATCACCCTGACTGCTCATTCAGATAAGACAATATATTGATTTAAAATTTCTAAGACGTGTTTTGTGTGACAAAGCCATATTCGAAGAGGCGTGATCATCTCATGAATATGCAGGGGCGTAGCACCAAATTTTGGGCCCTGGGTACAAACCATCTTGCTGGGCCCCCGTACCAAATACCATAGTGATACCAATGGGTGGGGTATTGCATTTTTATCATAAAAACACTTAAAATGTAAACAAAATAAGCCACACTCTGATTAATATATTTTTGTTTTATTGTCAAAAGTACAAGATAATTGATGATTATTTGTCTGTTTAAAATAAATGCAGACTCTAGAATCACAGGGTACACTAACCGCCAAACTAGACATTCAGTCTTTGAATTACGTTTTTAAAATAAGTAATTTTCAATCATTAAGATGTGCATTAAACTGAGAACAATCCTGTACTTAATGTAAGAGCGTGCGCGAGCTAATTTGCATAACATTGTGGTAAAATAGGCGCTAACGATCTGTGTTTTCGCGGGTGTTCGATTTTGACAATGGAGGGAAATATATAGTGTTTTCATGTAAACTTCTGACTCTGGGGAGAACTGCAGCAGAAGAGGAGACAAGCTGCGCAGCTGCCTGGAGTGGCAGTGTATTGAGCTCCCAGCTCCGCCTCCGTCTGCTTCTCACTCCGTTATTTACCCAGAAACATTGTTTGCTCGCTATGTAGGTTGTGATACTATAAAGTATTGATATATAATTCAAATAGAGTACGAACATAAATGTATGCTATTCTACCTGGAGTAGATATTTATGTTAAAACAATGTCAATGCTCGATGATGCATTTGGAGCTCACCTTTCTTTTCAAAAAACTGAGTGAGCAACTGCTTGCCCTCATTTGCCTTTCTCTCTTTAATCTTCTTTTCTTTTCGTTTTTGAGCCCCTGATTTTCCTTTCTTAAGGAAAGACATGACTCTTCCCCTGTCTTCCTAGTCCCTATCACGGCTCACTCCAGCTCCTGTCTCATCAACTGATTCACCGACCGCAGGTCCACAGCAGAAGCACATGAACTGCGGGTCGTACCATTTACATTGATTCGAGAGGGGTGGTGGGGCCTTGCACAGCATGAAAATGACTTTTTTTATACCAAACCAGTTTAGTTTTGCACAGGAACTTTTTTATTTGTACATAAATGCTATACAAATGTTAGTGCATATATATGTATGTATAGAAAACTGACTTCTAAGGGCCCCCCCCCCTGCCTCGGGCCCTGGGTACTCGGTACCCTTTACCCCCCCTTTACGACGCCCCTGCGAATATGTAAGCCTTTAACACCTGAGAAAGACAAAGACACTCCCCTAACTGCCCTATTAGGAGCGATCAGGCCCTGTCATTCAGAGCAACCTTGCACAAAGAATGAGGAGATTTAAAAAAGAATGGCTTTTAGATTGTTTGGATTTATTTACAACACAACATAATCCAAAAATACACAACAAATGACAAAAGAGCACATTGAAAACAATGATCCAAAGACAGAGACCTTTGTGCCATTCCTAAAAACATTGTACATACCATTTCCAAGGTGTTTGATTTTCACTTTACCATGTTCATGTACAGAGAATGTGAATGTTGAAGTCAGCAGGACTCAGTGGCATCTGGTCCCTGAAAGAAAAGAAAAAAGTGAACATACTGGTATCAAGAGAAACTAGGCCTGCACGATTTTGGGAATACATTTTAGATTTTTCTGGTTAAAATTGCTTTTTAAAATTCACAGAATACACACACACACACACACACACACACACACACACACACACACACAAACACACACAAATGTTTCCAACAATATATAATATAAAGAACACCATATTTGTTGTGCCTTGTAGGCATAAGCTATGTGCAGTACTGCATAAAATAATTTTATTTTACAAAGCAGCCTATAAATCTTCCAAAAGATTTCAGTAACAATGCTAGAGAAAAATATATTGATTATCATATGTTACTTCAAATGTTTCCATTCGTTATGATGATATGAAATGGGATAATAGTAAAAACATAAAGCCTAATGTTTGGTGCATTTTTCCTTTCAAACGCAATCGCGCTCCAAAATAGGATACATTCAAACGCCATCGCGCTCCAAAATATTAAACATTCAAACGCGATCGCGCTCCAAAATATGATACATTCAAACGCCATCGCGCTCCAAAATATTAAACATTCAAACGCCATCGCGCTCCAAAATATTAAACATTATGGTTATACATATCTATGTTTGAGCAGATATCCACAAACAGTATTTATCAGGAAACACGGGTCTAAATAGTATAATATTCACCATATATCTAGCAACAGTTCAACTGCAATGTGAAGTTTATGCAACAATACCATAAACTAATAAGTAAGAATTTCTTACCTTACATCTTTCTTGTCTTCAAATCGCGTTCTTCTTCTTCTGAGGTAAATCCAATGTAAGCTCAGACGTGTCTTCCAAACTCGACGAAAAGCAGAGACTTGTGAAGTGTTTTGGTGTTTTGTGTTTGAGGTAACGAGGGCGTTCGCGTCCCATGTGGAGATTTGCATGTGAATCTCTTTTGCGCGAGTGGGCGTGGCCGAATTAAAAGTAATTAGCAAGCGTTTGAGATACTGGACATCCTGTTGGTTTTATACAAATTACTTAAACAGAGAATATTTGTTTTCAGTTTGAATCCGATCATTTAAAAGTACACACTTAAATGTGTATAAAGGGATATGGCTCATAAATGTGTGACAAGTATTCGCTGAGTTTTGTTTCAGTTTATAGACGTGCTCAAGAAAAAAAAGTTCACCGCGACGGAGAGGCAGAACGCACACCCTGTTTATTTTCTTTATTTTACAAAAGCACAATGTTTTGATTTGATTGTAAGTGGACACATACAAAAGTAGAAATATCACAGATTCTTTTTTTATATTTCTTTTTTCTGTATAACCATAAATGACGGAGTAATTTAAGTTTATTGTACTACAATGTGAAGAAAATCCAGCAAAACGCGGGGGCGCGTTTTCCGACCTCAGAGGGTTAAACATCTCCATGCCTCCACTGGTATGCCATCTGGACCAAAGCTTTTCCACTGCCCTCACCTCATCCTTACTAATCCCCTGCACTTTTTTATGTATACATCATCCCACCTTCTTTCTCTGTCCTTTTCTACATTCATCAGTTCGTCGATATACTCCATCCACCTTCTTAACACAATCTCACCACTTGCAGGACATTTCCAACTGCATCCATTATCAACCTAATCTGCAGAACATCTTTCCCAGTTAGGTCTGTCTGGCCAATTGGTAAAAGTAATTTTCTCCTTCTTTAGTGTCTAACTTTTCATACACTTTGGTATACGCATTTTCTTAGCCTTCGCTACCTATCTCTTCACCTTGAGCTGCATGTCCTTGTATTCTTCCTTATGCTTACCTGTACTTCCTCACCTCCTCTCTGAACAGTCTTCCTCCTTCAGCTTTTGAGTTGAAAAAGACTTTTAGCTGCTGCTCGAGAACCACATGGTGAACAATCGCACAGTCCTAATCTCATACAGTGCAGATTTTTGTGCTCGCTAGGAACGGGGTTATCGAACAATCACATTAAATAATAGCTTAAAACTGGCCTTGATGATCCTACAATCACAGAGGAAGTTCTTATCACAGCGATGAACAAAGCTGCAAGTCTAGAGTGGGAAAGACAGCAAATGTTCAATAAAAATGCTCACGTCAAAAAGACTAAAGTCATGGAGGTTCCAGCAAAACTACAGCAAAGTCAAGAGAGAATGGGTCATGCTGTCAGAGGTAAAGAACAGTCCACGCACACACAAGTAAAAGCTTTGAAAACCCCACAGGTCATGGACAAGAAAGACTCTGAGCTCTAAGAGGTTGTCAAGCAGCTGATCGGAGAAATGAGGAAAGGCATGAGTACTTACTCTTCCACGCAGCCCTGAGAAGGGAAGCGAGGATGCTATGGGTGTCAGGAGCATAGTAGAGGTGACCAATACGATCATTGTTTTAAATGTGGGCAAAGTGGACATCTTTCCAGAGGGTGTAGGGGACCACCTGCAGGAAGAACAGAAAGAGGACACTCAGCTGGTAGTATGGCGGTAACAACTCACACAACAATATCACAGTGGCCGGACCATCAATGTGAACTCCTGTGTGACAGCATTAAGCAGCTGGAAGCCTGGGAAGCAGCAAAGCAGAAGGAGAGCCACCTACAGCTTATCAGATCCAGAAGTGCTAATCAGCTGTCCACCAAACGTAATGCACAGTTATTGATTCTGATCAGAGAGAAATGTATGGTGAATGATACTGGTTAACAAGTCTGTCTCATAAATGAAAAGTGGAGAAAAGAACACCTCCCACACACAATACTATGCAGCCTCGAAGAGATCCTACATCCTGGAGGCCTTACCGGTCGAGCAGTGAATCATACGGCTATCCTGTTCGAAAAGTACCAAAAAGTACACAACTTCAGATTCCACATTTGATCCTTGGTTCAGTCCTCACTCTCTTCCTCCTTTTCACCTCCAAAGTAATTCTATAAACCACCATCTGATGCTGTCTAACTCCACAATCCCCTGCCACTACTCCCCTGCCAGTCTCTGATCTCTTACATGATGTTGCATAGGACATTCAGCTCTGGCCAAATGTTTTGGCAGTGAAATTGCTGCTTCAGTTGTATACTACTATATAAATGTATGGGGAAAAATCACCTCAAACAAAAAGTTATCCACAAACTTTAGGATTAGTGCAAGGTGCTGGTACAAGAAAATCACCATGAACAAGAGTGAGAACTTGGGCATGCACACTAGAGCTTAGATTCTCTGCCCGAGCCCGAGCCCGGACTCGACCCGACCCAACCCGCGGGCCGGGCCGGGCCGATATTTCCCGCCACTGTCCTCGGGCCGGGTCGGGTCGGGCCCTTGATAAAGCACGTCACGTGTCATGCGCAGGCAGCGTCTCGTCCACTCGCACTCGCAGTCTCGCACGCGTGACGCATCACTCCTGCTGTGCGTGCTGTACTATTCTGTAGCTTAAGTGCTTGAAGAAGCAAAGAAAAAAAATCAAAACAGGAGAATTAACTTTGAGCAAGTTTGGAGGAAAATCGGAGGTATGGCAACATTTTAAACTAGTTGTGGGGAGTGACAACATATGTGTTGGCTTTGTCTCGTGCATTAAATGCGGCACGCTGCTCGCCTATGACAGCAAAAAAACGGGACTTCGACGATGAACAGACACATGAAGCAGTCTTGCCATGACAGAAATAAATTATGATAGTAGTCCCTCGATGTCCTCTTTTGTTACTTTTCCGATCCATTCAATTATTTCTGAATAAACAAACAACGCAGTTTACATGCTTCTTCCTTGTCGCATTATTCATTGAGATAATAATTAATAAATGCACGCACACTTATGAACGTGATAAATGTTACAGATAGCATGTTTTACTATGCACAAACAAATGCCTTTCAACTTACATGTGCAAAATTCAGAATTAAATGAATGTGCTGCAATTTGTTCAAAAAGAAAGTCTAGCCTACGTGTTTTAGCCATTGAATAAGCGCATTTAGTTTCAAGTTTGTTAAGTTTTGTTTTGAAGAAAGCTTTTCTTTAAAGTGAATTTCGTTTAGTATAAATTGTATTTTAATTTTAATACATTTTTCATCAACCAATTGCCTATAGATTTAATACATAAAAAGCAATTTAGCAGACAAATAATCATGACATGGAGTCGCCGGCGCGCCGCGGTCACTTACACCATTTGAAACTTGCGCTGTCACCGAATTTACAAATGCACATCTTGCCTGTTGCAGTTGCTCACACACATATTATGTTGAAATAACAATATGTTGAAGTAACATTATTAATAATAATTAATCTTTAAGAATATTTGATTGAATGCTGAATGTTGTGCTTGTTCAATTTAATCAAATTAAAGCTTTAATTGTGATAATTAAAATAATTGAATATTTAATATTGAGTGTTGGTCAATTTTTGCTCATTTATTAATAGTATTTTTATAATAATATAGGCCTATATAACTGCGCAGCTCCCCCTGTAGCCTAAATGATAGCACATTAAAAAAATATATTATTCTGGCGCCGCCCCTGGTTATAACGGCCCACATATTAAAAATGGTCGGGTTTAAATCGGGCTCGGGCTCATAATTATAGTGAACGTATCGGGCCGGGCCGGGCTCGGACACAACGGGCTCGGGCTCGGGTAGGGTCGGGCTTGATTTGTTGGGCCCGATCTAAGCTCTAATGCACACAGCTAAGCACAAAGTTATCCGAACCACCTGTAAATATAAAACGCACACATTAGTGATGCACTAATGAAATGAAATTGAAATTAAGTGGGGGAAAAAAACACTTACCTACTGTAGTCACTTCCTCTTTTGCTTGAATGCAGCAAAGCTTGGCTTGGTTGACGAGCTGTTGACATCTCCTAAGGTGCACCTGTCATGCATCCGCATGACTCAATAATGGATCAGATGAAATCAGTTCCTCTTCCGTCTATCTGCCTGTGATGTTCGCAGGTACAGTTGTGGTCTGCACTATTTCTATCAGCTGTTCCAGAGGTCCCTTTTGCTGCTTGGGTCTGAGGAGTCAGCTATGGAATCAGATCCCCACCAGTGCAGAGCTTGCTCAGTATTGTCAGTAGATGGATGTTAGTGGCAAAACTTTGGACAATTGCCTGAATGCATTTTACAGCATAATGGAGCACAAGGCAAGAGTAATAATGAAGTGGCTTGGGGATCATTACAATGAAATTTTGGATCTGTAGCCAGGCAACTCCATGAATATTAATCCCATAGAGAATCTGTGGTCAATCCTCAAAAGATGAAGCAGATATCCAGCATGCCAGAGTGAATTGCAGAGGCTATGAAGAAGGGTCAACACTGTAAATATTGACTCTTTGCATATATTGAATGCTCTTGTCAGTGTTTTCCAGTATACCATAGAAATATCTACAAATACAGGAACAGCAAACTTTGCAAATTTGTCACTGCCAATACTTTTGGCCATGACTGTTGTCCACCTGTGTGCACCTTCCTCGAATGTTATACAGTACATGACCCTGTGCTTCTCCTACTCCTTAAAAGATGCATTCACCACTGCCATTTCCATACTTTTTGCTAAATCTACCAACATCTTCTCTTTTACATTACTTTCCATGACACCATACCTAACTTCACCAACATGCCCATTGAAGTCTGCTCCAATCACCACTCTTTTTCCTTATAGGTAATCTCTCCACCCATTCATTCATCTTAGAACAAATAAAATTTGAATCCAATCTTCTGGCCTTACTCCCCTTTCACTGTCTTGTCTTTTGTATACAGAGTACGTCGTCTTTTCTCCATTCCATAATATCAGCCAGCTCTCTTTCTTTACTAGTCACAGTGCCAACATTTAATGTTTTGACTCTCACCTCTACACTCGTACCCTTATTTTTTCCCTCTGTCTTTGGACACACCTCCCCCCTCTCCTCCTCCTCCTGCTTTGCTCTACTCTAGCATAGTGGGTGCTGGTCAGCTTGCTGGTCAATAGTTCTGGTGGCGGTCATTGGTGACCCGTTCCTCGACCGGTCTGGTATGGAAGTCTGGTTTATGATGGAAGTCTGGTTTTACACCTGATGCCATTCTTGACACAACCCTCCTCATTTTATCTCAGCTTGTGCAACTCAAGTGGTTGGGTTAAGCTGGAGCAGAAGTAGGGGAGAGCGGGGCACAACCTAACGCTTTTTGACTTTCTCAGTTTGTGTAAATCTACTTATGGTTCAGAGTATTTATTTTTCCCCACATTAATTTCCCACATGTCTAGTACAATTATGTGTTTTTGTTTTATTAATACAGTATATACTTTTTTCTTGACATACACCGAAAGAATGGAAGTGAAATGTGACAACATGCCCCATAGGTGGGGTACATTGTAACATGTGTGGGGCACATTGTAACATAACATATGACAGCTTAAAATGTTATCTGATCTAATAAAAAAAAATATACAAAACAAACTAAAATATTTTCTAAATAAAATACAATTAAAAAACTTTTTCATATAAAATAATGGCAATTTTTTATAATTAAATATAAACAAATTTTTGAGTTTTGACTACGAACACATGAAAACACAGCTATACAACATAGTTCAAAACAACTAAATTTCTGAACATTGACTCTCAGTCTTTATTCACCTTTTTCTCACGTTTTCCCAATAAAATTAATAAAAGTATAGAATATAATAGCATATTTCTAATAGGGGCACATTGTAACGCAGTGTTACAACATGCCCCCGCCTGCACAACTGGGGTTTAAACCCTGCTAGTGTCTTCTGCTAGTTAGCGAAGCATTAAATAACTATCTCAACTGTTAAATAACATCTTGGAGATTAAAATAATATCAGATTTGTCTTATTTTAAATAAACACAAAAAATAGAGATGAAAAATTAACTTAAGTAAGAAATTTACTTTTGCTATGGTTTAATAAATGTCTATGGATATCTTCCAAAAAAAGAAATAATTTTGGCGGAATTTTTTTTTCTATATAGTGTTGATATGGCAACTAGTAAATACACAAAGTTTCGTCATCCAAGCATGCGCGGAAGTATTTAAAACAAGCGTGTTACAACTAGCCCCGCGTTAGGTTGTGCCCCGCGCTCCCCTACAATTTAGAAAAAGAGAAAATTGGATTTAATAACAAAAAAATGAGACTATAAAGCACAAAATCCATAAAGCATGTGCCCTAATGAAACAATTCCATTCTGTGCTAGATTATCCCTGGAGGAAGTCATCTCCGGCTTTGAGCTCTAATCTGATAAAGTGGCTGTATCTACCAGACTACGCCATGAGTCCCAACGCCACCTTCATCCTTTGTAACTTACTCCATCACACCACATTGAATTGAATTAACATTTATTCCAAGACAAATGCGTGTATCACTCTTATTTTCGAATTTCTTTTCGATCAGATGACTGCCTGCTGTTGTTGGTAGCGTCTCTGCAGTGGCAGGTCTTTGAGGATGAAAATCAGGCTTGCATGAGACTCCTGGCAGGAGAGAATGTGGAGATCAGCCGAAACCTGGATCCTCAAACCCTAAACCAGTACACTCCTGTCAACAACTTCCTTCATTGCCGGTATGTGTTGGTTTTCCATTAGTGTACATTTCCTGAACAAAACAATGTATATTAAACAATGTATATTGTATTTGGTCCTTAGCAAAGTACGTGTTAATAACTCATTATTTACAGTTTTTGACAGTTTAGGGATTTTTGCTCACAATTTCTGAAAATATTGATTATTTTCTTTAAACTCTACACACAAGTGCCCTGATCACATACAAAGCATGAAAAACACCACACACCACAAACACTTATGCTGTATTCCACCCGAGTAGACCACATTCCAGTACACAGTCGGGAAAAATAAGATGGCAAACATTTGTAGTGCTTGCTCTTTCAGAATTCAAACACATAGAACATGGTATTTTTTAAAGTAATCAGCTATTGACCTCTTCATTTTTAGATGACTTAATTCCTACATTTCCTGAATTCCTAATTTTCATGTTTCATCATCGGTGTACCATGCACTTGTACAGTACGTGACTGATAATAGGGACTCTAAGCAGCAGCTGCTGATACAACAGCAACAGCGTTCTGCCGTTCTGCTGCGCACGCGCAAATAATACGTGATAGATTAGATAAGTCCCTGTAACGGCCGTTCCACAAGCTTGAGCCTCATGTCAGTTGTTATTTCAGTTAACTTCGATATGTTTACAAGACAGCAAACTCGGGTTTTATATGGGTATGTTACGTTGAGGAAGAATCAAAGGAGGAAGCAGGATCCAAATCCACATGCAGCACTTTATTAAATAAACCCAGAACTTCACAGATGCAGACAGACTCAAGATCAGGACTCAGGAACAGAACAACATTCAACATCAAGAACCCACAAACACTGAAACGAGACACAGGGCTTAAATACACAGACAGACCAGCTAAACAAGATAACAAGGGGGCGTGGCTAATGAAAAACACCTGGGAAAACTAATCAACATAACGGGGAACTGCTAAACGTAGGGTGCTTCTCAATTCTTATTTGTGCATCCTCGTTTCCTTTCCTCGCTTCCTTTCCTCGCGTCTCAGCTCCTCCCACTGTAGGATGCGAGAAAAGGCTGCAAGGAAAAGACGCGAGGACGGAGGGATCGAATGAAAGCTTTTTTTATACATTGGAATACTTGATCATTCAAGCGTCACTTCACCGCGTCATCAGCAGCGCTCAGAGGATCTGCCCTTATGTTGTTGAAGTTTGTTTATTTAAGAAATTCATAATAAATATTAATAAAGCAAGATACCCTGTTGAAATATGTGAGATGTGTGGTTTATATAAACTGCAAAGGTAAAGTATAAATCAAAATTATTGTGACCAATGTGAAGGGGGAGGAGAATTTATACGTGCGTCACGTTTTAGTCCATAAAACGCCTCGGTTACGACTGTAACCTCGGTTCCCTGAAGAGGGAACGAGCGTTGCGTCGAGAATGACACTATGGGGAACGCTTTGCGTGATGACGTCTTGAAGCACATGTAAAATCAGTCCAATGGTGTGGCGGAACGTCAGAGGCGGGTGACGTCACGTACCAGGAAACTATAAAAGCCGGCCCGAAACAGAAAACGAAAGCTTCGTAAAAGTCTGAAGTCGAGCTGACAGGCATGAAGGAGATATGGCAAGGCGACGCAACGCTCGTTCCCTCTTCAGGGAACCGAGGTTACAGTCGTAACCGAGGCGTTCCCTTTCAAGGGAACTCCCGTTGCGTCGAGAATGACGCTATGGGGAACGTCTATACCAACGCCTCCATAGCTACAAATGTCTGTCCTGTGTGAAATCCGTAGAGCAGCACTAGGAAGACAAAACATGAGACCCTGGAGCAGAGTCTAGATCCAGAGAGTAAAACCTGACGAAAGTGTGCGGTGAGGACCAGCCTGCCGCATCACAGACGTCCTGTAATGAAACTCCTGAAATAAGGGCCTTAGAGGCCGCCATACTCCTCGTCGAGTGCGACCGGATAGCCAAAGGAGAAGGCTGCCCAGCCGCCTCATAAGCAAGTGAGATAGCCTCGACCACCCACTTGCTCATCCTTTGCTTAGACACCGGGCCCCCTTTGTTAGGGGACCCAAAGCACACAAATAATTGATCACTTTTACGCTACAGGGCAGCTCTGTGGACGTAAGCGTCTAACGCCCGCACAGGGCAAAGCAAATTATTAGCCTCCTGGTCAGCATTTTGAAAGGGAGGAGGACAGAAGGCCTGCAGAACAACAGGTCTGACCACATTAGTGGGGACCTTGGGGATATAACCCGGTCTCGGATGAAGGAACGCTTTAACCATACCCGGAGCAAACTCTAAGCATGACGGAGCAACCGACAATGCTTGAAGATCCCCTATTCTCTTGAGAGAAGAAATAGCCAGAAGGAAAAGAGCTTTCAGAGTAAGAAACTTCTCAGGAACCTCCTCAATGGGCTCAAAGGGGGCCCGGGATAAGCCTTGTAGCACAAAGGACAAATCCCAAGGTAGCACCCTAGAGCGAACTGCAGGCCTCAGCCTCCAAGTGCCACGAAGGAAACGAGATACCAAGGGGTCTTTCCCCACAGACATTCCACCCAAAGGAATGTGGTAAGCACCTATGGCCGCCACATAGACCTTTAAAGTGGACGGGGTCAGACCTGCAGTGAACCGTTCCTGCAGGAACTCCAGCACTGTACCAATTGGGCAGTGGACTGGATCCAACCGACGGTCACTACACCAAGAAGTGAATACTCTCCACTTCAGGGCATAAAGTTTCCTCGTGGAGGGAGCTCTGGACTGTAGAATGGTCTCAACAACCTCAGTTGAGAGACCTGACTCTATGAGCTGGGCCCCCTCAGAGGCCAAGCCCACAGGTTCCACAGTTCTGGCCGAGGGTGAAATATCGAGCCCTCTGCCTGGGACAGAAGGTCCCTCCTGACGGGTAACTCCAGAGGATGCCCGTCGAGGAGGGACACAAGATCGGGAAACCATACTCTGCCCGGCCAGCGCGGGGCTATAAGAAGTAGATGGACCCGGTCCCTGCGAACTCTTTCCAGAACTCCCGGGAGCAGAGCCACTGGGGGAAAGGCGTACAGACGTAGCCTCGGCCACGTCTGTACCATAGCATCCAGTCCCAGAGGAGCTGGATGCGTGAGGGAGAACCAAAGTGGACAGTGAGACGTCTCTCGAGACGCAAACAGATCCACTTGTGCTTGGCCAAACTCCCTCCATATCAGCTCCACCACCTTGGGGTGGAGCCTCCACTCTGCCTCGACAGAGTGTCTGCTCCTATATTCTGGACCCCGGGGATGTAAGCTGCCCTGAGTGACAGTAACTTCCCCTGGGACCACAAGAGGATATGGCGTGCCAAGTTGGATAACGGGCGCGAGCGCAAACCCCCTTGGTGGTTGATATAGGCGACTACCGATGTGTTGTCCGTATGTACTAGCACATGGTGCCCCCTGAGATCTGTGATAAAGCTCCTCAGAGCCCGGAAGACAGCTAACATCTCTAGGCGATTGATATGCCAGGAACGATGATGGTCTTCCCACAGACCTTGAGCCGAGCGACCCTCCAGGATCGCTCCCCAGCCCGTGAGGGAAGCATCCGTCGTTAGCAATTTGCGACGACAAGGAGCTCCCAACACTGGGCCCTGGGACAGGAACCAAGGCTTCTTCCACATAACCAAGGCACGTAGGCATCGCCGCGTGACCTTGATTGTGCGAAATGGGTTGCCCCTCGGGGAAAACCCCCTGGTCCTGAGCCACCACTGCAGGGGCCTCATGTGTAGCAGTCCAAAAGGTATCACGTTGGAAGCTGCTGCCATGAGACCCAACAGTCTCTGGAACTGTTTGACAGTGAGTAGCTGGCCTAGCTTTACACTTTTCACAGCTGCAAGGATGGACTCTATACGTGGCGGTGACAGGCGCGCCTGCATCGACACAGAATCCCAAACCACGCCTAGAAAAGTGGTCCTCTGGAGTGGAGAAAGCACACTCTTCTTGGCGTTCAGCCGTAACCCCAACTCTTTCATGTGGGCGAGAACAACATCTCGATGTTGAACCGCCATGTGATGCGAATGAGCTAAAATCAACCAATCGTCGATGTAGTTCATAATGCGAATACCCTGGAGGCGCAGTGGCGCCAGAGCTGCATCCATGCATTTGGTGAAAGTGCGGGGTGATAAAGCTAGGCCGAATGGAAGAACTCGATATTGGTATGCTTTGCCCCCGAAAGCAAACCTCAGGAACTTCCAATGACACGGACGGATGGATATATGGAAATATGCGTCCTTGAGGTCTATCGTGACAAACCAGTCCTCGGACCTGATCTGTGGCACGATCTGCCTCAATGTTAACATTTTGAACTTGAGCTGCATGACTGACTCGTTCAGAACTCGAAGATCTAAAATGGGACGCAATCCCCCGTCCTTTTTTGGAACTATGAAGTACCGGCTGTAAAACCCGGTTTCCCTGCTGGAGGGAGGTACATATTCTATGGCCCCTTTCTCTAACAGAGTGTTCACTTCCTGTTCCATAACCAGAACCTGCTCGGGGCCCACCACTGTGGGCAGGACCCCCATAAACCGAGGTGGGCGTTTCTTGAATTGTATCTGATACCCTTTTTCCACGGTCTGCAGGACCCAACGAGAAACATTTGACAGTAGCTTCCACGCTGTCAAAGATTCTACTAGAGGTACCAGCCTCTCGAGACTGGTTTCTGGATTTTGTTGCTGTTGAGTAGTCGGTTCGACGCCCTGTAACGGCGTACCGGCAGGGAACGACCGAACAGACTGCTCTAGCACCCTCCTCGGAGGGGGCGGGCATCCCGAGGCCACTACGTTTCCGGGTGGACCTTGAGATATGTGCTCGCCGGAGACCGCTGCGCCCTGTAACACCAGAGGTGGCAGGGTTGGCAGAACGGTCCCCTGAGGGCACCGAAGAGAGACGGGCACCGTAAAAAGAGGTGTTAACCGCTCTGCTTCGGGGGGAACTACCCTCATTTGTCCTGGGTCCTCGGACGTCAGGACTTTTTCCCAGCAGCCTTCTTGGCAGTAATAACGGTCCGCAGATCCGTTTTACCCCTCGAAGACTGCTGGGTTTGAGCGCGCCCTCCGTGTCCCCGAGGTTTTTGTGGGGGAGCACGGGAGGAAACGCTCTGTTTCTGAGTGGCACGGTGCTCAGCGCTCTTTTTAGAGGAGGAGTGCTCCCGCTCAGCAGCCTCATAGAAAGAACGGCGGGGGAGAAGTTTTTGGAGAGCAGCTGCTTGTTTGGCAGCTTCTTGTGATTTTGCTACTGCACTATTAACTGCATCGCCAAATAAACCAACCGTGGAGACCGGAGCATCTAAGAGAAAATTTTTTTCTTTGTCTTTAATGTCGCTCAGATTGAGCCACAGATGCCTCTCAGTGGCCACCAGGGCTGCCATAGACCGCCCAATTGATCTGGCGGTCTCCTTGGTGGCCCTGAGAGACAGATCTGTGGCTCTGCGTAGTTCAGCCACAGTGTCAGGACCAATACCCCCGCCCTCCTCTAAATCACCCAGCAGTTCAGCCTGATAGGCTTGCATAATAGACATTGTATGCAGACACGCTGCAGCTTGACCAGCGGCTGCATACGATTTATGAACCAGGGAAGATGTTGTTTTAAGTGGTTTAGATGGAAGTGTAGGAGTCTTCAGGGAAGATGCCGTTGCTGGAGAGAGATAGCTAGCCAGCGTCTCTTCCACCTTCGGCATCTCCCCATAACCATGCTCTTTATATTTATAAATGGAATAGTAGTGGGATGTGTGTGGTGAAAATACTCTATATGACACTGGTTTCCCCCACGATCTCGATACCTCGGTGTGGAGATCGGGGAAAAACGGAAGACTCCTGCGCTGGGGCTGCGCACGAGATGGCAGGAAGCGTTCGTCAAGCTTGCTTTTTGAGCGAACGTCCTGCCTATCCTCTGGCCACTCAATAGAAAGTCTGTCAACTGCTCTAGTGATAACATCGAGCAGTTCCTCAAACGCGTGAGACTGAGGTGGCGAATCCTCAGACTCAGCTTCAATACTCACAACATCCAACTCCTCAGAGCTGGACAATTGCAGTATTGGTGCCTCTATCGGGGGGGAAGAAACCGCAGCGCGTGCTTCCACACCCTGATGAGAGGCACTGGATCTGTCAGATTGAGGCTGAGATAAGGCAGAGCCCGTCTCAACATCCACTGACAGATCCATTTGCGAACCCCAGGTCTGAGATCGCCGCCGAGCCTCAGCCGCGGCGGGACCCGAGCCCTGGGGAACGTGGTCGGGATTGAACCGAGCCAAACGGGATCGGAGCGTACGCAATGGAAGCGCCTCGCAATGCACACAGTCACCACCCTCGAGTGCTGACTGGGCATGCTCCTCTCCCAAACAAACAACACAAAGAGTGTGTGTGTCACCTCCCGTTAAATAACGCGGGCAGGGATGGACACACACTCGATACTGCTGCTTGCTCGCCATAACTGAATCAATATATATATATATATAGACAGACAACACCAAATAACAAGGACAGATTTCAACACAGAGCGCAACTGAAGACTCAGAAAGCTTTCGTTTTCTGTTTCGGGCCGGCTTTTATAGTTTCCTGGTACGTGACGTCACCCGCCTCTGACGTTCCGCCACACCATTGGACTGATTTTACATGTGCTTCAAGACGTCATCACGCAAAGCGTTCCCCATAGCGTCATTCTCGACGCAACGGGAGTTCCCTTGAAAGGGAACTCTTCCGCATAGGATACACCTGTGTATCCTCGCTCGTGACTCCTCAGGAAGCCTCCTAACTCCTCGATCCTCGACTCCTCGCGGTGCAATTAGAGAATTGAGATGTCCTTCAAGATGGCTGTGCTCGATCGGTTTCCGGGTCATAGGATGGAGGATGGAGGACGGAGGAGAGAGGAGACGAGGAGGGATATTGAGAAGTACCCATAGAATGAGACAGGGGAACACAGACATGAATCGTGACAGGGTAGTGCTAGGCTACCTGTCTGTGTATTACATAATAAACAAAACAAAAAGTTTATATATTACCACGTCAAATTTTAAATCGCACATTCTTAAAAATGATTGCATATGCTTACATGTTTCCCGGAAGACAAATTAAGTACATTTTACCCCTATTTTCAAATTAGCTGGCAAATTTAACTGGCAGTTTAACTGCTCAGGACAAACAAGGGACTCAAGAACAAACATCACAAAAAATAAAACAGTCATGGATTATCCAGTCAACGACACACAGAATTAAGAATCAAGGGTATGTAAACTTTTAAACAGGGTCATTTTTGTAAATTCAGCTTCTTTTTTTTTGTCTTGTGGAATATATGGAAACATATTTTATGTAAAATATCTTATTCAGGACAGTACTAAATAAAAAAAATTATCAAATAATAAAAATAATGAAATAAAATAAAAATAAAATAAAATATAAAAATCAAAATAAAATCAAAATAAATCAAAAGGCACTATTGTAAAAATCCATTTGGTGCAAAGATGGGTAAACAGGGTGAAATTAAACGAATATAGATGGGTATGTAAGACAGATATTAAAGGGCAGGTGGCAATGTGCAGAATAAAGAAGAAATGGCAAGCACATATTACACCCATACGGGCCTCCTTTCACTGGCTTCCTGTTCGTTTTAGAATCAATTTTAAGGTTCTAGTTTTAGTATTTAAGTCATTAATGGACTAGCACCAAGTTATCGGTCTGATTTAATACAGCCGCATGTTCCATCTAGAGCACTTGGGTCCGCTGATCATACTCTTGGTTGTCCTTCGAACAAGGCTGAAAAGCCGTGCTTTTGCAATCGCAGCCCCAAAACGTTGGAAAAAATTTGCCTCTTCATGTTAGGCAGGCCCCAAAACTTTCTATTTTTAAATCCAGTCTTAAGACTAATTTTTACACCCTGGCGTTTAACTCAGTATGAGAGCTGGTTTAAGATTTTCTTATTATTTAATGTTTTTTTTTCATTTTTTTTTTCATTTATGTAAATTGTTCTCACACACCATGAAGATCTTCGAACGGGTCCTGGATAAGTGAATTAATTCTCCTCAAAGTCAATCAAGCCGGATTCGTGAAGAACTGTGGGACAGTTGACACAATCCATGCCACCAGGCTCCTGTTTGAGAAGAATCGAGAGAAACTCAACCTTGAAAAAACTTTTGACCGTGTTCCCCATGAAGCCATCTGGCACGCACTAAGAACTCATGAAGTTCCTGAAGAACACTTGAATGTGTAAAGCTTCTGTACGATGAACCAAAAAGCCGAGTGCAGGCAAATGCCGGAACATCGAAGGAGTTCCATATTACTGTGGGTGTCCACCAAGGATTGGCTTTATCACCACTCCCATTCATTCTTGTGTTGGACGTCGTCACGTGAGACCTACAGCAGCCAGCACCATGGACACTTCTCTATGCACACGACGTTATGCTTGCTGCTGAAGAGAAAGCCAGCCTCGAGCAGAATGTCCAGGCATGGAGCAATCGGCTGGCAACTTTCGGCCTATGCCTCAATGTTAAAAAGACAAAGTACATGAAGACAGACCCGAACGAGCACTGTAAAAAAAGATGGATGACACCCCTTCGCTCTCTTCCATTGGTGAGAAGTGAAGCCGCCAGTGTCCCGATATGGCGCTGACATCTTGGGGTTTGAGTCTGCGCAGTAGCGATCTCCTGACCAGATCTGCACAGTAGTGAGCAGGAAGTAAAGCCGCAAAATCAAGGCCCCGCCCTCACTCTCGCAGAATCAATCGCAAGCACACGCTCCTGCACTTTTTTAAATTAATTATAGAAATGTAGATATTAAATTAAAAGCTCCAATCTCCACAGTCCTCCGAAGATCCCGAAAAAAAGTCTGTTGGTGCTTCAGTGACTACTTTGCTCAGAGAACCTGTCAATCACAGCTGTCAATCATGTCATCACTAAATACAAACTTATTTTAAAAACAAACATTTGAACTTACATCAGTGTGATAAAAACTACAGTAAATGACAGAAACCATCTTTGGAAAAAAAGATATTTGAAGTGTAATTTAATTGTTTAGTTGGTTAAATAACATGGGGAGGCGGGGTTTATGACCTATACTAGAACCAGTCACCGGGGGAGCGATCGAGACGCTTTGGCTTCACTTTTCAGAGCTTGTGCGGCACGCCCGGTCTCAAGTCCAAGATCTACTTTACTGTCATTCGTCCTGTTGCTCTTTATGGCGCTGAGTGTTTGGCCTGTGACGAAAGATGTAGAACACCGTTTCTGTGTCATGGTGTAACAGGGCGAACAAGACGTGAGGCGTGCGGATCCATGTGCAAACTTTTATTTATAAACATGGTAAACAGGCAAGGGTCAGACAACGGTAAACAGGTATGGTACGGGCAAGACACAAGAGAGATCCTAGGGCAAGCGTGGGTCTACGATCGGTGAACAATATCCAACAGGGCAAGGCAGAGAGATAATCCAGGTACACAAGCAATGATCCAAACGAGGGGCAAACAGAGTCCGAAGGGCAAGGCAAAGGGTTAATCCAGGAAACACAGGCAGATATCAAAACAGGCAAGGCAAGATTTAAAACAACTGAGTGGGCTTCGTAGAGTCGCTGTCGCTAGGATATGCGCTATACAATACTCGACGATCACAGAGAGAATGTCCAAGGCTTATAAAGAGTGTGTGATTGGGTGATAGTGATTGTGAGATAGTTCTCAGCTGGGAGCGTGATTAGTGTAATCAGCTGTGTGTGTTGTCCGTGCAATGGATGATGGGAAATGCAGTCCAGTCTGCTGTGTGGTGTGAGATTCAATATGATGGAGAAGCGACCTCTGGTGGCTATCGGGCGGAAGGCCACAGACCAGATTCGTGACAGAGCCCCCCACAAGGAGCGGCTTCCAGACGCTCCAATACAATCCAGGAGGGCGGTGGAGCGGAGGCGGACCCGGGGGCGGGCTGGAGGGCCAGGCCCGTGGAGCAGAAGAGGGCCTGGAGATTGCGACAGGATGGTAGGCCAGGACGGAGCAGGCTGTGCAGGCGACCAGGGAGGAGCAGGCAGTGCAGGCGACCAGGGAGGAGACGACCCTTCAGGCGGCCAGGGAGGAGCAGACGGTTCAGGAGGCCAGGGAGGAGACGACAGTCCATCGGGCGCCCAGGGTGAAGCAGACGACTCATCGAGTGACCAGGGCGAAGCAGACTTTCCAGGAGGTCGTGCAGGTGGCCAGGGCTGAAACGACAGTCCATCAGGCGGCCAGGGCGGAGACTCTCCCTCGGGCGACCAGGGCAGAGACTTTCCCTCGGGCGGCCACGGCGGAGACGACCCCTCGGGCGGCCATGGCACAGGAACAGACACCGGCTCAGGAACAGGAACAGACACCACCGGCTCAGGAACTGGAACAGACACCACCGGCTCAGGAACTGGAACAGACACCACCGGCTCAGGAACTGGAACAGACACCACCGGCTCAGGAACTGGAACAGACACCACCGGCTCGGCGGTGGCCATCTTGTCTGAAGACACAGGTTCGGCGGCGGTCATCTTCTCCGAAGACACAGGCTCGGCAGACGTGACGTGAACAGTCTCGGCGGCGGCCATCTTGTCCGAAGACACAGGCTCGGCAGGCGTGACGTGAACAGGCTCGGCGGCGGCCATCTTGTCGGAAGACACAGGCTCGGCAGACGTGATGTGAACACTATCGGCGGCAGCCATCTTGTCCGAAGACCCAGGCTCGGCAGGCGTGACGTGAACAGGCTCAGCGGCGGCCATCCTGTCCGAAGACACAGGCTCTGTGCTGGACAGGACCAGCGATGAAGGCTCTGGGCTGGGCGGAACCAGCAGTGAAGAGGGCTCTGAGCTGGGCGGAACCAGCGGCAGAGAGGGCTCTGAGTTGGGCGGAACCAGCAGCGAAGAGGGCTCTGAGCTGGGCGGGACCAGCGGCGAAGAGGGCTCTGAGCTGGACGGGACCAGCAATGAAGAGGGCTTTGAGCTGGGCGGGACCAGCGATGAAGAGGGCTTTGAGCTGGGCGGGACCAGTGACGAGGGTTTTGTGCTGGACGGGACCAGCGACGAGGGCTTTGAAAACTCTGGCTCGGGGAGAACGACGCTCACAGACTCTGGCGGGCAGGCGACTGGCTCTGGCGGGCAGGCGACTGGCTCTGGCGGGCAGGCGACTGGCTCTGGCGGGCAGGCGACTGGCTCTGGCTCGGCAGGGACTTCGACGGAAAGAGACTCTGGAACGGTGGTTTTGGCAGGATGAGACCCCATTCGGCCGATCTTCTTGGCCCTCCGTGCTGACATGAGCGGTGGGTCCATCACGCTGGACATTAATCTAGGACGTCCAGAGACCAATCCGGTGATGGGCCTGATGGGTGGCATGACGTGATCCTCATCCGCGACACACACAGTGAATAGTGAGCCAACAGTCAAAGCAAAATCAAAAAAAGCACTCAGTGATGAACGTGGACCCTCATGTCTAAGCTGAGATTGCAATGGTTGATTAATGCCATCACAAAAAATCTCAATCAAGATAATGTCCGGTAAATCAGAATAATGAGCGAAGGCTAAAAACTCTCTAATATGGTTCTCTAGTGATTGTGAGCCTTGTTTGAGGGCAAACAATAGTCGTGTAGTGTCCATACCTGACAAATGTCCATCTGAAAAGTTGCTGGATCCTTGTGCGGTCGAGTATTCTGTAACAGGGCGAACAAGACGTGAGGCGTGCGGATCCATGTGCAAGCTTTTATTTATAAACATTTACATTTATTCATTTAGCTGACGCTTTTATCCAAAGCGACTTACAATTGCTATATATGTCAGAGGTCGCACACCTCTGGAACAACTAGGGGTTAAGTGTCTTGCTCAGGGACACATTGGTGTCTCACAGTGGATTCGAACCCGGGTCTCTCACACCAAAGGCATGTGTCTTATCCATTGCGCCACCACCACATGGTAAACATGGTAAACAGGCAAGGGTCAGACAACGGTAAACAGGTATGGTACGGGCAAGACACAAGAGAGATCCTAGGGCAAGCGTGGGTCTACGATCGGTGAACAATATCCAACAGGGCAAGGCAGAGAGATAATCCAGGTACACAAGCAATGATCCAAACGAGGGGCAAACAGAGTCCGAAGGGCAAGGCAAAGGGTTAATCCAGGAAACACAGGCAGATATCAAAACAGGCAAGGCAAGATCTAAAACAACTGAGTGGGCTTCGTAGAGTAGCTGTCACTAGGATATGCGCTATACAATACTCGACGATCACAGAGAGAATGTCCAAGGCTTATAAAGAGTGTGTGATTGGGTGATAGTGATTGTGAGATAGTTCTCAGCTGGGAGCGTGATTAGTGTAATCAGCTGTGTGTGTTGTCCGTGCAATGGATGATGGGAAATGCAGTCCAGTGTGCTGTGTGGTGTGAGATTCAATATGATGGAGAAGCGACCTCTGGTGGCTATCGGGCGGAAGGCCACAGACCAGATTCGTGACACATGGAAACAAAAATGCTGCGATGGATCTCCGGCATCACGCGCTTTGACCACATCTGTAATGATGACGAACGGTATGCAACGGTATGGTGTTGCCTTAATATCTAACAAGCTACGTGAAGCCATGCGCGTAGTTAGTTTTTTTTATAGCCCCGGATCTCAAAAAATTTAATTTATTGATAATTATTATTTTATTTTTTATAATTTTGTATTTATTTTAAAAAATTGACCGGGTCTTTTAATCTATCCTTCGGAATCAATCATGTATTAAAGACGATTAAAATGTGTTCAAGCAGATCAAAGTTACTATGGTTACTATGGTTACAGCATGCTTGTATTTAGAGTGCGCACCAGAGGAGAGAGCCTGAAAGAGCCATCGGTTAACTTACAGCTTGAGCAGCATTGTTGTTTGTGGCTTCTGGTGGTAGCTATTATGGACATTAGACACTTTTTAAAAAGTAAAATAAGGAGTCATGAACAATACGAGGCGGATGAGAGGCAAGAAGAGTTATCTACTGGCGCCGTTCCCTCATCATTAAGCTCAGGTCGGGAAAGGCTCTTTAGCAAACCCTGGTCTAACTTACCCTGTACTCACTGTGGTATTAATGCAGAACATGTACTGTATATATAAAGTACGTGGGACCTTACTATTTCGCCTATAGCTAATCCATTTTGTGAGCCATAATCCGTTTCTCGTGAAGAATGTAGATGAAGTAGCCTATACATCTGATTTGGCGACTGAAACACGATGTGTAAATTAACACGCTTTATTCCCCTCAGATGGATAGCTAGCTAGATATCACGGGCCGTATTACAGGAAGAGTCTAAGATAGGATTTTCCCCAATTGGTATTACCGAAGCAAATACTAAATAACTTTAGGAATCCAATCTTGCTTCATCCTATCTTATTTCAGGTTAGGTAATCCTAACATCGCTAGCATCGTAAGTGAATAGCGCATCAGGCGCGAGTGATTTCAATGCAAAGACGCGTCCTCATTCGCACGTCAAGTTCGCGCGAATTGAGCGTCTGGCTGTAATATGACTAAAATGCCTGGTGTGGTTCTAATGCACAACAAAGCAAATCTTTCACATAAAAACTCGATTTTAATATATGAGAGATACTCATTTTGTATTGAATGCTATTTATTCCATATATATTCTAGATTATATGAAAGATTATTATTTGAATGTAAAACAACAAACACTTAATGTATAAGAACAAAAAAAAAAAATCACAGGACAGGTTTCACTTTTGGAGGTTGGCTCCATTTATTATCAAAACAAGATTAGGTGGGTGCGGGCGAGGGTGAAAGAGCAGCCATGTAAACGAGTTATTAAACACTATCTGGTGGAAAAGTAAAAAATAGGACAGCTTAACAGTTCCTAAAGTTAGGAGAGTTTATTTAAGATTTTACAAAGTTAGGAAGATTCTGTAATACACTTTTCCTATCTTAAGTTAGGAAAATATCTGTAATGGCCTTATTCCTAAATCAGTTCCTAACCCTTATTACAATGGTTACCAAGCAGTTAAGATTGCCCCAGTCTACCATACTTTACTTTTAATAATAAGCAGAAATGTCAAGTGAGATTTCTAGCAGCAAGGTGGGCTGCTGCTTATAATAATTTTAAGAACGACAACTGCTCCCGGCAGTTCTAATATAATTTAAGGGTAAAATTCAAATACAGAACAAAAAGTACACAGACAATATGTAAATAGTAAACATGGCCGTGTAAGAAAGGACATTCAGTTGCATTAATATTTACAGGATCTAGGTTATAATGGTGATATTGCCTTTTGAAATTTAGATTTTATACTAGTAGTCAATAATGGAAATTGTATCTAGCAGTGGCAATAATAATCAAAATACATTTATGTATATAGGAGGATTTAATTAGACACATGGCATAACAAGTACAAAATAAATAATTGTAAACTAATATAGGACAATAAAACAGAAGAAGAATACAGTTGATAGAGTTGCTGTGGATAGATAAAAGTAGAGGGCTTGAACTTGTCGTTTACTGTTGCTTTACAGACGAGCCAGGGAGGAGAGATGAGGGAAAGACAGGAGAGAGCTCTAAAGAGACAGATTTAGGAAGCCCAGACACAGGTCCAAAGCAAGTTAAAGATGTCCAGTTTCCTTCCAACCATTTTGGACTTCAGAAAAGGTCCTTTCAGAAGAGCTGGTACAACACTTTTAAATGGCTTGAATATTCAGTGAGCCAAAATTCCACCTTCTGTTTCTGCTGCAGATTGTTCAGCAAGCAGGAAGGTAGGCTCAACAAAGACGGTCTGGCCTCTAATGGCTACACCAACTGGAAGAGGGCTTTAGATTCGTTTAGGGACCATGAGAAGACTGTGTTACACAAGGCCTCCATGGTGGCATGGATGAGCTACAAAGCAAGCAAGATTCATGGTGACGTTGCTGAGCAGTTACAAGCTGCTAGTGTCGCTGAGGTTTGCGAAAGAAGGGAGTATCCCCGCCGCATTGTTTCAGTTACCGCCTTTCTAGGCAAACAGGGCATTCCCTTTCGTGGCCACAGTGAAACGGATGACAGCCCTAACAAAGGGAACTTCCTTGAATGTATGCAGCTGCTGCAAAAGTTTGACCCTTTCCTGCAGGCATACAAAGCTCCTGCCAATACTACATACCTGTCACCTTCTTCTCAAAATTAATTAATTGGATGCTGCTCCATGGAGGTCACAGCACAAATAATTAAAGAAGTAAAGGAATCAAAGATGTATGCGGTAATGGCAGACGAAGCTAAGGATGGGCACACAGAGCAACTTGTTGTTTGTGTGCGATACGTTTCACTTGAAGGTGACATCAAGGAGAGATTTCTTTGCTTGCAGAAACTGGATGGCTATGGTGCAGAAGCAATCACAAATGCTGTCGAGCAAGTTCTTGTCTCAAACGACATTGCTGAACTGAAAGTGGTGGCCTAAACATATGACGGTGCAGCAGTGATGAGTGGATCTGTTCGAGGAGTGCAAGCTCGTTTCCGGGAAAAGCATCCAGAGGCTGTCTATGTGCATTGCTATGCACATGACCTAAACCTGATCCTTTGCCATACTTGCAAGGCCATTCCTGAAGCCAGTGATTTTTTTGATCTGCTTGAGAACCTCTACTCTTTTTACAGTGTGTCTATAGTCAACCATGATCAGTTTGCTGCCATTCAGAAAGAGCTCCACATTGAGCAGGGAGAGCTTGCACAAATATCAAACACCCGATGGTCATGTCAGTTGCGCTCTGTTAATGCACTCCTGAAGAATTTTCCTGCCGTCATGAAATCCCTCCAGATGATCAAAACACCAACAGCACTGGGTCTGCTTTCAAAAATATCTAAATTCCCTGTGGTCTACCTGTTGGTTGTGTTCAAAAAGTTGCTTGGCATCACTGAAGGGTTTCACAAGGTTCTTCAGAAAGAAACCATTGACTTGGCACAGGCAGTGCAAAAATGCTGTCCATGACACCCTGGTCAGCCAGCGAACTACACAAGTGGCTGAAGACATCTATGCCATGACAAAGACAACATGTGAGGAGAACAACATCCAGGAGCCCTCTTTCGGTCAAAGAAGGAAACAGAAGAGGATGGAAGACTTTGTTGTGGAAGTCTCCTGTGGATCCAGCTCAGACCTGCTCAGTAATTCAGAACATCTCAAGCAGAGGCTTTTCTATCCTTGCATCGATCGGATGACATATGAGCTGGGAAATCGTTTTTCCAGTGTTGGGAAAGAGGTCATGATTGGCATTCAAGCATGTCACCCAGCCTCTGATACCTTCCTGTGCATGCAGTCTCTAGAGAAACTGGCCTCGCATTACAACATCCAACTAGTCCCAGAAGAGGTCTTGGTGGCAAAAAGCTTTTTGAGCAGGAAAGGGCCAGAAGCCATCCCAGACATTCTGAGTGTGTTCAAGATCCTTGATCCCATGATGTTCCCATCATTGAAGGTGATCTTACAGGTGGCCATTACCATTCCAGTCAGTAGCTGCAGCTGTGAGATATCGTTTAGTGCTCTCCGCCGACTACATACGTGGTTGAGGCGCACCATGGACCAGCAGAGAATCAATGATCTGGCAGTGTTGTCCATTGAGAGAGACTGGGCTAAGCCCCCAATGTATCAAGACCCTAGCAACGCCCCTGCGTGAAGCCCAGCTTCGTTGGTACGGCCATGTCCTGCGCGCTGACAGTACAAAGCTTGCCAAAATTGGCTTCCAGTTGGAAGTCAGCGGAAAGCGACCGAAGGGACGGCCGAAGCAGCGGTAGCTCGACACGTTGCACAGCGATCTCAAGCTTACCGGTTTGCACCCCAATCAAGCCGATGAGCGTATCAGATGGCGCCAGCGATCCAGAAAAGCAGACCCTGCTACTATGTGGGACAAACGCTAAAAACAAAGAAGACGTCGATGTACATTTTTTCATCCTGATTATGCTTGTTCAGCACTTTGGCAAACAATTTCTGTTTTTAAAAAGTGCTCTATAAATAAACTTCGATTTGATTTGAACATGTAACGTTACAAAAAAAAAAGAAAGAAAAAAAAAAAGAAGAAGAATCAAGATTTCAGATAATGCAAAATGTAATAAGGTTCAGAGTGTCATTTATTTTATCCCTTTAGCATAAATGCTGATGTAAATACATTGTGTCATATGTAAATTGTTATGATATGTTATGCTTTTGTGTGTGTGTGCCTTCAGGTCGTTTCTGGACATGGTGAAGCTGTTTGTGTTCAGTTATTTTTTCTGGATGGTGTTATGTCTAATCTTCATCACTGGAACCACAAGAATTAACATCTTTTGTCTGGGTTATCTGGTGGCCTGTTTCTACTTCATGCTGTTTGGAGGCACATTGCTGCTGCAGCCGGTGCAGTATGTGCTCAGACTGTGGGACGGTCTCATAGTGTACACCTGTGTGGTCATCAGCCTCAAGAACATGCTCTCAGTAAGCACATCTCTTGAGTGTTTCGTCATGCCCTGTGGCATGAGACTGTGACCAATAGAGGTCGAAAAATTTAATATAACCATGCTATGCCACTCTGGGAAATTCACCCAGAGAATAACATCATTTCTGCCAATTAAAGGCAATTTCTATAAGGTCAACGATAGCACAAAGGGTTCAGAGATGTAGTTTTTGAGTTCATATGTTGATTAAATGCCATGCACGGATAAAATCAGATCAATAAATAGATATGGTTTTATTAAATCCCAAACATATAACCCTACAGTGGATGTAAAAAGTCTACCCAAGAAACAGAAAGGAAAATGGAGAATAATGAGTGTAGCAGCTGCTGTTCATGACAGTAGAGTTTGCTATCCTAGGTACCACCAAGAGTTTTGTGAGTTTGAAAAGCATATTGGATTATAGCACGATAAATACACTGAAGCTAAACAATTTAGGACCTTATAAGTAAATGGCAATACTTTATAATTGATACAAAACTTTATCAGCTGCATTTTGGATCACTTGTAGCTTGTTAATTGAGGATGAAGGACAACCAGCTAGTGATGATTACACTAATCTAGTCTAGAGGTCACTAATGCATGAACTAGCTTTTCTGCATCAGAATCAGAGAGCATGCTCTGGAGCTTAGCGATGTTTCTGAGCTGGAAGAAGGCTGTTTTTGTAAGATATGAAATATGATTATCAGAAGACAAGTTGCTGTCTATAACACCCAGGTCTTTAACTGTAGAGGATGGAGTTACAGTACATCCTTCTAAATGCATATTGTATTAAATATACAATACACTATATACTTGTAAATATATAAACTTCTGTGTACAGGTTTTTGGCCCAAAAAGTAATGTCAGTAGCACTTTATTTTACAGTCCTGTTTCCCATGTTCACACTATGTACTTATTACTATTATTACAATAACTGGGTTATAACTAGGTACTAACACTGAACCGACCACTAAACCTAACCTTAACCCCTGCCGTTACCTTATAGTACTCAGTACTTTCTTAGGTAGGTACAAGTAACTGTAAGTGCAACTGTTATATATCTTATCCGAATTTAAATGAAGAAAATGACTGGTCATCCAATATTTAACAATCTGTCAAATTGGATAATTTCGAAATTTCACCTGGTCTTGAAATATTTTTCAGGAGTATCATCTGCATACAATGGAATCTAATCCCATGTTTTCTAATAATATTACCAAGAGGCAGCATGTATACTGAAAATAGCTTGTTATTCCTCTGAAGTGTAAGTACTTCTTGTGTTTGTGTGTGTGTGATCAGCTTGGCTCTTGTGCTTATCTGGAGAGTCTACAGAAGAACGGCTGTTGGCTCATTCAAGCTTTTAGCATGTTCTGCACCATCAAAGGCTACAGTTTACGTGAGTAACCTAATGGAAAAGGATTCCTTGTAGAGTCATCATATCATTAGTCAAATTATATCATTATACTGTGTATATACATATCATATCATTAGTACACCACTGGAAATGTCATATTTAATTTATATTTTCAAATATATAAAACTTAGCATAATGGGAAATCAGTTGACCAGAGGCATTACATCAATTAAATGTGTTATATGATTAACATATGTGTTTGTATAGCTAAGCCTGACAGTCAGTGTGAACTGCCGGAGGGTGAAGCTGGTATCGTCTGGGACGCGATCTGTTTCACTGTGCTGTTGGCTCAGAGGAGAGTCTTCCTCAGCTACTACTTCCTCTATGTCGTGTCTGACCTTCAGACCTCAAAGATCCTTGCTTCAAGGTATTCAAGGACATCTGACAACATCTAACCCGTAAACATTATTAACAACAATAGAAATGTAAAAACATGTATGAAAATGATCACAATAATTTATTTATAGAAAAAATGTCAAAAAGCAGTAACAGAGTAGTCTTACATAATATACCATCTAGGTTTATTCTAATATTTCTTTATTTTAAGAGGTGCAGAGTTGTTTGAAGCCAAAGTGAAGAAACAGGTGGCAGCAAGATTGGAGATGGAGATAAAATCTGTGGAGACACTGAAGAAACAGTATGGAGACATTTTATTATTATGTTTTTGTTACCGATTAATGAAATACTTTAACATTGTAAATACGTGTAAAGCCGGTTTCATTCTTGTCCCACAGGATGGAGAAAATCAAGTCAAAACAGAAGAAAGCTCCTCATGAGCAAGAGACATCCTCTGCTGTTCATCCCGAATCCTCACATTTCCCCAAGCAAAATGGTAGCCCACTTTGAACAGATATTTTAATATTATATAGTTAAGATGAAATCCACATGTTGGTATAAACTATAAATCGTCTTCTCACCGGTGCTTCTTTCATCTGCCAGACCAGATCACAACATCACCAATCTGAATAAAACTTAATGAACATGATCAAATATTATATGATCTCTTTAATGTAAAGAGTGTCCTGACGTGTCTTTGTGTGTGTGTGTGTGTGTGTGTGTGTGTGTGTGTGTGTGTGTGTGTGTGTGTGTGTGTGTGTGTGTGTTTGCTTATGTTCAGATGGGGACTGTGGCTATGATCTGTTTGAAACTGACAGTGAGGAAGAGGAAGAGGAGGTGAAGGACAGGACACAGGACAACATTTTACCTAAGAAGAAAACTGCTTTTCAGGTATAAAGAGAACATAAGTATGCATTCACACAATACTATTCACAAAGAACACAATTTATAGGGATAAATAGATTCATATATTAAATAAATCTTACTACATTGTAGGGATTCTCACACGTGGCACCAAAACATGTTTTGCGTTTTAGTCGCATGTCACTTAAGTTGAGTGTGAGTGTCAGATGAGCCTTTCATTATTTAATTACAGGAGTAACACTTTAGAATAATGGTCCATTATTAATAAGTAACTATGCAGGAAGTAAAACAGGACAAATGATTAGTACTACATTAACACTTCAGCTACTACTATTTACTTCATTAGTTAATAGGTGATTAGGTAATTATTGATTACCTAATAAGGAACTATCTCCTAAATTCGATATTACATACTGATTAGTTAAGCTTGTTTCATATTAGTTAATAGTAGTAGCTGAAGTATTAATGTAGTACTACTCATTAGTCGGATTTCCATGAGAATGCTCAGAACTCATGATTCAATAAATGTTAAAAACTGTATATTTCACTACATGGTGGCAGCACGAAAACCTGCATCTTACCTTATGATCCTCAAATGTAGTTTGGCGCTCAGGAATAATGCCCTAATCTATATTCAGTTTTTCAACGATGTCTGCGTGTGTCACATGAGTTCAGCGACATGCTGCCACGTCACTCGCTCCGTGCGAAATCGGCTTTTGAAATATATAAATTTCTTTGTCACAAACCACATTTGGCAACATATAAAAATGAAATAATCTTTAGAGTAATTTTATGAATAAAGGTGGAAAATTAAAAACATGTTGAGAAGCAAAACTTTATTTCATGTTGTGGCAGAGGGTTCTGCAGCGCATTCAGCACTATAGTTCCCACGGACATCAACACGTTTGATAAAATTAACACAACTACTAAATCAACACCATGATAAATGAATAAAGTGCTTAAGATGTAGAAAATGCATGTGATTAAGTTAGGGTGTGGATATGGCAGAGTTAAGGTATCTTCTGGAAAGATAAAGTGTTGATTTTCTGAAACTAATAAGGGGAAGATCCTTATTAAGCATCAACAAATAAATGAAAGATTATGTGTTATCAACTGGTATTATCTATATAACATCTAATGTAAATTAGAAAATCATATTCTGTTCATATACAATGCCAAGGTCTCTAGAAAGAGGTTTGGTTAAGTAATTCCACGTGGTCAAATAAGAATTCTAGTGGTGACGTCTTCCACTGGTTGTGCTGGGTAACGATGAAACCTTGAACACGAACACTGGAGCAACAAAAGGGCCCAAAAATCTGGAACGTGCAGATGAGGCCCTGAAGAAGGTGCAGAAGGTCATTGACAATCTGGAACCTGCAGACGAAGGTACTCTAAAGTGGAGGTTTTCTCGCCAGTGGAGCTTAACCTTGTGGCAAATGTGTCTGTATGTCTCCTGCCTCCCTGGGCCAGAGACTCAGAGCTTGGTCAGTCTGCTTTTGTCTCTCTGGCATGCAGTCTTGGCATCTGTTATTAAGACTCTGGATGTAGTGTGTCTGTTAATGTCTCTTTCCTCACAGACTGGAGACTCAGAACGTGGCCGTCTCTGTCGCTGCCTCACAAGCTGTAGAATCAGAGCAGGGAATCTGTAATGTCTCTCCTGAAAGACCGGAGACCAGAACTTTGTATTTGTTAATGTTTCACTGGACGTGCCGCAGACTCCAAACTTTGTATCTTCTATTGCTTTCCACCACTCTGGACGGACACTCAGTATCTGTTAATGTCAAACATAATGGGGAAAAAAATGAATAGTCATCCATGTATTCATTTGTATGGTAACATTTGAATTTGTGTAAGATGTCTAACAAGCCTTCAAACATTACAATCAGCAAATCCCAAACCAAACTGATTTTCATTTTATTTTTTTGTAGTGAGGGTGTGATCCTGAATCCATTAAGTTTCTCACAGATGTCTTTACATGTCATCAACAATGTAACAGATGATAATAATATATTATTTATAATTATTATATATTATTTGATAATAATAACAACTAAATAATTAACTCATAACAGTATAGTGGGCCGATACGGAAGCAAATACAGCTACTGGTAATATTCTCTTTCACCAACAGTTGGCATACATGGCTTGGACGTCAGGTGCCAAGGCGACCCTGAGAGACCATGAACTTCAAGAGGAAGAAGAGCAAAGAAAAGCCAAAAGACAGTTGCACAGACAAGAGGGTACAGTTTCTGAACTATGCTTGCATGAAATACCAAGCTTGTGCTTGACTTGTGGAATTATTACAAGGTTTACTCTGTGTCTTAAATTTTCTGTGTAACCAACTGCTCGTTTGATCTCATTCAGGAATGATTTGAGACAGCACTTCCACTAAATATCACTTGATCTCTCTGATTCTTTTTTAAATAAAAGAAAGTCTATCTTTTCTGATTTTATATTTAAACTAGTGCTGTCAAATGATTAAAATATTTAATCGCAATTAATCACATTAATGTCATAGTTAACTCGCAATTAATCGCTCATTTTTATCTATTCTAAATGTCCCTTGATTTCTTTTTGTCCCATTATTTTTTTTCTCATTTTAATGCTCTTATCAACATGGAAAAGTGGATCGGCAAACTTTTTTTTTTTTTTATTGAAAACAACATTGACTTATACTGTAGTGTTCAATTTCACACTAACATTCACACTCGGAGCAAATAATCACATCAGAGAATTTCGCATCAGCTGTGCTTGGCCATCCAGTGGTGTTTCAGACTGGACGCGCTGCGATGATCGCTCAGTTCACAACGACAGAACACACAGATCACTTTGGTCTTGTCAATGGAATCATTTGGCAACTTTTTAAAAGTAAACTTTCCATTCAGGATCTTATTGGCATCCATTTCGGCGTCTCACGCTCGCCATCCACTCAATTGTAACGCTAACCTTCTACTCTTCGGCCGGCTCGCAAGCCCAAACAAGTGTGTGCGGCCGGCGTGCCTGTTGTTCTGTGTCCGGTCTAGCTAGATCCGGTGTGGTGGTGTAGTTTTTCTAACGTTACTAGTTGTTGCAACAGCATGTGAAAAAAACGACAAAGTTTGCTAGGCCAAAAAGAACGTAATCTCGCGATAAAAAAATTGACGCCGTTAAAATGGGTTTGCGTTAACGCCGTTAATAACACTTTTAACTGACTGCACTAATTAAAACATATAGGAAAAAAGTATAGAACAGAATCTTCCTATCTTACAGTAATTCTTAAGTTGGCTGCTGATGCAACAGAAACCAGCGGCACCATGAAGAGAATGATTGGGTAAAGGATAGATCTATCATCTAGAGTTTCATGACAGAACTTTGTATTAAGAAGAGGATCTATGACTTCTGGAAGCATCTTTTCAGTAGAAAAGGATGACAGGGATTGATCCTCAGGGATATAGTGCAATGTCCGATCCAACACTGTAACTGATGGTTGCATGGTCATTATGGCTGTGAATCTTTGGGTAGACAGCGAATTGATTCAATTCACGATTCATAGGTTTTCATTTTGCAAATCCAGAACGATTCACATTAAAATTCGATGCAATTTGATTAATGATTCAATTCTGCATTTTTATATGCATTCATAGGATTATTTGCAAGTTTTTGAAAGCGATACAGTTATTGTCTCAGTGTAAACTACAGAAACGTGAATATGTGAAAATAGTGATGATGTGCATGCGTATTACATGTTCAGTCTATAGGCACATCATTTATTTACAGAGTGACATTGCCATTGACTGGCCAGGCAGCAGAATTCAGCATTTTTTGTCGTTTTCGTGAATCCATGTGAACGGGGACACACCCTAAGTGTGACAGACAAGAGAGACATACAAAATGTCCAGAGCGGCCAGGATTAAAAAACAGGATTGTTTAACCGTATATAAAATGATATATAAATTATTTGTAAATTTGATAAATGCCATCGTCAGTTTTTTGAAAAAGTTTAGGTAAATACCTGCCCATAAAGGACTTCTTTGCCACTATAGCAATGTTATAGATATTTTGTTAATTTCTGGTAATCCTGCTTCCCCAATGTCCAGCCCTGTACAGTTGCTGCATTATGTATATACTGTCTTTGTTATACTATCTTATAGCATATTTAATATATATTTCATATTTAACAAAGTGACAGGGTGCTGAGAAGGGTTTTATCCAACATATACAAGGGAAATATCCATGAAAGCATGTAAATGTATATTAAGGAAGTGTTTATTGTTATATCACAGCCATGGAGAAAGAGGAGTCTGATGAGGAGCAGCAAGAGGAGCTCAGTCTAAATGAAGAGGAAGACAGAGGTAAAGCTGCTGTAATGTAATATCCTTCTATATTAATTAAAGACTATAAAGGAGAACTTGTCTTTTCTTTTACTAAACAGTAACCACAGCTCCTAAGTTAACACACCTGAGGTACAACACGTAATCTCCCATTTGCAAATGCTCCCCCAGATTTCTGTTCAATATGGGTTGACTTCTAAATCACTCGTAACAAAATTGACTGAGACTGTTTAACATATTAACAGCGGCTTGACATTGTGAGTACGGTATTGCAGTAAATGTCATTGCATCTCTTGCCTCCTTATCTCACTGCTCAACACTACATTGGTGGCTAAGGAAGAAATAAGATAAAGATAGATAAAGATGTCAACCATAGTGTGAAAAGTGTCATTTTGGCAGCTTGAAGAGATGCTCTTTCTGCTGTGATGTTTTGAGAATACTGAGACTTGAATTCAGTACTTTTGTAGTACAACATGCCTTTTTGTCAAAAGACACAACAGTCTGCATATTTAAAAAAAAAAATATTTAATTTTTTTTTTTTATAAGAACTTGGAATGGAATTATCCTCAACCAAAAAATTATATTGAGTTAAAGGTACTTAATACCTTGTAACATAAAAAAAAAAAAAAAAAGATTACTCAAAAAAATTCAGTGCTCCAACTACTTGCATTGTACACCTGGAACCAGTTAATCTTATCTATTTCAGTTAAAGTCCACAGCTATCATAGCACATGCTAAATGGAGCTTACTTATGGGGCCCTATCTTGCACCCAGCGCAAGTGACTTTGTACACCGACATATGTATCATTCCTATTTTGCACCCGCGCAAAACGGACTTTTCCCTCCACAGAAGCACGTCGGTAAGTTAGGAAATACACTTGCGCTCCCGGGGGCGGTTCAGCGCAAAGAGGCGGCGTGTTCCGGCGCAAACGTTCCCTCATGCTATTTTGCAGGTTTAGAAAACAATTGCGCCACTAACCAGGAAAAAATAGTTTAAAGTCAGTGGCGTGTCATTCATATGCTATTTTAAGGGCGCATGCTTGGCCATAATCAATGTAGCGTGTGCACAACGCACATACACTTTGATTCTCTCATCTACACAGAAGCAGCAGTTTTCATTTTTGCAAATCATACATTATTACGATAGATAGATAGATAGATAGATAGATAGATAGATAGACAATTTATTATAAAAGCATACATCTAGCTTACACATTTACCCAAATTATCATACGCCTGTTTAACCGAAGTTAATTTGGGTGGGTTTCTCCATTTCAATGTAACTTCTCTCTTTTACGGCCGTGACGAGAGCGTTGCTCTCCTCGGCTGTGAACCGCTCCTGGCGTGCGCCTGGCAAATCCGCCGTTACAATAGCAATCCGCCATGGAACAAGCGCGTCTGCTCTTAAAGGGAATGTGAGATGACGCTCTGATTGGTTTATTTCACGTTACGCCCAAACCACACATTTACATTTAAATTTACATTTAGTCATTTAGCAGACGCCTTTATCCAAAGCGAACACCTATGAATAATGAAGCTACTTCAGACCAACCCATTTTAGATTTACGCCGGGCGCAAGAGTCATTTATCCCGCCGGGAAAATAGCAACAGCGCCGAGACCCGCCCACAAAGTTACTTGCGTTTTGCGCTTGACACTTGCGTTTCAGATCGTTAAAATAGGGCCCATAGAGTTAATGTAGTGTTCAGCTTCATGTATCTACTCTTCAGGACAATGGTAACCACAAAAACTTCAGTCTACTACCCAAATTCCAAAGGTATCAAGACAATTTTATTAAGTTACAACAAGTTTTGTAAAAATTCACTTAACACAGAAATTTTTATTTAAATTACATACAATATTAAGTTAATGTAATGATCAACATCATGAGCCACATTTCTACTGTCGGGCCAAAAGCGAGCTGCTAGTGCGGGCCAGGGCCAGTCGTGTTTCCACTGTCACATCCGGGGCTTGACGCTTCTGAATACCTTGGCCCGAAGCGGGCCAGTTTATCTGTCAGTACGTCCCACCTCTTTATACAAAGGAAGCTCCAGAAAAGTCTGATATTCATATTTAGCTCCGCATGTGTCATAAAATAAAGCATCTCTGGTTTTTCTGGAGCTTCCTCTGTTTCTCTGACTGAAAATATAACTGTATTGGGAGAGAGTGCTAAAGCTCCTCAGGTCGTATTTTTGGTGGCATATTTGTAGAAATGATAATTCTTTCTAAATGTGATTTAGATTTAAGCCATTGCTACTGTCCTGTGACTACAAATAAACAGAAACAGACGCGAATTTAGTACGTGTGTCCTCTTTCTTTTGTGAAATAACGGTAAACCACTTTATTTCTGTGTGATGTGCAATCTTGACACAAATGAATTCATTATGATCAATGTATCACTTTTTATTGTAAACGTGGTATAACATCGATGCTTGGGTTTTAAGTCTTTAACTAAACAACAAAAATGGCAGCAAACGGTCGCTTTTATAATGTTTGTTTGCGATCTCGCTAGTTTCCAGTGATTTCTTTCAGATTAGTTTTTTTGATAAAACTTCCATTTGTTGGTGAAATGATGGGTTTGCATTATTGCATTAATTCAAGTTGGAAACACAACTTAATTGAATTAGCAGGTTGGAGAAAAAGATTCAGATTATAGAAATTAGCACATATCTTGATCATTAATGCACATATGCATTTAATCATTGATATTTTAATTGTTTTCTTTAACCATTTTTCTCTCTTTTTCTTGTAGAGCACATATTTAAGAGAATTCTTGACACAGTGAAGTTTCTCTGGGTTTTCCTACTCTATCTTACTGAGGATGCAATATCAGGTCTGAAGTCGCTCTGTAAGGACAGCTTGGACATCTCTAAGGTGCTCCGGCTTGAGAAAACTCTACTGAGCATTCAGCAGAACAAGGTGATGTTAACATTCAGCCAGTTATATTTTACTCCATTGCACTGAAATGAAAGAATGTTTCGATGATGATTATAGCAGGGGGTTAAGGCTTTATTTCCCAAAATATGGAGTATTTCTGAACATGAGATGCTAGGAAAAAAGGGGGTGGTGATGAAAATGAAACCCATGTCCCAACAGGACACCTCATCACCTATTTGTCAGAAGCATGTTTCCTTAACAGACTTGACTTCATGTCATGACTTCAGCCCTATGAAGGGCTGCTTCCGTCTGGACAACCGAGTGCCTGGCTGACCTACCACACTGGCCAATGCATTTAGTTTAACATGCCTGAAAATATTAATTTTTTACTGAAATATTACTGATTAATAATATGTATAAACATATAGACACAAGAGTAAAACAGTGAGCAGGATTTTTTTTCTCTTAGTTCTATAGTAGGCTATATATAGACCGACCAACCGACCCCTTTTTTTTTTTTTTTTTTTTTTTGGCTGTTACGGTAAACCAAAATATTTTTAAGGATGGCCTCAGTAGGCATCGCTTGGCACTGATTACATTTACACCATCAGCTGTCCAATGCTCTCTGTCTTTCAGAAGCAGACTGCGGTTGTGTTGCAGCATCTTCCATCTCTTGTAGTTCAATGTCTGTGTATTCTGGTTCAAATAAGTATGGTTGGTTAAAAAAAAAATCTAATCTTCATCTACATCGAAATCTGCGGACATATTTACGAATACAGTTTTACATAAAGCGCGCGTCTTCATCTGCTTGTAAACAGACCGTTTTGCGCTCCCGGCAATGTCGGGACGTCATCTTGTACAGTAGATGGCGATAATACTCCTAAGGAGTGAGCAGCCAGTAACAAGTAGTAGTAGAAGAAGAACGCCGTAATCTCAGTTCTCGCGCATGCGTCGTGGCGCTCCCGTGAACTCTCGTCAGAGGCCCACATTGAAGAACACTAATAGTTGAATAAAGTCGTTATTTTTGTTGTTTTTTCGCACAAAAAGTATTGTCGTCGCATGATAAACTTAATGTAGAGCCACTGTAGTCACTTGGACTATTTCAACATTTTCTTCACTGACTTTCTGGGCCGGCGAGTTTCGGTCCCTCTGGAAGCCTATGGAGGAGTGAGATAGCTCTCAGATTTAATCAAAAATATCTTAATTTGTGATCCGAAGATGAACGAAAGTCTTACATGATTGGAACAACATGAGGGTGAGTAATTACTGACAGAATTTTCATTTTTGGGTGAACTAACCCTTTAAGTAGAAATTTTGGGTATCTATACTTTACTGGAGTAATTATTTTTCAGACGACTTTTTACTTCTACTCCTTACCTTTTCACGCAATTATCTGTACTTTCTACTCCTTACATTTTAAAAATAGCCTCGTTACTCCTAGTTCATTTTGGCTTGTTTTCATTCCGGCTTGTCGTCGTTAAAAAAAAATTGGCCAATTACACAAACGGTTAATAGATCTGAGTCCCGCCTCCTGAGCACACATCGCTAAACTGATTGGCTTTGTGTTTTCTTTCTAACTTGTGAGAGGCTGTAGTCGGTTGTGCGAAGCGCCAAAACTCCTCCGAGTCCTAAGGAAACCTAGATGCGGTAAGCGAGGGAGAACGTTTTTTTTTTACAATATAATGACAATCGTAACATAACACTAACATAATCGTTAGTGTGTGTGTGTGTGTGTGTGTGTGTGTGTGTGTGTGTGTGAGAGAGAGAGAGAGAGAGAGAGAGAGAGAGAGTGTGTGTGTGTGTGTGTGTGTGTGTGTGTGTGTGAGAGAGAGAGAGAGAGAGAGAGTGTGTGTGAGCGTGATAGAGAGAGAAAGTGTGTGTGTGTGCGTGAGAGTGAGTGAGTGAGAGAGAGAGACAGAGAGAGAGAGAGAGAGAGAGAGAGAGAGAGAGAGTGTGTGTGTGTGTGTGTGTGCAACTCTACATTATAGGGTCAAAATATCCCCACAAAGATGTCAATATCCGAAATCCTTGTCCTTTTGGGGATTTTTTTTTTCTTCAGAAAACAGCTTATAAATCAGACTTTTGTTTTTTGAAAATGTAAAAATGCAGACAGTTTTCTGTGATAGGTAAGGTTAGTCTTATGGGGGGTAGAATACACAGTTTGTTTGTACAGTATAAAAATCATTCTATGGAAAGTCCCCATAAAACATGAAAAAAATAACATTGCTTGGTCTGTTGAAGACTGGTCTTGTTGAAATGAGAGGCCTGTTGATCAAATCATCCCAGTCTCATCAGCTGGACTGAAAGAAGTTTCAGTGCTCTTAGGAAACTGAAAACATGGCTCAGAGGTCACAAGTGACACTTGACAGTATTGCTGTGTGTGTCGTGTCCAACAGGACAAACTGGACAGTATTGATGTGAAACATATGCCAACAGTTCATTTCTGTTAAATGATTAGTTCACTTAGTTAAAAATGAAAATTCTGTCATCATTTAATCACTCTCGAGTTGTTTCAAACCAGTTTCTTTCTTCTGAACACAAAATAATATATTTTGAAGAATGTCGATAACCAGACAGTTGATGGTAGCCATTGACTTCCATAGTATTTTTTTTTCCTACTATGGAAGTCAATGGGGTCCATCCACTGTCTGGTTATCGACATTCTTCAAAATATATTATTTTTTGTGTTCAGCAGAATAAATAAATTCATACAGGATTGAAACAGTTTGAGGGTGAGTAAATGATTTTCATTTTGGGGTGAACTATATCCCTTTAATGAAAGATGCAGTGTGTTTGGCCTCTTCAAAAAGCAAGGAACAAGACAGTATTGCACTATTGCATTGCACTATGAGCGCAGTAAAGTTAAGTCTCTGTTAAACTGCCACCATGTCTTTATTAGTTATTTGTAACATTACAGAATTAATTAATTTACGTATTGTTAAGGTCAATATAGACTAAAAACCTTAATACATTATCCTATTAATTTCTTGATTCCTCCGCTTATTTAGCTTATTTATTTAGAAAATTAATTTTCTATGGGCATATATATGGCTGAAACAGGTAGCCTAGTGCATCATCCCAAATTTTTCAACATCAACATTTTAATATAATTATAGTCAAATATGGCCTTTAGAAAAATGTGTTTTTTTGAGGAGCTGGGGTAGTGCACTATATAGGCCCCTGTGGCGCAGCCTAAGCTTTTGTCCTTAATGGCATTTTTTTCCTTACATTACTTTTACTTTTATACTTTAAGTAGTTTTGAAACCAGTACTTTTATACTTTTACTTGAGTAAAAAGCTTGAGTTGATACTTCAACTTCTACAGAAGTCTTTTTAAACCCTAGTATCTATACTTCTACTTGAGTAATGAATGTGAATACTTTTGACACCTCTGCTATTTAATAACGTATATTATACAGGACTGTTAGACAGATCGTAAACTAATGAACACAGAGAATGCGAGCACTGTGAGCTCAGGCTCTGGTGTTCTCAGCGTCGTTAAAATAAAAGTCAGAAGAAGAAGAAGAGGCCGTAAAATCCTTTCTTGTAGTATGAGGTTACGCACCGGTGTGCGGGAATGGAAGGGTTAAAGCCAGGGTTCTCAAGTTTTATCAAAAGCTTGGAGTGAGATCACATGCGGTTAGGGGAGGAGCCCTAATGGAGGCCCGCCCCCGCCTGTCCCCGCCCCCCAATTTTACCCATTGTTCATAATTAACCAGCACAAATTGAAATTATAACAATTGGTAAATCTGATAAATGACAGAGCAATTCATCACATCAAATATACTATTTAATGTTATATTTCAAATTACAAATATACAAAAATATAACAAATTGCCCCTCGTGAGAATTTTTTTTGCATTTTAATGTTAAATCCATCAATCTGGTGCACTTTGAGAGTTCAAAATTAAAAGCTCCAAACTATATTCAGTGTGCAAATTAAACAAAGAAAAATTTAAACCTCTTTTAGTTACAGTGTCTATTTACATTACACCTACTACATAATAATAGTTATAATATTAATCCTATGACCGTAATAGCCATATTTTGTAAAAACAAATGCACTAAAAAATAAAGGAAACTTTCATAATTAGATTTGTACCTATTTCTATACTTGAAAGAGATAAGCACATGATCTTTTATTTTGACGCAAACTGCATCAAGCTTTTATTTTGGCGGAAAACATGGTTTACAAACGCCTCTCATTAAATTTCTAGTGAATTGCGGTAATCGTCAAATATGCAGATATGGAAATAATCTGTAACTGGGTTATGGGTTCCTACACTCATGACATGGCCTAAGTGTTTTGAAAGTAGTTATGCTTACCGCGGATTATTCATCTCTCTCCTGATCCTCCTCACTATCATCATCATCACAGGAGCTGATGAAGGGCAGAAAACATACTGTATATTTTGACACAGTTTACAGTGTCTGCTTTAAGGGCCAGTTTCTATTGTTTCACGCTATTTCTCTGCACATTCCTTGCATTTCTTCTCCATCTCGCTGAATATTTTGACAGATACACACTGACACTGCTGCACGCTCGCTCACTCGTTTAAAGTTGTGATTGGGCCAGCCCAGTGTCAATCAAGAAAAGAACCAATGGGCCGCTGATCTACATGTTTCATGGGCTGGTCTGTCAGAAAAAAAAAACCTACTTTTTTTTACCAATGCATTACACCAGCACAAACCCAGCGCGTTCGCGCGATGTTGTTGGTTACCTAGTAACGAACGTACGGTGCGTGCACACTTTGTGTGCGTGCGCCTCGTACACAACGTTATAAAGCTTGCAGGACAACTTGGTTGGCATTGCCTTTTCAGCGTGAGAAATACATGGTGTGGCGTGTGAGCGTGTGAACTGGTTGAATTGCGTGTCTCACGGCCAATGCGTGAGACTTGAGAACCCTGAGTTAAAGCCTTTCTCCTTGATCAACAGTTACCTCTCCTTCTTATACCCTGAGCAAAGCAGTGTTAAACATGAGTGGAATACCAACACCGAAACCGACCGACAGGAAACCAAAAGATGAGTCAGATGAGTAGTGATCAAGAGGGGGAGAAGAACATTAACATATTCTCCTCAATGCATGTTTAAGCAATAGTACCTATATTGTATATTAGGATACTTTAATATCTCTATTAAGTTCACCACCGTTCAGTTCAGTGTATAAGCTGTCAGATGAGACCAAACATGGCATAGTTACATATTAGAACACACTAGTAAATAAACAGTATGTAGTTGAAAGCATATGTCCTGTGAAGCAAATGGTACAGACGTGTGTGTGAGGTGCAAACGACTCAGAACCATCCTGTGCCTGGAGTGTCCCAACAGTCCTCGATCCACATACTGATGAAACCCTTGCACTAGATAGGCTTTAGCATACTGTGATGATGAAGGCCATTGTGCCACGTTTAATTCACATGTACTGTATACCTTTAAAAGGATTTCGGAAGTACTAGGGCAGTAAAGAGTTCTGCCTATATTTGCTCAGCCCTACAACCTTCTCAGGGAACCACCCTGGTGGATAGTTCCTATAACTGAGTTCCTATAACTACCTGGTGAGAAAACGCCCCTAACATCCCATGTCCAAATCGACAGAGTTAAAAATGATTTACATCCATTTGAATTCTTCACTGAATGTTGAATTTGAAAGTGCTGTAGTGGAGGACAAACATTGCAAAAAACAGCCTCTGCATTATAAACAGCACTGATGAGCAGAAGAAATAATGCCAGTGCCAAGAATAAATCGCATGCGTTTGCACCTACACATCATAACATTACTAAATATTATGACTATTTTCTGTAGTAAAGGTTTCATATAAAGTCTAAATGGAGAATCTATTAGATTTAATTGTATTACAACTGTGACAAGCTGTCGAATGTGGCTTTGTCAGGCTGTGATGTCAAGGAAATATTATTGGCTGTTTTTCTTCATGGTATATCATTTATTTTGCAAAATATTTGAAGTTAAAATGACACTTCTTACTGTTTAGGGCAGGGATGTCACTCATGAAAGTATTCACCAGTTCTACAAAAACTGGCTCTCCAGACAAGACACAGAGGCATCATTGGACAAGGCTAAAGAGGATATACAGGAAATAATCTCCACACCTCCAGACATGAGCAGTTACCCACGTGGCTACGTCAAACTCAACAGTGTCCACTCATGGGGCAGCAGCCTATCCAGGTATGCTAATAACATTATACTTGTATAAGTATGAGAATGCAAACTTGAATGGGGTGACAGAGAAAGTTTTTGTGTAGTGCTTACAGAATCTAGTGACCTCAGGATGAATATACTGAAGTAGAAAACAAACAGGGGGTACACTCCTGTGGTGTAATTAACTGGTAAAACAAAAACAACTACATACAAATATGAACCAAAGGCAGTCTCAAAAACGCGGTTTGAAATCGCTGGTGAGAGAGAGAGAGAGAGAGAGAGAGAGTCATACGGTGGCCGAGAGAGCTCAACGCGCTGCAACTGAAGAAAACACATGCAAATAGAAAAACACCTGCAAATTAAGAAAACATCTTCATCAGTTTCACAACACATGTGTGCTCCAAATACTCACAACACAACCAAATACAGAAACGCGCTGCAAAAGTTCACAACACAACCAAATCAGAAACGCGCTGCAAATAGGACAGAACACAACGGAAAATGTTTCCGGGGAAGCCAATAAGTGACGGACCCGACTGGGACGTGCTTACAGCTGTCTACTTTAATTTCATTTTATTTATTATTTTATATTTGTTGCAAAACATACAGAGATTACACGTTTATGACATACAACTTTGTATAGCCTACAATATACAAAATGTATTTATAATATGTTCAATGTCATAAGAATACTAATCAGAAAAGAACAAGCTGAAGACTAAAATAAATTAAAGAAAAAAAGATAGAGAAAAAGAACATGAGGGAAAGATATTAATATATACATCAGTTACATTGTACACATTCATGTTATGTTAAAATAAGTTTCATTAGAAATGTTAGAATGAAGGGTCCAAATCATAGACAGTATATAAGAGGTCCAAATATGAGACGGCGCTGCGTTGTCATGGGAACATCCCAGGTGAAAATAATGAGGCAATTACATTGGCTTTCGTTGCTCCCTTCATCAAGTCCGTTCCAAACGGCTACATAATGGCACACAAGTGCCCCGCTCCCTCCAAAGTGCCCACTTCAAGGGCTCTGCCGTCTCCCCTTTTAAGGGAGTAACGTTAGGGCATAGGTAATGCTCAAGAGCAATAAAAAACGTCCCAGCCGGGTCCGTCACTTATTGGGTTCCCCGGAAACATTTTCCGTTGTGTTCTGTCCTATTTGCAGTGCGTTTCTGTATTTGGTTGTGTTGTGAACTTTTGCAGCGCGTTTCTGTATTTGGTTGTGTTGTGAGTATTTGGAGCACACATGTGTTGTGAAACTGATGAAGATGTTTTCTAAATTTGCAGGTGTTTTTCTATTTGCATGTGTTTTCTTCAGTTGCAGCGCGTTGAGCTCTCTCGGCCACCGTAGAGTCACCTTTATAGGTAAAACCAGTCTGTTACCACTGAAAACCTACATTCCACAGTCTCAATTACGAATAAAAAAATAATAACCACAATATAACTTAAAAAATCTACAATAGTTCATACTTTTAACCCCTTAACTGTCACACCCCTTTTTGAGAATGGACATTAAAATGCACTATTGAAACTTAAATGGTTGTAATTCAAGAATGCTTTGGAATATAGACCTAAGTTTGGTAAAGAAAACACTCAGCAGATTATTACTGAAGTGAAAACACTTCAAAGAATGAAAGTATGAAAAAGTTATGGAAGTTTAAATTTACAGTAAATCAAATATACTGTACTTTTTTTTTTTATTAAATATATATCTATAATATTATCTAAAAAAAAAAAAATGTTTACTATAAAATTACTATAAAATCAAACCCATATATCTAACCAAGTTGTGTTCCAAATTTGAATTTGATATCACAAAAATTGAAGTTCCCATGAGATTTTGTTTAGGTGTAATACCAAAAATAGCCACCGGGTGTCATACATTCCATTGAATTTATTGTATGCATTCTGCCGTAACAGATAATACATTTCTGTCCAAATATCACTTCTGTTACAAAATATGGAACCTTGAGACTCAGACCTTTCTGACAATGTGTTTTGTCAAGATTAGAAAAGGTTTTGATCATAAATTATGAAACCTGATTACGCCCAAAAGGGGAGGAGCTGGATAAAATAATTTAGAGTACCGTTTCTATGGTAACGCAACATCCATTTTTTCACAGGATGAATTCTGAGTTCGTAAGCTTTCAAATGATACCTAATTTATGATAACTACTAAAATATGTGATGTAATAAAAAAAGGCGATAAAAACCGATAATATTATATTTTAGAGGATAATATATATATATATATATATATATATATATATATATATATATATATATATATATATTATACTTTTTAGAGGATAATATTATTTTATATATTTTTTATTGACAAATACTAGATTAAATGTTTTATTATGATTTTTTTTATCACAAAAACCAAAGTTTCAATTATTAAGTCAGGGATCACTGGTGATCCCAGATTATTTTAGTTCAAAATATGTTTGAGATTATATATCTCAATATTAATAACAGTCTGGTTAATTTTGAGTCTTGAACTATAAACTCTCAAGGGTTGGCTTTCTAAATGTATGTGTGTTATGTTTCTATTCAGAATTACTTATGAGCAGTAACCTTTTTATTTTGGGCATTTCATGTATGCAGCACTTGCCAAAATTGGGGGTGATGAGGAAGGGGTTAATGTGTAGTGTGTTAATGTGTAATGTGTAGTGTGTACGTCGACTTTTTGTGATAAAGGTCAAAACTCCTGTTATGATTTAGATTTTATGAGGTGCACTCTTGTCATAAATTTAGCTATTACTGTTCCTACATAATTTGTAACTAAAAACAGTGCTAAAATATCTATTTAGGAGTCTTAGACCTTTCCAACGATATATAGTTTGTCATGATTAGATTAGGATTTAATTATAATATAATGAAGTAAACTTAGGCGTCCCGCTAGCGGGACGGTGACAGTTAAAATAATAGATAAACTGTACATAACACTCCATATATGGCCCAAGTATTCTCGAACATTGGTAAGCACCCTATCAGTTTGTAATATGCATCTTCTATCCTGAGCTTTGATGCTACCAAACCCTTGAACATCTACAAAGGATCTAATGTATCTTTACCAAGCATATTATTTTTCCTTGTTTTCCAAATAGTGAGTTTACCAGTTCCAAACACAAAATTTAATAAAACCAACATTTTTTTACGACTAACATAATATTTTGGCCCAAAAATTAACAGTTGATGAGATAAATCTTCACCTAAAGATGACACCCATTGAGATAAAAAAGAAAACAAATCACCCAAACGTACACATTGCATAAAAAGATGAAAAATGGTTTCATTTTCAGAACAAAATGGACCATCCACCCCTACATTTGGATGTACAATCCTCCACTGTAAGTCACCAGTCTGATTATCAATGGGGCATTTGTACAGTGACCGCCAGCTACCTTTGTGGGATATGAGTTGTTGATAAAAAAAGTCGTTGATCAAAATTCAGCTCTCCAAGCACTTATAGTTATAGTTTGTCAAAAAACAAAGTAAGCAGTTTCAAAAATCGAACAGATTTTCATCCTGATGCTTAAAATGTGGTCAAGTTTTACACATCCATCAGATATCAGCCGTGATGACAAATTGGTAGAGCATAAGTGTCTAGAAGGTAAAATGTCACTCTGAATGTCATATTATGAAAATTAAACGGTTTGCGAACTCTGTATAATGTTGAATTTACCTTTGTATGTTTTTCAGCTGCCAGACTGATGACACTCTTCTAGTAACACGCCAGCCAACTCAAGAAGACTTGGATGCCCTGGATCTTACACAAGTGGATGCTGTCCAGAACTGCAACAGTGGAGATGTCCTGTCCCAGTAAACATCAGTTTCTTCTTTTTTCACTGTCTAACTCAACAAAATAACCACTTTCTGTGCCTTGTACAATAACTCTCTGTTAGCACGCACTTATACAAGAGTGTGTCATTTCTGTTGTTGATTCATTTATTCCTCATAAGAAATCCTGATTACAACGAAGAGCCGAAGGATCATGATGAAGGATTTGAAAAGATAACAGATGAATGGACAAATGAAGAAAACACACCTAACATTGTGCAGCCAGAATTTCCCGAACTGAATCATCTGCATGAGGGACCAAAGGAAGAGATCCAAGAGTCCAGGATGCTCAATCAAGAGACCAGAGCACTTACTGCCAGCGAATTGCTGCTTAACAAGTGAGACACACACACACACGCACACACACACGCACGCACAACATGATTGGAGACATCACTGCAAGTATCATAGGTAAAAAAGTGAAACCAACACACAGTTGGACTTTATCAGTAAGGGTCAGCGGGTTGTTCTTGGATCTGGTCCTGTAAGATACTTTCAGATGAATCGGCTCCACTAATATTTTACAACATATCACCTTTTTGAACATTATATCTTGTGATGTTTAAAATAACGAAGGCACCAATGTTCTTGACTATACTACATTTTATACAGTTAAACATACTCACTTGACTATCTATGTGCTGTTTGACTGCCAGGCAGCTTCGTTTAATACCCTGCTCATGTGTGTGCTCCTTAAAATGAATAGTTCACCCAAAGATGAAAGAGTCTTCATTTTTGGGTGACCTATTATGACAGCTAAAATAGTAAAGCGGAAAAAAATATGTATTAATATGTTACTTCTTTCAAGTAAAATCATTCAATTCCATCCTTCCGCCAGTAAAATAGTCCCTGGCATCTAAAAAATTAAATCCTAATATAATCATGACAAACTATATATTGTTGGAAAGGTTTAAGACTCCTAAATAGATATTTTAGCACTGTTTTTTTGTCACAAATTATGTAGGAACAGTAATAGATACATTTATGACAAGAGTGCACCTCATAATGTGCAGTGCTGCGGTTACTCAGGACCATGTTTGGAAACACTGCATCAGTTCACAAACACACACCAGACACACATTTTAATATGGTGGTTTTCAGAAGGCCGTTTTCTAATTTCTCTGTTTTCACTTCCTTTATACAGAATATTTGATATTCCAGAGATCGAGGAGTCTGAGAGATTCTACTCTTCATTACCGTCTGGTGTGCGTCTCATCTTTGCTCTCTACAATTTGATGGAGTCTCAGTCAGAGATGTTCTGTTACTTTGTGATTATCTTTAATCACATGGTGTCCGCCTCTCTGCTAACACTGTTCCTGCCCATCCTCATCTTCCTGTGGGCCATGCTGTCAGTGCCACGGCCAACCAAGCGCTTCTGGATGACAGCTATCATCTACACTCAGGTCAGCATCTCTCCAACCGCTGCAGCTGATGTTAAACATCATTGACGAAGCCATAATCATTAGGCCACAACAGCCTAGTAGATTTATAATGATTCGTGAAGCACCTAATTGCTCCTACTGTAAACACCACCCAAGGGGCATCAACTCAAAACAAGGGTGCAAAGAATGTGTGCCATCTCCCATTATGGAAAGGAGCACCAGTAACTTTGAGCATAAGTTCACATTAAATTGCAGGTGATTTTTGTTCTTTATTGAACAAAGTAGTCCACTTTAGACATTCAGTGATTCAGCGTTTTACCACATACACTGCCGGACATGTGGCCTTGAACTGTTTCAATATATTTGGAGTATTTTCAAGGTTGTCTGAAAATATGCTTTATTTTTGTAATTCTGCTTCAGCATACTTCATGGTTTCAAAGACAAGGCTTAAGCCTAGTCCCAGACTAAAATGAATGTTTGAACAGTCTTAACTGAAAGCAGTGGCATTGTTTTATCTCAAGATACACACCAGTAATGGTTTTTTTTTTCCGAAGGCACGTTTTTTAAAAGTTACTTAAATGTCTTAAATGACCTAAGGCCTAATCCTGGCTTAATCTAAACCCTGTCTGTGAGACCAGGCCATAGTGCCCAGTTAATGTAGAATATTCTATCACCGTTTCCGTCAAGTTTAACATGAGGGTGTATGAAAGTCAGTTTACGAAACTCACAAGGAAGATAAAAAGGACATACAGAGTTCAATAACTGAGTTACAAATTGTATGCCAAACTATTGCTGTGCTGCACAACATGTCCTATAAACACACACCTCCGCGTTCTTTCCCTGTTGTGAGATTCTCTCTGTTCATTCAGATGGCTGATCCAAAGCCCTCAATCTGTAAACTGTTGTCATCAATTGAGTCATCCAGACAAGTTTTGATGATCACCATCATGTGAATGTTTCTATGTGCATGAAACTCACATTGGCTTGCAGCTCATCCAGTTTGTGGCGAAGGGAGCTAACAATACTTACGAGTATTTCAGTCAGTGGGGTGAATCTTTGAGCTCTCTTTAATCCGTGTCAAACTCCACGATTCTTATTTTCCTTTTCTGAACCCGTGTGCTCTCAGAAGGCCAGAATTATTCCTCAGGAATATTTCAAGCAGGATCAACAGAACCAACATTCGAACGCAAACCCAGCAGGAACGCCCTGGTCATCACAGGCACGCTCTCCAACAAGGCGCCTCCATACCCCATAACTGAAGCCACTCTTCCTAATAATATGAAACATTTGATAGCAGTCACTTTGTCCTTTTATTTTGACATTAGGAAACCACAGTTAGGAAACCTCTCTGGGCCACAGACTCAGAACTTGGACAATCTGCTTTTGTCTTTTTGGCATGGAGACACAGGACGTGCTGCATCTGTTATTGTCTTGTTGGACGAAGACTCTGAACATAGTTTTTGTTAATGTCTCTTTCCTCACAGACTGGAGACTCAGAACATGCTCATCTCTGTTGCGGCCTCACAAGTTGTAAACTCAGAGCATGGAATCTGAACTCAAAACTTGGTTGTATCTGTTCATGTCTCTGCCCTCATGGGCCGGAGACTCAGAACTTTGTATCTGATCACTGGTATTATGACAGAATTTTTATAGTTTAGTGTAAAATCTAACAGATATCTATTAGACTATTTTTATTGCAGCTGTAGCTGTCATAAATGGTACTGATCTGTATCTATTCCCCACTCTCCAAGGGTGCGATCTAATGTTCATTTTAAATAAATACATTTATGGAACTGCTGTTTTGACAACAACTTGGAGATCCAGGATTGTGGTGTGATTTAGATCACTCAGTAATCCATGTATGAAGACTGGTGCCCAGAGGTTGAAGGATCATTTTCCATTTACATTTCTAGCGAAGTGTTGTAGTCTTTAAATATCCGCTGTGTTATGAATAAAGCTAATTAGATCATTAAACATGTTATGCTGCTTTGGAAGTCTGTTACTTGTAGTGAGGCAATAGGGCAGCTGCCTTAGATTTCAGATGCAGACTGGAATTTAAAACACTTTTAAATTAAAGACAAAACACGATCCTCGAAATAAAATGACAAAACCATAACAGATAAACAGAAAAGCTTTAGAGGTAACACCAGCAGAAACACTGGAGCAGAGAACATAGACCTGAAATGTTCAAAGCTCCCATCTTTTTCCCCCTTTCTTCATCTCTCTCCACTCAGCTCACAGTTGTGGTGAAGTACTTTTTCCAGTTTGGCTTCTTCCCATGGACTACATCAGCATATCGTGGCATTAATGCGGAGCGTCCATTCGCATTACCCAACATAGTTGGAGTTGAGAAGAAAGATGGCTACGTCCTGGTAGACCTCATCCAGTTAATTGCTCTGTTCTTCCATCGCTCCATCCTTAAGGTACTTCACCTTCCCAGAAATCTACAAAAGACATTCCAGTTTATGATCTGTATGTTTTATTGCAAGGATACATTAAATTGGGTAAAATATTCAATTTTTAATTAGAAATGTTTTATCAATATTTAATTCATTTTAACTGTTTATAACCAAAATTTTTCCTTTTTTTGTGCGGCCCTACCTACATTTCTGCAAAACTTCCAAGCCATACCTATTCATACAATTCAATGCAGTTTCCCGCTGAAATTAATACTAGGGGCTGTAAAACACAGACTCCTTAAAGGGGACATATCATGCTAAATGCACTTTTTTAGCCCTTAAATGCATTTTGTTGTATATTTGGAGTGTTTAGAAGTACAGAAAAGATGAAATGATTCTCTTCAGGTGCTTCGTTGATATCTTTATATTCTGTTTTGGTCATATTTTTCAACCGGTTCAGATTTTTCTGTTATCTATGACGTTTTTTGAACTATCACGTCACAGTATTTGCAGCGGAACTGCCAAATAAGGACATTGACTTCCGGCCCAACACTTCGAGCAATCCGCCATTATTATTTCTCGCTGCAATTTTGTAGTCCAAGCTAAAGGATGCAGAAGTTACGAGAGGGTAAGTTAAAATGTTCGGTTGTTGGATGTAGTAACCCACACGCTTCATTACACCGTCTAATTTAGATGAACTGCCGCGCTTGTGACAGGAGCATGTTTAACTGAAAGAACGAGCAGAGAGAGAGACCCGGTCGCACGCGCGCTCACTCTCTCTCTTCAGAGCCAGGCGAAAGTGTAAACAAGACATCACCGTCTCCAAACTAGACGCTGTCTTGCTCTCTCTCCCTCGGACATATTAATCAAAATAAATCGACACGGTGGTAAAAGGTCGGAAGACCAAAGTTTCATGTGTAAATACAGTAACACACCATTGCGATACATCCATATGAAGACGTTGTTCTGCAGGTTCGTCGTCTTCATTTTCATCTTGCTCCGGCTCTGGCTCGAACATGTAAGGCTGGCTGGACAAGTCTTCCGTTGTTGACATTTTGTTAATAACGTGTGTATAAAAGTTTCTGTGCGCTAGATAATCCTATCTCTGCTACCAGACTACAAAAATGGCCGAACGGGGTGGAGTTGAACCGAGTGTCACCGCTACAACCTGGAGAGGGGGCGGGGTATGAAGTGTTTCAATATTATTTAAAGAGACCGCACCAAAACGAGTTGCTTTCAGAAGCACATTAGAAAAGGGGTAGAAAAGGGGCCTGTGGAGCTATAATAATGAGGAATTCAGACCCAAGCATTGCAGTTCCGCTTTATATAGACTACAAATGTATGATTTATATGTAAAAAGGAACAATTTAAAAGCATGATATGTCTCCTTTAAATACCTTTTATAATTACAGAGGCAGATTATCAATTATATAAATTAATTTTTGCACATTTTCTTGCACAATACTGTATTATGACCTCAAAAACGTTTACCATAGTGCATGAAACTAATACATTTTGACGTTTGCATCATGCAATCAGTGGCTTTTCTGGCATAGGAAATTTGTTTTCTAGCTCATCTGGTACAACATTATACTTACAACGTGGAGCAGTACGAGTATGTGTTTTTAACTCACTTTTGCTTTTGTTAACACTATTGCTTAAGTTTAGGGTTGGATTTAGTGTAAGTGCTACGTTATTTTCAAATGCGAAATCATTTTGCTGGAATGTTGCCAGAAGCACATTTTTCCACTGAGCCTGGATTGTTCTCCTTGATTCTTACACCATCTTGGATGGAATTGTACTTTGAACTTTGGTACAATGTGTTCTGGGATTTAATTTTCTTTGAAGAATACAGGCGATGCTGCCTTATCATTTTTCCAAACAAAAGCATTGTTGCAGGCAGTCTGTCACAGTTTGTTTTGATTTCTGTTGTGGTCTGTGTTTAGTTTATCTGTTAATTAGTTCAGTTCTGTCTTTCTCCGCTCCTGCCTGTTTGTTTCTATAGTTTTTGATTGATTGTTAATTTTTTTTTTTTTTGGGTTTAATAAAAGATTGCTGCACTTAGATCCAGTTTCGTCTCTGCTGCAACCACCAATCGTAACACAGTCTTTGCATCAGGAGTGTGCCTATGATGCCTGGTTCTCTTACGAGAGGTCTCTCGTACTGCGTAAAATATCTTACGCTAGGGGAAAATCCTTTTTCCACGAGATATTGAAGCCAAAAATTATCCTTAATTTTGTAATAATGCAAAACGCGTTGCGGCAGCATGCAGACATAGGCGAGGCAGCTTGCGCGCCTATTGGCTGCTCTGCGGCAACTGCAGCAGCCTATCGAGCGAGGCCTGGCGTGACGCCAGACCCAATCAGGGCACTTCGCGCCCGCTGCGTCCCGTCCCGCCGAAATGGGCGTGGTCTAGGCCAATAAATACCGCTCGCAGGCAGCTATTATCTGATTTTTCATCATTCAAGCGAAGCACACGCATCGCTGGAGCTGGAGAAGAAGCCGCGCCGTCTGAAAGAGAGCACCTTCAGCGGGACGAGTCACTGAAGTCGCTGGCCGCGCCGCCTTCCTTGCCTTCCTGCTGCGCTATCCGGCGTTATATCCTTTCTCTGCTACTGTGTTTATGTATGTGTGTGTGTTCGCCGCCGCGACACACACTCCCATTGCACTAAAAGAGCTGGGCGTCTTTTTGAAGACGCCCCTTTTCCTGATCACGCAGCTCTCGCACTCGCTGACGGCGACTGCCCTCACTGCGAGCTAGTTACTGCCTATGGTGACTCTGAGGACTCACCTGGCATCCTTCTCCGAGACTGCTCCTCCGCCCCCCCCCCAACCCGCAAAGCTTGCCGGTTCGCCCGCTTGCCTTGCCTGCTTGGGGGACGATACCTGTTCTCCCTCTGTTCGAGCCGCGCAAACCGCGCCGCTCACAGGGGATGTCAGGAGCGGGCGGTCACGGGGCTAGCTTTCTCTCTCCCTCTGTTCAAGCCGCGCAAACTGTGCCGCTCACAAGGGAGGCTGGAAGCGGACGGTCGGGGTTAGTTTTTCTTTACGTTATAAGAAAGCTACCCTGCCTCTGCGCCCCATTCATGCGTCACTCACCGGCGAAAGGAGAAAGGAGTGTTTTTAGTCCCTCCGAGGATGGACTGACCTTCAATTTCTCATACATTTCCCAGTTCCCTGATCATGCGACTGGAAATATCAATATTGCAGCAGGCGAGCCTGTTTTAATACAAGCGCGCCTGCAAGCAAACGCCGAAGAAAACATGTTGACGCTCTTATATGCTCGTGCATCCGAAAGCCTTTGTGTTCCCCCCTGTGGCTCAGTGGCGGAATCATTGGTTTTCCTCACGAGAGACCGATGTTCGAATCCCGGTCTAGCGGCAGTTAAAATTATGCCGCCAATGCTTCGCTCTGTCAGTTCCCTGAAAAGCGACTGCAGATGTGCATTTTGCAGCCAACGAGCGCGTTGCACAACCCGCTCGCCTGCACCCAAACACCGTTTCTATGGTTTCCGTGCGTCACTGGCGAAAGGAGAAAAGAGTGTTTCTGGTCCCCCCGCGGACGGACCGACCTCCTCTTTCTCGTACATTTCTCATTCCCCTCTGAAGTTCGGGCGACTGGAAATGTCAGTATTGCAGTGAGCAAGCCTGTTGTAATACACGCATGCCTGCAAACAAACGCCAGCACGTTGACGCTCTCTTATAATACTCGTGCTAACTGAGTTACAATGTGTCTCCCCCTGTGGCCCAGTGGCAGACTCTCAGGTTTTTGCACGCGAGAGACCCGCGTTCGATCCCCGGGTCTACCGGCAGATAAAATTATGCCGTCAATGCTCGCTCTGTCAGTTCTACCAGAAAGACTCGGGAGAATTAATACTGTAACGATAACATTTATTTAGAAGCTCAGCAAGCAATCAGGTTCTTTGGCGCAGGCCCCATTCGTAACTCGCATACGGAGGGTACGGAATCTGCGAGTCCCGCCTGAAGACGAAGGCGGGGGCGCCGCTCACCCCCGGCGGAGTAAGGAAAGGGGCCATCTGGTGGTGGTGGGGTGGATGGAGGAAAAGAACATTCTGAAGTCTTCGGGATGGAAGGGATAGCCTGACTGATGGTGTAAAGGTTGATAGAGGGAGGACCCAGCTTGGTGGAGTAGAGGAGTTGGAGGAAGGATCTCATCTTGGTGGAGGCGGGGAGGATGGAGGTACTGGAGCGACAGCATCTGCGAAATCAGACATGTGTAAGCGCTGCCCTTTTAAGATACAGTAAATGATATGATTGGATAGATGAGGAGGTAATTAATGACGCGAACGATTGAGTCTTCCTAGCAGAACTTGCGCTAGCTTCATTTCCCTGAAAAGGCGACTGCAGATGTGTATTTTGCAGCCAACGAGCGCGTTGTACAACCCGCTCGCCTGCACCCAAACACCGTTTCTATGGTGTTCCGTGCGTCACTGGCGTAAGGAAAAAGGGGAGTTTTTCTGGTCCCGCTGCGGACGGACCAACCTCCTTTTCCTATACATTTCCCATTCCCCTCTGGAATTCAGGCGACTGGAAATGTCAATATGGCAGTGAACGAGCCTGTTGTAATGCACGCAGGCCTGCAATAAACGCCAGCATGTTGACGCTCTCTGTTTCTATGGCAACTTCTCGCTCGTTCAGTTCCAGTAAATGTGACTGTTCCAGTGTATTCTGCAGTAAACAAGTCGGCGACGCAGCACGCTTGCCTGCACACAAACGCCGTTTTTACGGCTACCTAGATAAATCCCATAAGTGTGAATTTTCTGGTGTCCCGGCCACGGCCGATGGTGCTTTATGTGTAGAAAGAATGCCCACTGCCCAGTGCCCATCTCTACACACAAGCACAGCCCGTCACACAGGGCTCGCGCACATGAATCGACTCAGATCGATTGCGCTTCAAACATGGTGAATGTGCCCACTAACACCACGTTATGCATGTCTCACGGTTTCTGTAAAAACGAAACCAACGTGCATTCGCTTCACTCAAGCGAACGATGCTTTCAGTGTGATAAATGTGCCCGCTGTCCCGCGCCCACATCCACACATAGACATGACAGTTCCTACGGGAACCGCCCAGCCCTCCCCCTCGCGGTTGACCACCGCAGAGGAGTCGAGCGCGGGCAATCTGCCCGCTGTTATCAGCGCGCCCCATGCCTCAAATGTCACGAGCGCGACGCTTGTGTTACAGCACGCCGAAGCCTCTCCATCGCTGAGCGAGCGGAGCGCGCTTCGTATTCAACCCCTAGCTATTCATGCAGACGCATGGGCAAAGCTGCCCGGGGTTTCGAAGTGGGTGCTGGACATTATAAAAAGAGGCTATTCGCTACAGTTTCGCCGACGCCCTCGCCGCTATGCGGCGCGCGTCGAGACCACGGTAAAAGCAGAAGTAGCACATTTACTTCGAGCCGAGGTGGCGAAACTATTGAACTAAGGGGCCATAGAGCCTCTCTCTCTCTCAAGTTCAGAGCGAAGGAGGGCTATACAGCAGATACTTCCTGGTACCGAAAAATGACGGGGGTCTCAGACCCATACCAGATCTGAGGCAACTGAACAGAGTGCTTGTGAAGCGACAGTTCAGGATGCTCACGACCAGACAAATCCTCGTGCAGATTCGCCAAGGAGATTGGTTTGTGTCAATAGATCTGAAAGACGCATATTTTCAAATACAGATAGCGTCACGTCACAGGCGATATTTGAGATTCGCCTTCAAGGGCCAGGCATATCAGTACACAGTCCTCCCGTTCGGTTTGTCCCTGGCACCCCGTACGTTTACGAAGTGCATGGATGCGGCACTCGCACCCCTCAGAATGAGAGGCATGCGAGTACTGAACTATTTGGACGATTGGCTGATTCTAGCGCAATCTCGCTCAGTGCTCATAGAACAGACGACCGTTTTACTCGATCACCTCGAGAATTGGGGTCTCAGTGTCAATTGGGCGAAGAGCTGTCTGTCACCCAGTCAGAAGATATCTTTCCTGGGCACAGAATCGGACTCGCTGTCCATGATAGCGCGACTATCACCACAGCGCGCGGTAGACATTCAACGCACAGCGAACTCGTTCCGCTGCGGCGCGTCTGTCCCGCTCAAGAAGTTTCAGAAGATGCTGGGTCTCATGGCCTCAGCATCATCATCAGTGCTCCAGCTGGGCCTGCTCCGCATGCGCCCGCTGCAGTTTGGCTGAAAGCGCGAGTCCCACGCCGAGCGTGGGCACCCGGTTTGCTTCGCCTCAGGGTCAATCAGAAGTGCGTCACAGCTCTGAAACCTTGGAGAGCGAACGACTGGTACCAGTCAGGTGTAAGCCTGGGGACTTCCTCGAGGGTGAAAGTGGTGTCCACGGACGCGTCCACCTCGGGATGGGGAGCGCTGCTCGAGGGCAGACCGTTCTTCGGCCAGTGGTCAGAACGGGAGAAGCTCCTGCACATAAACTGCCTCGAAATGCTGGCAGTAAACAACGCGCTGGCGCGTTTTTGTCCCCAAATAAAAGGACGCCACGTCCTGGTCCGTTCGGACAACGTGTCTGTGATGTCCTACATAAATCGCCAGGGCGGCCTCAGGTCCACGAACCTGTACAGGCTAGCAGAACGCCTCCTGGTGTGGGCTCAGCGCAACCTGCGCTCGCTCAGAGCAGCGCACGTGCCAGGGCTCCTGAATATAGGACCAGACAGACTGTCCAGGAACAATGTTCCGGCAGGCGAATGGTCTCTACACCCACAGACAGTCCAACTGCTGTGGAAGAAATTCGGCAGAGCGGAAGTAGACCTGTTTGCGTCTCAAGAAAACGCTCACTGTCCGGAATTTTTCTCCAAGAGCAGGGACGCGCTGGCCCATGTGTGGCCCCGCCGCCCGCTCTATGTTTTTCCCCCGTCTCTCTCCTGCCTCAGGTGATAGAGCGGATCAGGGAAGAAGGATGCTCAGTATTGCTGGTAGCACCGTTCTGGGAAAACCAACCTTGGTTCCCAGTCGTGTTGCAGTTAGCAAGTACTGCCCCGTGGCCAGTACCAGTGAGGAGAGACCTCCTCTCACAGGCCCACGGCTCGATCTGGCATCCTCACCCGGAATTATGGTCCCTTCATGTCTGGGCCATCAACGGGTACATGTTGGACTCCCTAAAGGAGTATTAGACACGATCACGCAGGCTAGAGCTCCGTCTACGAGACGGCTCTACTCCTCGAAATGGTCAGTGTTTTCGGGCTGGTGCACAGCCCGTGGCGTGTCACCCACAGACTGTGGAGTGACGGAGGTGTTTTCCTTCCTACAAGAGCTGTTGGACAAGGGCAGGGCCCCCTCCACGCTCAAAGTTTATGTGGCGGCTATAGCAGCGTTCTCAGGAACAACGCTTGGCCAGTCAATAGGAAGGAACGATTTAGTCATCCGCTTCCTTAGAGGGGCTAAGAGACTGAATCCTCCCAGACCTCCCGCAGTCCCCGTATGGGACCTTTCTGCGGTTCTGGAAGCCATGAAAGGTGCGCCATTCGAGCCTTTACAGTCAATTGATTTGAAACATCTGTCTTTCAAGACTGTGTTTCTGATGGCTCTCGCTTCAGTGAAGCGCATAGGGGACTTACACGCGCTCTCTGTGAGCGCGACGTGCATGGAGTTTGGGCCTAATGACTCGAAAAGTTATACTCAAACCTAAGCACGGTTATGTTCCAAAATCCCTCAACACACCGTTTAGGGCGCAGGTTATCTCCCTGTCAGCCCTACCGGTCCCTGATGAGGAAAGAGACGCGGGCCTCCTTTGCCCAGTCAGGGCATTACGAGCTTATGTGTCTCGCTCGTCTGTTTTCAGACAAACGGAGCAGCTCTTTGTTTCGTTTAGCGGGCGTCCTAAGGGACTAGCCGCGTCGAAACAGAGCCTATCCAGATGGATAGTTGATGCTATAGCGCTGACATACGCTTCCAAGGGCATGCAGTGCCCGTTGGGTGTCAGAGCGCACTCCACGAGTGGCATGGCCTCTTCGTGGGCCTGGTCAAGTGGGATTGCCTTGCAAGATATTTGTACGGCGGCAGGCTGGGCCTTCCCGTCTACATTTATAAGGTTCTACAACCTAGAGGTTCCCGCCCTGCAGGCCAGGCTGCTGTCGGTCTAAGTTAACCAGTATTATCTGACCTGATGCTATCAGCTCAGAATGCTGCGTCTACTGAGCACAGCTCGATGATCGACAGTGAAAAGCAGCAGCACGAGATGTGCCTGGGCAAACTGTGTAAGACCCACATTTCCCCATCAGTTCAGGCCGTACCCCGCCCTGTCTGTATGATGAAATTCGCGTCTAAGCGACGCTGCCATATGTGGAAGAGTGCGGCTCCGCCCCTCCCTCTTCCCGGACTCCCTGTGAGTTCCCTGAGTGATTGTGCACTATATGTACCCCGGGCTTTCGCCCTTGGGTCTTTGGTGTCAGATCTCAGCATGCACGGCGTTTTGCATTGGGTCCCCTAGCGTAAGATATCTTACGCAGTACGAGAGACCTCTCGTAAGAGAACGTACTCGGTTACTAACGTAACCTCGGTTCTCTCTAGAAGAGGGAACGAGTACTGCGTATCTTGCCGTGCATGCACACGCTCTGGTTGCTTCGATGATGAAAAACCAGATAATAGCTGCCTGCGAGCGGTATTTATAGGCCTAGACCACGCCCATTTCGGCGGGACGTGACGCAGCGGGCGCGAAGTGCCCTGATTGGGTCTGGCGTCACGCCAGGCCTCGCTCGATAGGCTGCTGCAGTTGCCGCAGAGCAGCCAATAGGCGCGCAAGCTGCCTCGCCTATGTCTGCATGCTGCCGCAACGCGTTTTGCATTATTACAAAATTAAGGATAATTTTTGGCTTCAATATCTCACGGAAAAAGGATTTTCCCCTAGCGTAAGATATCTTACGCAGTACTCGTTCCCTCTTCTAGAGAGAACCGAGGTTACGTTAGTAACCGAGTGCGTTTTGTGGTTCAGGAGGTTTTATAACAGAGCCAGTGAGACTTTTGTGCCTTTGTTTTGGTGCCTTCAGAGTCATGGTTTATGGGATAACAAGGAAGTGGAGATGCCAGACTTCTTTAAGAAGCTAAAGAGGAAAACAGAGAAAAACAAGATGACTGGAGGATCAAGACGACGAGAAGAAAACACAAGCAGACGAATTCCCTTCATCCCTCTTCAGGCTTCATTCACTTCTTTCCTCCGGAGACAGAGAGCAGAGAGTCCTGAAGGACAGGGTAAGATCTTCATATGGAAATCCATGAGGAATATTCTGAATAAAAAAAAAAAAAAAAAAAATTCATATATATATATATATATATATATATATATATATATATATATATATTAGTTGTCAACATTTGAAGTGGATCAAAAAAGTTAATCAATGTATCACTTTGATGCAAGGTTTTGATCCACTTCAAATGTTGACTACTGTGTGTTTGTGTGTATATATATATATATATATGCGCGTTCGCTCTAGACAGTGTTAGCTGCTCAGTTGTTTACTCTCATAACACATGGCAACACAGCTAAAAGTTTCCTAAATTTGAGCATTTATTGAAAGTAGCCTACATTTACCTGTTGGTGCCTTCACAAGCACCCGTAAAAGCTGCTGAGTTGAGTCACGCGCAATGCGATTAACAGCCTCGGATAGTTGCAGAAGGTCTGTCTATAACAGTACGTTTTCGTAAAAAATAAATGTCCCTATGGAGAAAATAAAATACTATGAAAATAGTTTCCGTAAAGACCTTTTTTTCACTTGATTTAGTCTAGTTAGTCTTGTATCAAACACAATATGATTTTCATTGATCAAGATCTGGCAGCAGCAGCACATTTGTCCTCTTGGGCGAGCGATCCACGGACAGCTTACCTTGCGCATTAAATCCCCTATATGCCAGCAAACCAATGAGAATGCGGGACAGTGATGACGATACATAACAACAGAGCGTACATGGCAAAGCTGCTGTGGATCCGCATAACTGGAACTATCAGTGAGGGGCAGATTTGAAGAAAATTATCGTTGTTTGGCAAATAAATAAATGGCTTGGGAATGCAGAGCATTCTCAGCTTATATGGACCGTACACCGATACACACTCACTCTCTCTCACACACACACACACACAGAGAGAGATAACGCATATACAGTACATATATAGTATATTAAAAAATACATGTGTATACACTGACAAATTTTGCACAGGCCAATTTGTTCTCTTTGTTTTGTTCATGTCTACATCATACATGAGTATTTATATATCTGTGTTATTATCCTTTTTTAAATATTATATCATCAGATGAGAGCCATAGCAGGAAAAGGCATTCACAGAAGAAGCAGCAGAGGAATGTGCCGCTAAGCAGAAAGGAGCGTATGAAAAAGTATATGAATGACCGAATGCTGGAGGCCAAAGCTGCTGTCATAGAGCTGTAAGAGATAAGTAGCATGACAAATGTTCAATTTAACATTTGTATAGACTTTGAAAATGCATTGTTCGAGAAAGCTTTACATAATCAAAAACATTCATTTAAAAATCTTCTACTGTTTGCTTCAATTAAAATAATCTGTATATAATTATGGAATATCATACACAAACAAAGTCACTCAGTGATGCAGACCATGCTGATGATGAATATATACACAGCAGCACTCAGCCTCTGTTCTCTTTCTCTCTTATTCTGGGTGATAAAGAACTGTACGTAAAAGTTTGTAGTTTTGAGAAAGTTATGTTTATGCGTGGTTTGTAAAAAAAAAAAAAAAAAAAAAAAAAAAGTCAGTCACTGAAATAAGGCCATATAACCCACATTGATTATTTGTTCACAAGGCTTTTGGAAATTGTATCACGTAGCCTAGAATTTGTGCTTCAAAACTAAGTGAAAATCATCCTGCCCACTCGTAGGCAGCACAATCCTGCCCACAAAATTTGTGAGACATGTTTTTTGTAGGAAAGCATTAAGCGAGGAGGCGTGAATCATCATGATTATTGATCTTTTTCACACCTGAGAAAGACAAAGACCCTCCCAAAATGGCCCTATCAGGTGGGACTGTGACAACAAAGGTCAAAAAGCCACATTATTGAGCACAATCTTAACAGAGAGGCTCGAACAGTCATGCACCTTTGTACCATTCCTAAAATGGTTACCATTTAACATACCTTTCATTTCCAAGCAGTTTGCTTTTTCATTTTACCATGTTCATGTACGGAGTCTCGTGTGAATGTTTAAGTCAGCAGGACTCATCGGTGGCTTCTGGAAAAAAACTAAAACTGTGAACATGCTGATATCAGTGTGTGTGTGTGTGTGTGTGTGTATATATATATATATATATATATATATATATATATATATATATATGAACACCATGTTGATTGTGCCTTGTAGGCATATACTTGTAGGGCTGCATAAAATAATAACAATAATAATTTTTACATTACAGAAAACTTTTTTTTTTTTTTTTTAGTTTTTTAGGCTTTAAAAGGTTTTAAAGGCTTGCTTCTGCCCAAGAATTTATTTTGCGCGGTCACATAAGTGCTCACATTAGAGCTAATGAGCACGTGCTTGAGAAACTAGACATCTTGTTGGTTTCATACAAATTACTTAAACAGAGAATATTTGTTTTCATTTTGAATTAAATAATATAAAAGTACACACTTTAATGTTTATAAAGATATACTGCTCATGTCTGTGTGACAAGTATTCACTGAGTTTTTTTTTAGTTTAGAGACGTGCTCCAGATAAAAAGTTCATGGAGAAGGAGAGGCAGAAAGCACACCCTGTTTATTTTCTTTATTTTACAAAAGCACAATGTTTTGTTTTGATTGTAAGTGGACACATACAAAAGTAGACATCTTACAGATTCTTTTTTCATATTTCTTTTTTCTGCATGACCATATATGACGCAGTAATTCAAGTCTATTGTGCTACTATGTGAAGAAAAACCAGCAAAACGCGCCGGCGCGTTTGTTAACCCCTAATGGTTAACCAACATGTGCTACACCTTCGAAGCTGCCGGCCACACTGATGAACTTGTGAACCAAACAGGCAACACATACAGTATAGTATGCATATCATCACCAATGTTAACCTGCATGCAAGGAGGAAAACTCTTCGTAAAGGCCATGGTCGCCACTCAAAAGGGGAATTATTCCACTTGGCTAAGAAACTTTTTACTGAAGAAAGAAAAATCTGACGTGATTGTGCCAAACATTAGCTAATAAGGATCAGATCATGTGACCCCACCACAGGCACGTCTGTTGATAGCGGAGGCCGACCTCACTCCGTTGAAGGAGGCAGGCATTGGGATCCTCAACTATCTAGACGACTGACTCATACTGGCCCAGTCATAAGATCAGTTATATGAACACAGGGACATGGTGCTCGTGCACCTCAGCCGTTTGGGGCTTTGCAAACTCTCCCCTGTGCAGAGAATCTCTTTTCTTGGTATGGAGGTGGACTCGGTCGACATGACGGCCCGCCTCACAAACAAATTGCTGAAGAGTGGGACAGCGGCTATTTCAGAGGCTCCTGGGGCATTTGGCATCCGTAGCCGCAGTCGCGCCACTCTGATTGCTTCATATGAGACCGCTTCAGCGCTGGCTTCACGACCAGGTCCCAAGATGAGCATAGCACCGCGGCACACAATGAGAGGAAATCACTCTGGTCTGTCGCCAGTGTCCAGGCATGTTGTTGTCTCAACAGATGCCTCCAGCATGTGCTGTGGTGCTGTATGCGACGGGCATGCAGCCTCGGGCTCCTGGACAGGACCCCACCTGCAATGGCATATCAATCACCCTGAGTTGCTATCAGTACACCTTGCCCTGCGCCGGTTTCTGCCATTGCTGCGGGGCAACAATGTGCTGGTCCGGACAGACAACACTTCGACTGTTGCGTACATCAACTGCCAGGGTGGTTTACGCTCCAGTCGTATGTCACTCCTATGGAGTCAGAAGTGACTCAGGTCATGCAGCCTCAGGTCATCAGTCGTGTAGCCGACGAGCTCTCACGACAGTGTACATCCAGGGAAGAGTGGAGACTCCACCCCCAGACAGTCCAGTTGATTTTGGAATGCTTGGGGGTCGTTCAGGTAGACCTGTTTGCAACCTTGGAATCAACCCACTGCCAGTTGTTCTATTCCCTGACCGAAGTGACCCTCGGCATGCTCTTCATCTGGGACCCAGTGAGTCCATCGGCGAATGGCTTCTTTTGCTGCTTTCACCAGCCCCTCAAGGCAAACTCAGTATTGAAGTCTTGCAAGAAAATGTCGGTGGAAGAACTGGTGGAAGCCTTCAGCAAGGTCGCGCTGGAGGCTGACCGGGTGATGGAGGCAAATGAGGAGGTGGAAACTGCTTGGACTGAGGAAGTGGAGCTTGCATCCACCCCCAAAGAGGGCGAAGTGCAAGACGTTAAAAAGACAGCAGAGGAGTGTGAGCAAAAGCTTGAGGAAGTGGAGGGGGCTGTCCAGAGGGTTCTATGACAAAGTTTTGGCTACCCTGAACTGTCCCTGGTATTGGAGGCAGCTGAAAAGGAGTGCAAGCGGCTGGAGAAAAATAAATCTGGCCTGAAATTGGAGGTATATGAATTAATTCTTAGTAACCTTGAGTGAAAGTGAAAGTAGCAAAAGAAGCCATTCGCCGATGGACTCGCTGGGTCCCAGATGAAGAGCGGCCTGACTTTCAGCAGCGCATGAGGCGTGTGGAAGGTTGGCTGCTTGACTTGATTTCAGGGAAAGCCACCCTATTACAAGCGAAGTTAGAAAACGAGGGGTCCCCAGAAGAAACCCCACACCGGTCACCTGCTATCCAATTGACGCCAACAGCACTCCCGCAGTTTGATGGAAATAAGCGAAATTTCTACATCTGGAAAAAGGAATGGGAGGCGCTCCAAGAGCAAGGGGAACCTACCGGCTCCAAGGAGGTGAGGAAATACCAGCTGTTGGATAGCCTTGAGGAAAAGGTAGCAAGGGTAAGTCTGTCAAATGATACGAAATTTTTCGTATCCTTGAAAAACGATTTGGAAATAAAACCACAATCGCCCTGGAAATTGTTGAAGAGCTGCAGGCGCTGCCACCGGTGAGAAGCCACCAACCCAGGAAGATCGTGGACTTGATCCAGGTTGTGGAAAAAGCCTTGTACGACCTCAGCGGGTTGGGGAATACGGGCGCCTTGAAAAATCCACTCGTCACAAAGTCCCTGGAGAGCAAGCTACCAGAGAGTTTAAAAAAGGAGTTGCTGGTCTACGTATCAAAAGGGGAAGAAGCCGTATCACCTGAAGACAGGTTCGACATGCTCCTTAAGTTTCTGAGAAGTCAGGAGAAGATTTACGAGCAATTAGACCAATTAAGGGATGATGACCCCAGCAGGAGGGAGGCAAGAATTCCTCAAAAGCACGCCCGGACAAGGTCCACCAACTCCTCAAGCTCCCAAGCATCGTGCGTTGTCTGTGGAGAGAGGGCCCACGGGAGGAAGCTGTATTATTGCAAAAAATTTAAAATGCTCAGAGTAGCAGAAAAGAAAGAAGCAGTTAAGAAACTTGGTGCTTGTGGGAGGTGTCTCGAGGTTCACGACAAAGATGCAACAGAGGCCTGGTTATTGAGTGAAACCCAGTTTAATGTTCATGTTTGGTGCCTCCCTATCAAGTGAGGGTTAAGCACAGCTAAGAAGAAAAACACTTGACAGATACACTGGCACACAGCTGGCTCCAGGGCCTACGTGTGTATGCATTTCCCCCAGTGAGCCTGCTCGCACAGACACTGCAAGGTCAGGAAGGACGAGAAGCAGGTCTTGTAGGTTGCGCCTTACTGGCCCACCCAAACCTGGTTCCCAGAACTCATGCTCCTATCGATACCCTCTCCCTGATGGATTCCCCTAAGGAAGGACCTGCTTTCTCAGGGACGGGGTTACCACATGCCACCCACGTACCTTCTACCTCTGGTACCTCCACGTGTGTTCTCTACTACCTCCAGCAGTAGTTGACACTATCACTTCAGCTAGAGCCCCCTCTACGAGGTGTGCTTACGCTTTGAAGTGAAACCTCTTTTTTGATTGGTGTTCTTCCTGCAGGGAAGATCCCTGTAGATGCCCTGTCATCATCCCTGTAGATGCCCTGTCATCATCATTCCTTCAAGAAGGGTAGGAGCGAAGGCTGTCTCCCTTCACCCTGAAAGTGTATGTTGCCACTATTTCCGCACACCACAATGTAGTAGATGGTAAGTCTCTGGGGAAACACGACTTGATCATCAGGTTCTTGAGAGGAGCCAGGAGGTTGAATCCTCCTCGGTCATACCTCATCCCCTCTTGGGACCTCTCATTGGTCCTGACAGCCTTACAGAGAGCACCCTTTGAGCCCTTGCAGTAAGTAGAGTAAGCCCTTGCAGTAAGTAGAGACTGTCTCTTAAGACAGCACTCCTGACTGCTCTCACATCCATTAAGAGGGTGGGGGACCTGAAAGCATTCTCGGTTGACGAAGCGTGCATGGAATCGGGCTGGCTTACTCTCATCCTGAGACCCTGGCCTGGTTACATGCCCAAAGTTCCACCACTCCTTTCAGGGACCAGGTGGTGAACTTGCAAGCGCTGCCCCTGATGGAGGCAGACCCATCCCATGTGTTGCTATATCCTGTTCACGCTTTGCGTTAGTACGTGGACCACACGCAAAGCTTCAGAACCTCACAACAGCTCTTTGTCTGCTATGGAGGCCAGTAGAAAGGCTGTCTTCAAACAGAGACTGGCCCACTGGATATTGAACACCATCATCTTAGCGTACCAATCACAAGACGAACCGTGCCCCCTGGGAGTGAGAGCTCACTCAGTATGAGTGTTGCTTCCTTCTGGGTGTTAGCGCTCGGAGCCTCTTTGGCAGACATCTGCAGAGTTGCGGGCTGGGCAACACCGAACACATTTGCAAGATTCTACAATCTCCGAGTGGAGCCTGTGTCTTCCCATGTTTTGTCTACAATTAGGTGATATGCTGGAAAGATGGCTCGGTGTCTCGCTTGTTGCGCCATTTCCCCTGTGATGATGGGATACGAGCACTTATTTTGCTCCACAGGTGAGTTCCCTGGCCAGTGAACCCTGGAGGAGTTCCTCCAACATCCTCGGCAGTCAGATGTGGCGGAGGCATCTGACGCCAGGTCTAGGCGAGATCTGAGGCGAGATCCCAATTCGCCAGTCACTGGCATTAATGTCACTGTTCCCTCCTTCAGGGAATAGGGGTTATATAAGTTACCTCAGTGGCGTAGCCACGAGGGGGCCTGGGTGGGCCTAGGCCCCCTCATTAACATGTCCGGCCCCCTCAGATTTCTGATTGCTTAAAATAAAATAACAAAAATAAGAAATTGTTGATGTGTTAGTCTAATTGATAGATTGACCAATCAAAATACTGTGTGGTAAAATGCGGCTGTTTTCAAACTTGATTTGACGTGTTGTGCGTAACCTACGCTGTCATCTTCGCGGGAGAGTTCATGCGGTGACAATGGCAGCGTTGTGCAAAGTACAATATTACGCACGAAAAGATGAGCGAGAAGGAGAAAATAAGCCATCTACATCTGAGTTTGCTTCAGCTTACTACAAGACTACAGCGAGTGAAGCGGCTAGGAGACAGAAACGCACATATTTCATCACAGCCTCAGGAATAGCGGTGAGACTTCGACTCAGATCGGCACAATGCGCAATGACTTGTTTGCAATTGATGAACTGCCTTCACAACCTGTGATGACCACATTTCCTGTATAGGCTATATCTGTTGTATATGAAGAGTTTGGTTTCAAAACGCGATAGAATCATTATGATTAATTTGAGTAATAATGTGTTTTCTTTACCAAGAGAGTGGAAAGATGAAAACCACAATTTTTTGTTTCAAACTTTCACATAGCATATTTAGGTTATAATAACATAACAATTTCAAATCCAGATTTTGATTTTCAAATATTTATTATAAAAAATTATTAGTTTCCCCCCAAAATGCAATAAATTCATGACACTTTTTCCCCAAAATGCAATTAATCCATTGAATCAATATAAAAGTTATTTTTCATATTTTAACTGTTGAAAATACACAACAAAGTAAGTTGATCCACATATGACAGCCTCTGAACTCAGTCAATACTAATCTTATATAACTTACAGGCACTGGACCAAAAATAGCCGACATTAAATCACCATCGCTAAGAAATACCTCCTGAACTTTTTTTGACGGCGATCATCTGTAAAATGGCTTGGTCCTGCTTGGTTTTCGTTGACTTTGAGTAAAACAATTGAACGTTTTTCAAAAGATCCCCTGGGGTCAAAGTGTCAGTGTGACAGAAGTTTGATGCTGTCGTCGTGTGAGAACAAGCAACAGTCGGCATTTTTCCTCCTATCTTAATCTCCTCAAGTTGGCTAAATTATTAGATTTCGATGGCTTATGTTTCTTCCCCACCGCAGAAACCACCACAGGGTCACCAATGCCGTCAAAATTATTTTATTTTTTTTAATTATTTTTTTTGTGGATCACAAAGTAGAAGGAAAACTAGGATGCCGGGTTTATTCAAAGCGCCGCCGTTACGGTTTACAAAGCGTGGAATGGTGCGCTCACTGCTCTGTGATTAGTTGAGCGGATGTATCGCATTCTGCAGAGAAAGGGAAAGGAAAGGGAGAAAACATGACAGAATAACACGGCGGATATCGCATTTTATGTAAAATTAAAAATGGACTTTTCAACACCGACCAGATACAATACAGATTTTTGTGGGAACTATATATATATATATATATATATATGCCTATATAACGTTTATCGCGTTTTGGAACCAAACTCTTCATATATTTGCTGAGTAAGATGACATCATTGACACTTTTTATAATCGCCCTCGTAGACTCAAAAGATAATAATCGCCGAGCTATGTCGTAGGCTGCTATAGCCTAGACTATATATATATATATATATATATATATATATATATAATATTAGTTGCCCCCTCATTTTAAGATGGGCCCCCCCAAAAATAAAATTCTGGCTACGCCCCTGAGTTACCTAGACAGTTTCTGTAAAGTCATTTTGAAACAATGTGCATTTTGTAAAGTACTATATAAATAAAAATGATTGGCCTGAGACCATGGCCTGGGACATCTACCTTAGTCAGGTTAGATGCTATATTGAATTTAATGCAAATGAAAACGAGGTTGTGAGGGATAGACGTACAGTCTCTACAATGGCACATTCTGTATTTTCACAACTTTTAAAAGCGTTGATTTTGTGTCTACTGAAATGTTTTCCGGAAAGACGTTTTGTCAGTCAAGTCAAGTCACCTTTATTTATATAGCGCTTTTTACAATACAGATTGTATCAAAGCAGCTTCACATTGATAACATGAAAATAATACAACAAAGTTTGTTTCTAGAAGAAAATTGCATCATCGTCCACCCATAATAAGGCAGATCAATAATATTGTTGAATATTAAATGTCCCCAATCAGCTTAACAATCAGTATGTTGTTAAACAACAGTGCAACACAATTAAATATAGTACTATGTGAGTAACTATCTACCTGACATGACCTCTATGAAACAAGAAAGAGACAGAGGCTGAGAAGAGTCACTGCAACTTATGTACATCGTAACTTCGGATTACGTCAGTGAGTAATTTTGTATGTGTTCTATCCAGCTAATGAATATCTAGTGCCAAGCAGTGTCTCTCGTGGTCAGGAACAATGAAACAGAATCCCCTCTGTTGCTCAGTCACGGCACATATGCTCACCAATCGCTTGTTTTCACAATTGCCATTTCATCTGCATTGATTGTTGACTGCACTGCATGTGATCTGGGTCGATTTATGTCTATTCTGTACTTCCAAATAACAGCATTTTATAAAGATATTTCTGTGGAATACTGCTATATTAAAACAATGCAATAATAATACTCCTGCTCATTTAAAACTTTTCTTTTCTTTTCAGTGCTCTACACATATACTTACCGATAAGGCAATTCTTCTATGACATCATTCACCCCGAGTACAGCCCTGTGTGTGATGTGTATGCGCTGATGTTTCTGATAGATGTGGTGAACTTCATCGTCATTATATTTGGATATTGGGCTTTTGGAGTAAGTATTAGAAGTGCTCTCACAAGCCTACAATAATTTTTAGTCACTCTTCAATTTAAGTTAATTATGTTAGCGAAGTATTTAAATTTTAAGGAATTGCAGAAAGCATAGTATGTTTAAAAGAGTTTGCCAAAAGTCCCTGGATGGTCTACTATTTACGGTATATTTTCAAAGCCAAATTGAAGAACAAAACTGAGGTGATGTTATTTCCAACAAAATCAGGCCAAAAACAAAGTTGGTTTGGACTTTGTTTTGGGAGTTTGAAACAGCTTGCCAAGACAACATTCTGGAAAATTTGGCTCAGGCTGGTAAATACCTTCAAGCTACCATTGGTTTGTAGCAATTATGTAATGGGTAGGTGTGGCGCTGTGACTCCACCTTCTTAGATATGGGTTCATTTCTTCTGTTCAGTCCATCGAGATCAGACGTCCACGAGTAAAAACACAAACACACTTTAGAGCTGCTTTATAGTAGAAATGTGTACCAACATTTGTACCGACTTGTAACACACAACCGGTACAAGTTGAAAAAAAAGTTGTCATCTCATAATTATGACATGATGTAAATGCAGCAATAGAGATTGAGTTGTTAATGATCATTAACAATCATTAATAATCAATAACCTGACAAAAAATATGTAATATTTATCTGTTATATTCCTTTTTTAACAACATTTTGAACTTTCATAAAGATATTAATAGCAAAACAGATACATTTCATCATTAACTAGATGCATTATGCAAAAAAACATTAGCAGTGTTTTGTGCATGAAAGACCCATGCCTGTTAGATCAACATGCTAAAGTGTCGAAGACTCTTATTTGGACATTTGAGCATACTGAATTTCATTGTTGAGATGTGACCACCACCATTTCTAACTTGCTCATCTGTTTTTCTGTGTTTATGTTTATTTGGTAATTAATGAATGTATTGAATGATTGATACAGAAGCACAGCGCAGCCGCCGATATAACAGAGTCACTGTCAGAAGACCAAGTTCCTGAGGCTTTCCTTGTCATGCTTCTCATCCAGTTCAGTACCATGATTGTGGACAGAGCACTCTATCTCCGTAAAACTCTCCTTGGGAAGTGTGTTTTCCAGGTAGTGCTTGTGTTTGGGATCCACTTCTGGATGTTCTTCATACTACCTGGTGTCACAGAGAGGTGAGGAATAACTGAAGAACTATTAATCACTGAAAAAGATCTGAATTATGAAATTACACAAATGGAAGTATAATTATGTAATGATCAAAACAAGTTTAGACCCTTTCACACCAAACCTGATGCAAAAACACTGGGAGTGTGAACAGCCACACCGACCCATCTCCTTGCTGAAATAGTCTTAAAAATCACTTTTAAAAGGGAATTTATTTAAATCTCTTTAAAAACACTTGAGGCAGTTGGATGGGGTGGACTCTTGATCAATGAGCTTCTGAAAAAAAAAGACTAATCATTGTCGTACTCGCATCTCATCCAAAGTTTTTCTTCATCAAATGCAAAAAAAAAAAATTCTCTCACCCACTGAAGTTCTGCATTGGCATGTGCTTTCTACAGTACAATGACACACATTATCACAGTCTAAAGTTACTCTATGAATTGCATCCTAATTCAGTCCATTACAATACGCAAAGCTCTTAATCCGTCAAGCTTCACATGGCAGGGATTGTTAGGATCACAAGAAAGGCAATGCAAAGACTGTCACTGCACAACGTCTTGTAATCCTCGGATGCATCTCTATCGTTTTGTTGCTATAGTAATCCTGTGTTTGCGTCTCTCTCGGATTTACTTACCTCCTACTACATGTGTGAATCGCTAGATGGGACTAAAGAGGCCATTTTTTTCTGTAAATGCGGTCTTTCATTGCACTATGACCTCATACTGTGTCAAAAAATATGAAACGAACTACCCGGATCCGGCTGATTTTCAGTAAACCTCAGAATAAACAGAAAGACTAACATTAGCATAGATGCCATTCTTATGATGTAACAAGTACATGGGGTGTTATAGGAAGTGTTTCCGGTTACGGCTGACCTAATTTATGCAGCCTAATAATCATTTAACTGATTTGAATAATAGGAATGTATAATGTTCTATGTGTATGCCAGGAGATGTGTTTTTAGTCTAGATTTAAATTGACAGAGTGTGTCTGCTTCCCGGACAATGTTAGGAACACTGTTCCAGAGTTTAGGTGCTAAATGGGGAAAAGGATCTACCGCCAGCAGTCAATTTTGATATTCTAGGTATTATCAACTGGCCAGAATTTTGAGATCGCAATAGACATGAAGGACTATAATGCGCTAAGAGCTCGCTCAAGTACTGGGGGAGCTAAACCATTTAGTGCGTTGTAAGTAATCAGCATTATTTAAAAATGTATGCAATGTTTAATAGGGAGCCAATGCAGTGTTGACAGAACCGGGCTAATATGGTCATACTACATGGTTCTAGTAAGAACTCTAGCTGCTGTGTTTTGGACCAGCTGTAGTTTGTTTATTAAGCGTGCAGGGCAACCACCCATAAGAGAATTACAATAATCTAGCCTTGAGGTCATGAACGCATGAACTAACTGTTCCGCATTTTTCATTGAAAGCATATGTTGTAACTTAGATATATTTTTAAGATGGAAGAATGCAGTTTTACAGATGCTAGAAACGTGAAAATGAAAGATTGATATCAAAAAGCACACCCAGGTTCCTAACTGATAACGGAGACTTGACAAAGCAGCCATCAATTTTTAGACAGAATTCTACGTTATTATGTGCAGAGGTTTTTGGTCCAATCATTAGAAACTCTGTTTTTTCAGAATTAAGTAGTAGGAAATTACTAGTCATCAGCTATGCATTCCGTTAATTTTGTGAATTGGTAAGAGCTGGGTATCATCGGCAACAGTGAAAACTAATGCTGCCCAATGATATCTTCTCCCAAGTGTAGCATGTACAGAGTGAACAGTAATGGTACTAGTACTTAGCCTTGCGGTACTCCATTCTTAACTTGTGATCGAGATGACATCTCTTCGTTTACTACTACAAACTGATAGCGGTCAGATAAGTATTATTTAAACCATGCTAATGCAATTCCACTAATGCCAACATAATTTTTGAGTCTATTCAAAAGAATGTTGTGGTCGATAGTATCAAATACAGAACTAACATTGAGTAACACTAATAGAGAGATACAACCAAGATGGACTATGCACAGTAGCATTCCTCTTTTACATAAGGTATTTTAAAAGTATAAAATGAATAGTATAAGTTTAAATGATTTGTCTCTGAGAGAAAAAGCCGTTAGAATTGTTCATTTTTTTAAAAAAATTCTCAAATGTTTATAATTTCAGGAGGTTCAACCGGAATCGAGTTGCTCAACTGTGGTACTTTGTCAAGTGCATCTATTTTGGTCTCTCAGCATACCAGATCAAATGTGGCTACCCTAACCGTGTTCTTGGAAATTTTCTTACCAAGAACCACAACTACTTCAACCTCTTCCTCTTTCAGGGGTAAGTCAGTTACAATGACTGATTTGTTTCTGTATAATCAACAGAATGAATAAAACAAAGGGTCATATAGTCTACTAAATGAAAAGGGTAACAGTTTAGAATAATGGTCAATTATTAATAGGTAAATATGCATGAAATATGAATTCAGGACTTTCAGGATTCAGAAATACTTTAAAATAATGGTCCAGATTGCTGGTTGTTCTTGAAGATCACTTCAAGTTATTCAAGTGAAGGACATTTGTTTTTAAATCTGGACCATTATTTTAAAGTGAAAAAATACTTTGTTTTAATTTTAATTCTACTCTTTCAGAAGTTGCAAAATAGCACCTTTTACCGTATAACAGTAAAAACATGGATAGCCGGAAAGTTTTGTCAATGGAGGGGAAAGAGTTAATACAGTACTATGATAAGAGTAAAAAAAGACAGTTGCTCACATCAGGGACAAATGTTAATGTTGTGATTTATTTATTATGATTGTTAATTCATTACAATTTGTCATAGTAAGTTAATAGTTCTTAATGAGGCTAATCTCATTTTGTAATTATTGATTGCCTAATAAGTCTAAAATCTAGAATCCTGGAGCATAACTTCTAGCCATTAGTATCCTGACCAGGGAATCCTGAAAATTGTTCTGTGTGGATAATTTCTACAGCTCAAATAATCAGAGAAGCATGATGCGTTGATGATTTGCCTTGTGTACTTAGACCATTGTTAGTGTGTGTGTGTCTCACTAATGGGCAGTTCCCTTTCAGCCGGTCTCTCTCGACGTACGTCAGAGGTGATCCGACGAATAGGGATATCGCTTGAGAGACCAATCCATTTTGAGTGTAAAATAAACGAGCCAATGGACCTTGGCATGCGAACGCGCATCAGATGCTCCGCCTACCTCTTGGCGGGGTAATCGCGTCTCCCCTCCCGGGCTTGTAAGTTCTCATCCGTTCTCGCGGGCAAGGCTTACGCCTTAGCTCCAGTCTAAACGCCTTAGCTCCAGTCTATTTAACGGATCTTCTATCACCCTATAATCCATCGCGCTCTTTAAGATCACTAAATTCAAGGCTTTTGGTCATACCTAGGATATCCAGAACCACCAAAGGAGGGAGAGCATTTTCACATTTGGCTCCAAAACTCTGGAATAGTCTTCCTGATACTGTTCGTTGCTCAGACTCGCTCTCCCAGTTTAAAACTAGATTAAAGTCGCATCTCTTCAGCCAGGCATTCATATAATCCTACAGCTCAAAAATGCCAGAGGAGAACTGGCCCCCGACTGAGCCTGGGTTCTCCCAAGGTTTTTTTTCTCCATTAGGTCACCTGATGGAGTTTTAGGACACCATTAGGTCACTTGATGGAGTTTTTCGGTTCCTTGCCACTGTTGCCTTTGGCTTGCTCAGTTGGGGATATTTTGGGGATATTTAATTTAATTTTATCAATCAATAAATTCCTCTTGAAACAAACTTTGTTGTATTATTTTAATTTAATACTGTGAAGCTGCTTTGATACAATCTGTATTGTGAAAAGCGCTATACAAATAAACTTGACTTGACTTGACTTACCTGTGGCTGAACCTGGCAGATATGCGTGAGCCCGACAAGGTTCGTTTCCTCAATGCCCCAGTTTGCCAGGCCGGCCTCTTCAGCAACACTGTGTAAAACTTTGCCCAGCAGTTTTCTGCAACCCAGAAGCAGACGGAGGCAATCCGGCACATCCTGCCCTGAAGACCAGCTGCTGCCTCCAACCAGTCGTCGGCCGCAGCAACTCAGCCTGCCCGTTTTGCTGGCTCATCCGTACCATCAGACTCGGCTATGCGATTTCAGGTTGCCCGGCACCCACCCAAGTTCAGGAGCAGCGATGCCTGCAAGACAGGGTCAGAGATCGATGTCCTACTGGCTAAGGATGCGATCGAGCCGCTCCTTCCAGGCGATATGAAGACAGGGTTCTACAGCCCCTACTTCATTGTACCCAAGAAAGGCGGTGGGTTATGGGCAATCTTGGATTTGCGAACCTTGAAACCTGCCCTGCACAACCTCCCGTTCAAGATGTTAATGCAGAAACGTATTTTCAAATGCATCCATCCCCAGGATTGGTTTGCAGTGATCGACCTGAAGGACGCGTACTTTCACGTCTCGATTCTCCCTTTACGCAGACCGTTTCTGCGCTTTGCGTTCAAAGGTTGAGCATATCAGTACAAAGTCCTACCCTTCGGGCTGTCCCTGTCACCTCGCGTCTTTCTGAAGGTCGTGGAGGCAGCCATTGTTCTGCTCAGAGAACGCGCCGTTCGCATTCTCAACTGTCTCAATGACTGACTTATTCTGGCTCAGTCTCAGGATCAGTTGTGCAAACACAGGGACATGGTGCTCCGTCACCTCAGCTTGTTGGGATTTTGGGAGGATAGGGAAAAGAGCAAACTCTCCCCTGTGCAGAGGATCTCTTTTCTCTGTATGGAGTTGGTCTCAGTCAACCAGTCAGTCAACCAGTCAGTGTTGAACTGCTTGAATTCGATCAAGAGCAGGAGAGTTGTCCCACTGAAATTTTTTCAGAGACTCCTGGAGCATGTGACATCCGCAGCCGCAGTAACGCCGCTCGGCGTTTACATATGAGACAGCTTCAGCACTGGCTTCACGGCCGAGCACTGGCTTCACGGGCGCACTGTCACCAAACCTACAGCCCATGGTCGGACCCTTCGTTTCTACAGGCATGAGCTCCCCTAGAACAAGTGTCTAGGCATGCTGTGGTATTCACGGATGCCTCTACCGCCGGCTGGGGGGCCACGTACAACGGGCATGCAGTGTCAGATCTGTACACGGGCCCCTGCATTGGCACATCAATTGCCTTGAGTTGCTCGCAGTATGCCTTGCGCTGGGCCGCCTCAAGGGGCCGCTACACGGCAAACAGCACTGCAACCGTTGCGTACATCAACCAACAAGGTGGTCTATGCTCCCGTCGCATTTCACAACTCACCTATGGGAGTCTCCTCCTATAGAGTCAGAAGCATCTGAGGTCGCTTCGTGCCATTCACATCCCTGGCATGCTCAATTGTGCAGTCGACAAGCTTTCACGACAGCCTGCGCTTCCGGGAGAGTGGCAACTCCATCCCCAGGTTGTCCAACTGATATGGGACTTCTTCGGAGCCGCACAGGTAGATTATTTGTTTTGCCTCCCTGGACTCGTCCCATTGCCAGTTGTTTTATTCCCTGACCGAGGGGACCCTCGGCACGGATGTGCTGGCACACAGCTGGCCCCGGGACCTACGAAAGTATGTGTTTCCCCCAGTGAGCCTTCTCGCACAGACGCTGTGCAAAGTCAGGGAGGATGAGGAGCAGGTCTTGTTAGTTGCGTCGCACTGGACCAACCAGACCCGGTTCCCAGAACTCATGCTCCTCGAGACAGCCCCTCCATGGCCCATTCCTCTGAAGAAGGGCCTGCTTTCTCAGAGATGGGGTTCTCTATGGCACCCATGTCCAGACCTCTAGAACCTCCATGTCTTGGTCCCTGGAAGGGACGCAGAGGTTCTAAGTGGCCTACCCCAGTCAGTGGTGGACACTATCAATTCCGCTAGAGCCCCCTCTACGAGGTGTCTCTACGCATTGAAGTGGAACCTGTATGTTGAATGGTATTCTTCCCACTGGGAAGACCCTCGAAGATGCTAGGTCAGTGTTCTGCTTTCCTTCCATCAAGATGGGTGGGAGCAAAGGCTGTCACCCTTCACCCTCAAAGTGTATGTTTACCCAATCGCCGCGCATCACAATGTGAAAGAAGGTGAGTCCATAGGGAAGCATGACCTGGTCGTCAGGTTCCTCAGAGGTGCGAGAAGGTTTAATCATCCTTGTCCTACCTCAGTACCCTCTTGAGCTTTCTCTCTGGTGCTCACTGCACTTCAGAGGCCTCCCTTTGAACCTTTAGTGACAGAATCTTCAACTCAGCCGACTGTAAAGACAGTACTGGTTCTTAAATGTTGGCCTGCAACGCCACTCCCACATGCTGGGCCAGATATGTGTGTCTATTTGCTCCAGTAGTGTTCCCCAGAAATGGCTAACCCTGTTGAGGTCCTCCGTCACACCTGCGGCAGTCAGACGTTGCGGAGCGTCTGATGCCAGGCCTACATTCGTAAGCATTGTGGAACCTGTGTTAGGCTGGGTATCCATATGTAGTGGTCCCTGTGACGACCCCTTATGTGTATTCTTCCATGGTAGGGCTCCTCTGTGGACGATCCCGTGTCTTTGTTTCTGCTGGTGTACCCCCTAGAGCTAGGCTGGAACCACCCCAGAGACTGCCATATGTTGCACGGGCAGGATATGGCTTCCGCAGCGTCCCCTTTCCTTCAAGGGCACGCTTTCCCAGCATTATCCAATAAGTCACACTGAGTGGGTCTAATGGAACAGCAGTGACTGACCTTCTCTGCGGAGAGCACCTACCTTCCGCCCCAACATTGGGGGCAGGCCAGGAGACTCAAGCGCTGATAGGGCCAGCAACAGTGGCGTGTTGGTAGAATACCCATTGAAAGTGAATACCCATTGAAAGACATACGATGAAAGTGACCGACCGAAAGGGAACGTCTTGGTTACATATGTAACACTCGTTCCCTGAAGGAGGGAACGGAGATGTATGTCCCGGCGGCACAGTTGCTGAACCTCCGCTGTATGGCCAAGTCATAAGGTCCGGCTATGTCCATTGGCTTGTTTAGTTTACACCCAAATTGCATTGGTCTCTCAAACGAGATCCCAAATTCTCGGATCACCTCTTAGGTACGTCTCCGTTCCCTCCTTCAGGGAACGAGGGTTACATATGTAACCGAGACGTTTTCTTTCTTCCACAGGTTCCGATTTGTTCCTTTCCTGACTGAGTTGAGGGCCGTGATGGACTGGGTGTGGACAGACACCACTCTTAGCCTGTCTAACTGGATCTGTGTGGAGGACATCTATGCCAACATCTTTATCCTCAAGTGCTGGAGGGAAGCGGAAAAGGTGAAAACTTGCCATCCAAATACATTTTATTGTTCGGGGATTTACAGTTAAATACCCAAAGGCCAGATATGATTAATTAAGACCAGAAGTTAGAAGTGCAGTCAATTTAAGACAAGAGTCAGAATTATAATAAATTGAAGATAGTTGGCAGTTTCATCAGGCAAAAGTCAGCTTCAGTGTTCACAAGGAGTTTGTAGGAAGAATAGATATGTTTTAACACGTGCTGAAGACCTTTCTCAAACAAAACGAGTCCATATTTCATTTCTGGAAGCCAAGCTAAATAAGCAAGCACTGTTACTGCCCCTTAGTCACCTCTCAGATATCAAATACAGAATACATTAGAGAATACATGAAAAGAACATTTCAGTAATCACACTGGTAAAAACAAAGTAAAAACTCATAAGCTTAGAGAAGTCATTCAACTCATTTGATCTTTAGAAGGAAAAATATTGATTAATACCTTGATTATAATCAGTCAATGTAGGTCAGTGGTTCAGTACCTGTAATTCTATAAAAAATATTAGAATGTTTCTATGTTCAGTCGATTTTACCACCGCCATCTCAGACCAAATTCGCAGAAATAAAATACAGTACTTTACTTGCATCTTTCTTCCTCTGAGCCATTTGAAAACTTCAGCTGATACCTTTATCAACAATTGTTTTTAAAATGTAAGTGTCTGTCACACTTACATGACAGCTATAGCTAGGTGAATTACCAACGCTGTGTTGCAAAGACATTATAATGCTCTAGGGCAGTGGTTCACCCAGATCACACGTGATTCAACTCATCGAAATTGAGAAACTTGTATGATTCTAACGTGTGTCAGTGATCACATGTGTATTCGGAATGTTTTCTGGCCACAGAAATACCCTCATCAACGAGGACAGAGGAAGAAGAAGTTGGTGAAATACACCATGGGCGGCTTCATCATTTTTGCACTTATCTGCATCGTCTGGTTTCCTCTTCTCTTCATGTCATTGGTTAAATCTGTAGCAGGAGTTACCAATCAACCCTTAGATGTGTCCATCCAGCTGAGCATATTAGGATACGAGGTGTGCAATTTAACACAGTGACATTGTTGTCTTTATTATATGTGCTCAAGTATGTTTATATCTGTGAAATATGTCTATATGTTAATATATATATATATATATATATATATATATATATATATATATATATATATATATATATATATATAATTATTATATGAATATATTTGAATAAATCTATATTAGAGCTGGGAAAAACAATGTGTTCTTTTCCGTGAATAATATAGACTATGTTTACAGCCATTGTTCAGCATGAGTGCTCAGGAGAACAATTTGATCCCATACTCTCAATCAGCCTTACAGAGGATGACCAATCACTACGCCACTTACCCGGTACACATTACATTTGTCCCTCGTAGTTATCTACAATCACACTTTGAAACTTGAGTTTAAACAGCTAGACTGGCATCCTTCTGACGTCAGTCTGATCAAACTATCCTCCTTGTGCCTCAATTAGTCGGCGATGCAGTTCATTGTGAACTATATGGCAGAGGACATAGTGTTGGCAAAGATCAAAAGTGACGCCAGTCTGCTGTGGAGCGTCAGTCCTGCCAGCCGAGACGCCATGATCAATGAACTAAGCAACTCAACACACTTCTACATCACTCTGCGCTGGACTTTACTACGGTATACTCTCACAAGCACAACAGCTGCACACATTATACAGGCCAAAGGCTTGATGTATCCCAATGAAGTTCTTGAGCCCAAAATATCTTTTTAGTTAATCCTATACATCCTGTCAGAATGTGAATGTGTACCATGATGGGAAACAGTGCTGTATGTTCTCACTCATGTAGTCTTCTGTCTCATCTCATAATCAACATTTCACAGTGCGTGTGATATGTCACTGTGTATTTTGCTCGTTTGAGCAGAAATGCATCGCTGGTGATGAATGCTGAGACGGCTGGTGAACACACAGTGAAGTATGAAGACAGCGTACTGAGAGATGAACTGGTGTCTATGCTCAGAGGGACACACAGCCGTCCACTGTATGTGTTTCTCAAACATTTAAATGTAGATTCTCTCTACATCTGTTTTTGCCACTTCTCATTCCATCTGCTTTCTGATGCCTGTCAGGATGCTGGAAAATCTGCTGCCAAAGTATATCAGAGGAACTTCCGGACCTAATGCTAAAGTGGCACATCGACTTCAAGTGGGTGAGTTATCAACCGTATTTTGAAATGTATTTAAAAGAGACTTAAATGCTTACAATTGCACTATTTCTGATTTTCTACCTTGTTCTTGCATGTAGTCTTATAGACAATCTTTGAAACTGTGTATTTTTAGCACTTCTCATGTTTATTAAGAGGAATCTCTACATTGTTTTTCTGCAAGTTGCCTTGCATAAAAGCATCTACTAAATTAAAAAAATGTAAATGAATGGCATTACAACGTCAGATCTGCAGGATGTTTTCGTGACTTTAACAGAATCATCCACAGAGCGTTCCAGAGGCTCGGATGATGGTCATCTCCAGTTCTTCCGTCCTCTGTCCGTCAAACTGCAGCGGGGGAACGGGAGCTCCGCAGGGATGGGGTCGCAGTGGTGGGTGGTGGAAGAGTGTTTTCCTGAGCCTCCAGCCAGCACATGCCAGAGTATTGAGATGGTGGTGTTCAATGATAAAGTCAGCCCATCCAGTGTGGGCTTCCTAGCCGGATATGGGTGAGTTTGAGCCATTTTTACAATATCTGTATCATGTCTGGTATGTAACTTAGTTACATGCAGCTTTAAAAGAAAGTAATTAACTGATCAAAAAGATGGAAAAATACTAAGAACATCTTCAGTATGCAATGAAGTGAAAGAGGATTCACTTTATCTAACAACATCTGCTTAATACATGTATGATGTAATGCACATCTAAAGGTAATTTAATATTTTAATAAAATAAACAGTATTTAAGTCAAAACAGTGTTTGTGGCAAGATTAAAATTCACGTATTTAGCAGCAACAGTGTGCAGTACTTTTTGCAGTGGCATAAATTAATTTACACAGAAATGACAATTGCAGAAATAATAAAAAAAAAAAAAAAAAAAAGAATATTTCAATGAACTGGTGATTTAAAATATGAAATCTATCCATCTTGTTGTTTTCTCTCCTCTTGTGCTGCAGCATTGTGGGTATGTACATGTCCGTGGTGCTGGTCATTGGTAAGTTTGTGCGGGAATTCTTCACAGGCATATCTCGATCCATCATGTACGAGGAGCTGCCGTGTGTGGACCGCGTGCTCAAACTGTGCAATGACATCTTTGTTGTGCGAGAGGCTGGAGAGATGGAGATGGAAGAGCAACTGTTTGACAAGCTCATCTTCCTGTACCGCTCACCTGAGACCATGATCAAAATGACCCACCAAAAGAACGAGTAGCTTTCATTTATGACTGTCAAAATATCAACCTCTGAACATCTCAGGAGGACAATATTGTATGAAACTAGCATCTGCTATAAGGCACCAAGCAGAAAGTCTTTTATACATCGGACTGCAGTACTAAGGAATATGATGTGCATTTATATCTATCCATGTGTTTTTGAAGCCATGTACTGCATAAACTGAAAATAGTATCAATGTAAAAGAAAGCATATATGCATGAATGATAGAGGTTGGATGAAACAATGTATGCTTAATTGACTTCACTATTGCTATATCAATATTCATACAATGCATGACTATTTCATCTTTAATATTTCAATGATATTTTTTAATTCAGACTGTTTCATATGTTGTAATATTATGCTGCATAGTGATTCACATAATAAACCATGGCATGTGGAAAACAACTTGTATTACATTTGTATTGCATCTTGTTGCTTAGCTGGAAAGTTCTCATTGAACATTAAGACTATCTTAAAAATCTTTGGTCTGGAGGAATAAATGAGCGATATCAAACAAGTAGGCATGCGATATGGCTCAACGCTGCTATGAGTGTGATATTGCATTTATACAACAGTTCTACGGCACAAGTGTGTAAATAAATAAGATTTACATTCTTCAGGTCGACGTCCATAATCCATTATAAAATATCAGTTTAAATGTCCGCTGAGGAAAGCAATATCTTTGCCCTTTTTTTTAACAGTTAAGGGGATATTTCCATGGCCGCGCTAGTCAATGCATTTTTTCAGTTGCGTCTAATAAGGAGTTTCTTAACAGCATCCTTGTTTACAACCTTGTTTCGGTCCCTTCAGTATAAAAGTCTTTGCTACTGACTCACTCATGAAGACAGTCTTTGCCGCCATCTAATGGTGTAATAATGTAATTTTCACTGATGTCAAAATCACAATCACTAACGGACCCTTTCTCAATACTAAATACGACATGTTAATTATATACAAATAATATTTATTGAAAAATATTTTTTAAATAAACAATATTAGCCATTATAAAAGTATAAGAAGTTAGATAGCTTTTTTTGTTTGATTTCTTTCTTTAATTTGGCATCTCTCGAGTTTGCTTTCCCACCTGGTTTTTGTATTGTTAATTGTTCCTGTGTAAATATGGTAAATATTATTTTATTTTCACTTTTGGCACTGTACAATAAACACTTCTGAGTGGAGTTTTGACTTGATACTTTTCTTTTATTTCCCTGGCCTTTATATTGAGTAACACACACATCTTTATTGAATGTTATACTCCCTTTACCACTAGCCAAACAGCAAACTCATCTAAGGGACATAACATTTAAAAAATGTGAAATTCAAGTAATGTGCCTGAAAGGCAGTAATAATATATATAAAAAAGGTAATTTACTACACTACTTAGTTAGATAACTACACAACTAATTAGATTGTAACTGGCCAATACTGATCAGCAGAATATATTGCAATCTTCAAAAGAAGTAGCTACTGTGTCTATAGTAACTGATGTATGATAGTACTTGAATTTTGCTTAAAATTAATTATATATGTTTGCATTATTCTAACATTTACATTTAATCATTTAGCAGATGCTTTTATCCAAAGTGACTTACAAATGAGGAGAACAATAGAAACAACAAGTGCTGTCCCAGTTCTCTTTCTAACATCCGTTCGGTATCTCACTAAGGGAACGCCTCCGACGTGACCGACTGTGGAAGCACCAATTACACCACGTCTGTAACGTTGGTATGGCTCAACGCGGTAACGTCGCAAACGCGAGTACCCTCGCGGGTATGGCAGGGGAAGATTATGATGAAGATGAGGAATATCCCCTCATCTTCTAGACGACGATGAAGAGGAAAAGGATGACGGCATCCTCCCTCCTAATTCACCTCGTCCACTGAGTAATCAGTCTGGGAGGAGATCTGCGTGATAGCAGATCTGAATCTCCGCTCATCACGGGGGCGGTTCAGAGCTGCGGCAGAAGAATGGGGCTAGTTGGAGAGAGCGTTATGGCTCAGTCTCTCAGGCCTTTCTGATAAGGAAAGAGTGGAGTTTCTGGACACCCCCGTAGACCCCAAGGCTATGTTTGGCTCTACTGTCACAGCTATGCACCAACAGCTATGTGACTTGAGGAGGAAGGAGGGAGAAGCGTTCGAGACCTGCTTACCTAGGAAGCCTACAACTCAACCATATCAGCCTGTCTGCGTGAATTTCAGCCGCAGTCAAAGAGGGGCTACCCAGACTATCGCGGTCATCGACCCCCCCACCTCAGCTTCCGACCGCTGTGACCTCACACTCACAGCCCAAGCCGGCACAGGGAACCATCATACGCCGTGGCCACGGCAAAGCACTATCTTCCAATCCCCAGGGAGGCAAGAAGAGGCGGCCTACCTAGGATCGAGCCTAGTTTATCACAGGGGGACAGAGAGCAGCTCCAAGGGTTTTTTTACTCCACCCCCCTTAGAGTTCAACACTTTTCTTCCTTCCCTTCTTCCCCCGGGAAAATGAAGAATGTTGTCAAGTGTGAATGGCCCCAGTTCAAGTGTTCCAGTGGCCAGTTCAGCAGGTTCACACACAATTATGAGAGGAACGGTGGCACAAGTTCCCATGGTGCCCCCTGCGATTATTCTCCTACCTCCACCCATGGCGTTAATGATAAGGTCAGGAGAGAATGTTTCCACAAGCAAAAGAGGTGTGGAAATAAAAGAAATTCCCATGCATCCAGGCCAAGAGCCAAGGGCAGGGAAGTGTGTCAAAACAACAATAAAAATTAAACCAAAAAATTACCCATTGAAACTGCAAAGCCTATCTTCGCCACTGATCGGCGTCATCGCACCAGCAGTAAGCAAAGAGAAGCAGAGCACACTTGTTGCGCAAGCAGAGAGCTGGTGTGCATGTGCAGTGTCTCCTTGGGTTTTATCCACAATAGAGAGGTTACAAAATCCAAATTTCAATGGAGTGGTTATGTCAACAGCACAGGGTGAATCAGCTCAGATTTTAAAATCTCTTCTCTTTTGAGCAAAGGAGTAATAAGAACAGTGCCGTGGGAGGAAAGCCATCAGGGTTTTTACTCCCAGTACTACGCAATTCCAAAGAAAGGGGGAGGTCTCCGCCCTATTGTAGATTTACGGTCCCTGAACAAACACCTCAAGAGGTACAGGTTTAAAATGCTCTGGTTACGAACCTTGTCCCAGACTTTGCGTCACAGAGATTGTTTTACATCGATAGATCTCAAAGACGCTTATTTCCATATAGATATTTTTCCTGCTCACAGGAAATTTCGCAGGTTTGCTTTTCAGGGCAAAGCCTACGAATATTTGAGGATCCCATTTGGTTTGTGCCAAGAGTTTTCACCAAATATGTAGAGGTGGAACTGACACCTCTGCGTCAAACGGGAATCAAGAGTGTCAGCTTATCTAGACGATCTTCTGCTCTGCGCACAATCACAGCAACAGGCAGAAAGAGTCACAGAGACGCTGGTTTCACATTTAAAAAACTTGGGTTTCAAAGTAAATTACGAGAAAAGCTGTTTTCTCCCCACACAAGAGATTAACGACCTGCGTATCAGACTGAATTCAGTGGTGTGTATACCTTTCTTATCAGCATTCTTCTGCAATTGCATTTCTCTTTTTCAGAAAAGGAGATCGGTTCCCCTCAGGATATGTCTGAGGCTATTGGGGTTGATGGCCTCTGCAATAGCCGTAATTCCCCTGGGACTGTTTCTAATGAGAGACTTTCAGAACTGGACAGCGACTAGCCATAGAGTGATTGTCACAGAAGAGTGTGTGAGAGCGTTATGTCACTGGAGAGCTCCCACATATCTCACTGAGGGGACTCCATTAGGTCCGATAACTCTAAGGAAGGTGGTGACGACATATGCATCACTTACAGGCTAAGGGGCGGTGTTCGAGGGCAGAACAGTGCACATAACAGAAAAACAGAAAGACATAAATTACTTGGAGCTATTTACAGTGTTGTTAGCGCTAAGCCACTTTATTCAGTTTCTTCAGGGATATCATGTGTTGGTCAGATCAGACAACACAACAGTGGTAGTGTACATAAACGGACAAGGGGGAGTGCGCTCTCGACAGCTGCACAGTCTAGCGCAGAGACTAATTGTGTGGGGCAACACTCGGTTTCTGTCGTTATGAGCAATGCATGTACCGGAAATAATGAACAGAGGGGCAGATCTGTTGTCCAGAGGAAATCCTATGTACGAGATTGGACACTCCACCCACAGGTGGTGAGTCAGATATGGCTGAGATATGGACAGGCTGCCGTAGATCTCTTCGCATCGCGCGAAAACGCGCAGCGCCCTCTGTTCTTTTCCCTGGTGGGAGAAGATGCACCGCTGGGTGTGGATGCTCTAGCCCACCCATGGCCAAACGCACTGTTGTACGCATTCCCCCCGCTGAGCCTCATCGGGCCAACACTTCAGAGGGTGAGGGAATTCAGACATACACTAATTCTGATTGCACCGTTTCGGTTGGGGAGGTTGTGGATAGAGGAGATATCCCACTTCTATACGACCAGCCCTGGTCTCTCCCGGTGCGCAGAGACCTTCTCTCTCAGGTAAACGAAGAGATATTTAATCCTGCCCCTCACAAGATAGCTCTCTGGGCTTGGCCCTTGAGAGGATGAATTTAAACGCCATTGGGTTACCACCTAATGTGATCAAAACGATTCAGAGTGTGAGAGCAGCCTCTACGCACTCTTTATATGATCATAAGTGGAGAGTTTTTGAACAATGGTGTGCAGAGAGACTAATCATCTCGTTCTTATGCTCGCACTTTGAGTGATGTTCAACAATTTGTAATACAGGTCAGTAGAACTGTCCTCCTTGAAATGTCCCTTCAATATTGTTTTCAGCTGTGAAAGAGTGAGGCCTCTCTTAATTTCCAGCGTATTGTAGACTCAGTACTGAGCTGATAGCTTTTATTACTGCTTCAATCATTTCTGCTTCAGCCTCTTTTCAGCCCTTTGTCCACCTGGTGCATCAAATTAGTGAATGGCAGTTTATCCTTTTGCCCACTCTCTCCAATCTGACCGCAGACTTTGAAATGCGTCCTCACACTGACTTCAGTTGCCATGCCAATAAATGCTTGCTGTTATGGTGGCCTATATTTTATCTTTTTTTTTTTCTTTTTTTTTTACCCTCTTTCACTTTTTTTTCCCCCATTTTATCTCTCATCTGCGTATATCGAGTGATTTTGCTGTGAATCCGCCTTATTCATCACATCCTGTTCAATCTGTGAGCTGTCCGTCTCACTTTTATTGCTGCCGCCATTTTCCTCTTCCTCTCTCTCTCCCTGCGCCTCCATGAACAAAAACGTTAAACACAACTAATGCTTCGCTACATCTTCTTCCTCCCCAATCGCGGCATCAATCGACTCTGTAACCTTCTTGATTAATGAGAGTTTAGTAGAGACATTTTCGGTGGGATTTTGTTACAATCAAATAAAATACATTGGAGTACAATTACTCCTTCACTTGGTCGAGCTGCAACAGCCACAGTCTCTCTGTTACATGTGCGACTAGTGCTTCCAGATCCATCTCGCGCTGGTATGCACCCACTTGCTCGGCCGAGACTCTGCGCTCTCTCGCGAGCTCTCGCCGTTCCCTCTGGTGATCCCTTCGGCTCGCACAATAGGTTTGTTTGAGATGCGCCTTGCCTCTCCTGAAATGTAGTCGAGAGTAGGCAGCTGCAGTGAGAGGAGGAGAGAAAAAAGTGCAGGCAAGCCAGACAGTTCTCTCTTCTCGTAGTGTATCTGACACCTGTGAGATCAAAGGCGGAAATTGCGGGATTCACGCTTGTGCACGGTGTTGCTAATAACTAGATGTAATTAAAGTTCTGTTGCTTTTATATGAAAATAAATGATGAACAAGACACACAAAGTACTTGTTTTTTAATTCCATTCCAAATACGTGTTTATCAATCATTTTTACTTAATACAGACATATGTTTATATATATATATATATATATATATTTTAAATGACATCACATAACCCATATAGAGATCACACTGTCAGAAAGTTTGGGAATATTCACTCATAATTTATACACATAAAAACATGATATAAGAGTTTTAAAAATAAACATTTTAAAAGAGAAAAATACATCATGGTTGTTTGAACTTGCTGTGTCGTTTCCCATCGTGCTTTTGATCAGCGCAGTCGGTGGAGAGCAACTGCAGAATCCGATAAGTCCGTCCGCCCGCAAGAGTTTTTTGACACATGTCAGCATGACATCAGAGCAAGGCGGACCACTCTCGGACACATTTCTAACCGGCATGCATCTCGTGGTGAATACCGGTGATAGCGCAGATTTTGCTCATCTCAAACAAGCCTTTTGTCTCTGACTCCGGCTCGCACTTCGTCTCGCACTCCAGCTCGCACAGCTTACAAATCCCAGTGGTGCCTCCAAGCATTTGTTGCATGTCGAAATGAATGAATTTCCAAACGTACATAATTTGATGGGTTCGTTTAATCTTGTTCACTGCTTACATTTATTCACAGTACACAAAAACACTGTTCTTCTGTTTATACTCCACGCCCGCACCTGTCTTCCGTGGGCGCCCTCTCTTGTAGGATGGCTAAAACAACATGCCTGCTTCAGCATTACTCACTATAAATTAAGCAGGATCTCATGCATTTGCAACAACATTTATTTAAACACATGCATTAACCCCATCATGAATTTAGAATACATAAGAACTATCCAAGTGAACAATAAAAATAAAAGGCTGGGGGTTACTTTCTCTCTAAACATTAACATTAACATTACAGGGAATATTTTTATGAGCCCCACACTCAGCTGTAGTATTAATGTAATAAAGAGAAAGTAAAAGACTCTATAACATCTCAGTGTTTATGATGTATCATGCAGCTCAACGTATTATTGGTAGAATCGCTCTACAATCTATCCTTTTTCATCAACACAGTTTCACTGATGATCCAATAAAAACCAAAAACCCAGGATAGAGCGGTTGAGTGAATGTGGTCTGGACTGTGTGGATGAGGCTCATTGTGTGAGAGACGCTGTAGAAGGACAGAGTTCCTGCACTGTGATCCACATACACTCCAATTCTACGGCTGATGGACTCTACAGGGAGTTTAGTCTCTATGTTATTGTGTCTGAATGAGTAACTGGAGGAAGAGCAGAACAAACTCCAGGACTGATCATTATATCCAAACAAACACTCTTCATCCGATCCCTTCCTGCTGATGCTCTTATATGACACTGATATATCCACTCGTGTACTCCACTCAATCTCCCAGTAACAGCGTCCACACACACTCTCTCTACACAACACCTGAAAAATATATCCAGCAAATCTGTCTGGATGATCAGGATACGGTTGCTCTGGGAAAGTGTCAGTAATCACTCTGTTCCTCTCAGACAGACGGAGGTATTTATTCACTGTGTTCAGATCCAGAGTGAGCTGATGGGAATCTGATGGAGATAAAACACATCAGAATCAGGAATTATGAATCTGTCTGATCTTTTAATGGACACTGTAAAAATTACTTTTGCTGCTGGTTGAATGTACTGGTAACACTTTATAATAACTGCATGCTATGAATCATTAGTTAAGCATTAGTAAATAGTTAATTCACAATTTATAAAGCATTAATAGACATTAATAAGCAGTTTGTAAAGACAGCTATAAATGCTTTATTCTTATTATATAGATATCTATAATGGCATAATAAAGTGTTTAATAATTGTATTTTCATAATTTATTGTTCATCTCACACAGCAAATTTCTGAGTGATAAAAAACCTAGTGTTGGGCAGCTAGTGATAAAATCTGGTGTTAATTTACAAATATTATATGCTTTATCACTTGTTTAGTGATAATGCACAGTGTTTCCTTTGGGTGTTCACACATAATCAACATCTGCGCATGTGCAGAGCATTTTCAATCTCCCGCCCATCATGTTCTCTTCGGTCTCCATGACTACACATCGTCTTTAAGGATTTGCCTGCAAACAACGGTTCCAAGCAAGGTAGGCCTATAGTATTATTAACTTATCAACGTGTGATTTATTTATGAACTTATCATCACTAAAACAAACTGAATTAATTTTATACTGTTTGTGTGAAAAATAACTTAATTATTTGCCTCATTTTATCCAAATATTGGCAGTCAAAGGTATGATTAGGCCTAACGTTATTTCTAATTTATCACAAATACACAAAGTCGACACTGCATAATCGTCTTTAAGTATTAAAATAAGTATTGAAATATAATATTGATAATTAGTAAGGTAGCAGCTATGTGGTTGACTTTACTCTGTCAGCATTTTCTGCCTCAGTTTAATTTCGCGCTCTTTTTATCCGCCGTTCATCTTGAGTTTACCATTTCACGGTAACGTTACGTTAGGTCTAAACTAAGATGTAAAGAATTGTTGGTCCATTTTAAAGGGCATTTTAACGTATAGTAACTTAAATGATTAGACTCTGTAATTTTATCCCCCCCAAATTCGTAGGACAGCACCATGACTGAAAGTGAAGCGGTGAGACTACTAAATTCGTTAATGGAGGACAATGGAGATAGACGTAAGTGACTTCATTTTATTTGTGCTAATTTTAATCGTTTTGTTAAATAAATGCTGCAGCTTTAGCATTTTCTGTGTGATACCGACATTATGCGTTATTTTGGAACTGACAGGATTTAGATATATTTTTTTTATAATGTGTCGAAAGTATCGTTAATAGGGTTCCCAACCTTTATAAGATCGAATATATCTTTCATCCAGTAACTACGGGTTAGTTCTGGTGTTTTGAAATGTCATGCAAACGAGAAAGCAGACGTTAATCGAATTGATTGCTATTGAAATAATATTTTCTTGTGTAACTTAGCGCCCCGGGGCTCGAGCACTAACGGATTTGGCCGAGCACTGAAGGAAACGGCGGCGCTGCGCATGTGTGAGGCCTATAGACTATCTTAAGAGCGGAACGCTCTGTATGTTCTATCTAGCATCGTTCTCGTGGTAACGTACTTTGATAACATACGCGTATGTACAGTGCCCCAAAACGTCTCTTCGTGAGACACTCAAAAACGTGCTCGATACGGGAGGGAAACGCTGCATCAGCCGACAGATAGCAACTCAAGCCCGGCTAAACAGGTTTTGTTTCTCCCGACGCCGACGAGGCTTTTTTTTTGTTGTTGTCTTATTTTGTATTATTAGTTGAGCAGATGTGCATTAGTGAGTGACCTGAAGTTAGAGAGTATTTCTGTACAACTTAGTTCTAGCTTTATAGTTGTATTTAGTGCTTATGTGTGAATATAAAGTTTTAATTATTTTGACAATTGGCATAGGCAAGTGGTAGTTCTTGTGTGTGGGTATTAAACATAATCTGTAGTAAAACAAAGTGACCTATAGTGATTATATTGAGTCTGTTAGTTAGCTTTTTCCTATGGAGGACAAGCACCCACTGGCAGTGTCCCACTGTGCCCACACTGTGATGTTGTCATATGCATTTGGTGACAAATTAAATTCTTATTAGTTTTCTGTTTGAATTTGTATCTTATGTATTTTTATCTTTCTGTGTCATTTTTGTTTGTGTAACAACAATGGGTTGTACATTAATATTAATGTTAATATTAGCTCAAATGATCTATAGGGAATTTTAATAATTAATCATGAATATGATTAATATTTTGCTAATATAACTCTATTATTCGAAGTTGAAAATAGATCGATTTGTATATATGAATAATCAATCACATCGAATTATAATTCATCATTCATATATCAATAATCCTATTTCAGATCGATTATGAGATAACCCTTAATGGAAAATTAATGTAGTTAACGAACAGTCGTTTGTCCCGCAAACGACCATAAGATTAACTCACCCACCTTCTCATAAAAGTTACCACTTCTTATAATTCCAGAAAGATCAGTTTTCTGGCCATGAAAACTATTCTCCTGTCATTATAAATTTAGGTTACTAAACCATAATCAAATTGTAAAGCTTGTAGCTAGATCAAACATTTCAGGGACTCGTAATGTGAGAATTATAGACAGGATCAATCAAGTATATAGGTTTTAATACAATTGAACTAATGAATACATAACTACGATTCACACAGAGTAAATACATGCAAAACACGTAAACAAATACAAGACTAAACGGATAACAGATGAGAGAGAGAGAAAGGGGAGGAAAGGGGGAAAGTGAAACTAAAGTTCAGGATGAGAGAGATCACCGAGATGATCTCAGCATGGCAAAATCACAGGCAAGGTAACCTTGCGAGCCAACAAGAAATCAGATTACATTAAAAGTTCAATAACTTATCTTGCAAAATGGTTCTCTTTGTTGCTGAAGAACGCAGAGTCGTGCGTGCATCGTCAAGGGCAGCGTGCGTGTGTTTCTTTAAGAAAGCAGTGCTTGCTTCGATGAGCGCAGGCCGCGGGATGTTCAAGTCTCTTTACAGTTGAAGTTGCCGGCTACGTTTGCTACGCTGAACGTAGGGAGAGTCCGAAGACGAAAATAAAGAAAAGACTTCAAGAAAATAAAATAAAAATTCATTCACGAAAACGGTGAATGAATGCTCCCTAAACGGGAGCCATATGGGTCTTCTCGCTGATGAAGCGGGTTCGTAAAAGTGCTCCTTGAAGATTTCCTGAGTCGGTCTTTTATGGAAAATATGGGTTGACGCCTCTGTTCGCGCGAACAACCAATGAACGTCCAGAGATCTGAAGCGGGAAAGTTCCTTTGTCTCTGGGGGAAACACCCATTCGAGGGAGTTATGGTGTTGTCAGAATTTGAGCCTTTATACTCTAGTAAGACGATTCATATAGTAATAATCATATCATTGCAATCTATTATCGAGATTCAACTCCGTTAAGTCTCAAGATTTAAAATGATATAAAACATGTCATATGAAAGATTATGGGAATACACAAAGTTACATACTTGTATGCATCTTACAAACATTTTAAAGTTTTGATTAATACACGATAACATTGCAGATACACAAATTTGATATGGGAAAATCAAATCCTTGTTTATACATTTCTTAAGTAGTTATACATAAATGTAGGATTAACACTTTATTCCTACTCCTCTCCTGGAATCTCAGTTTGCTTGACATTCCGTTAGGGCAATAAAAACCAAGTGGGGGGAAGGCAATTGCCAGACAATCTTGAATGCTGATTCTAGATTACACATTAGAAAACTACACCTCTATTATAAAGCAAAGCTAATCACACATGCATAATGGCATTGTACTTATATGAAAATTATATTTCTAAGTTCTAATACAAAGGTGTGTGTGTGTGGGGGTGTGATGTCACGTAGCAGGAGGAAGTTTCGTTATCTTTCTGTGGTCCAGAGAGGGGAAGGGGGTTTGGAATGTCTCTGAGGTGCAATTAGTGTCGTAAAAGTCCATTTGTCGCCGACTAGCTGGAGCCGACGTATGATATACATTTGGGAGTCAGGAGGTTACAAGCTTTAGTAAGCTTAGCAAAGAACGTTTTGGGAAGGAATGTGCTTAGAAAACACAGAGAGTCTGAATTTGTTAATTCAGGACAAACGGACGAATGATTCAAATAGCCAATGTTGTTACATTTGTATAAAATGTCATTCAAGTTTGCTTAACTTTTACAGGTTGGACAGTAAAGGCAAGAACACAGTACATGGACACTAGAAAATATGTAAAACTCAAAGAGCCATGCTTTTTGGAGTTTGTCACTGAAGGTAAGTCTGTAAATGAAGCTATATTATACAGTAAATGCACAAAGTACTTTGATGTCTTAATGATAAATAAAAAATTTTTGGTTAGTAATGAAGTTATTGTTTTACAGCAAAAAAAGCATTTGCCATTCGAGAACAGACACCTGTTAAGGTAACGGATGACACCTCTACAGAAGTGGACGTGGATGTATTTCCTGAACTTGTTGCTGAAAGGGGCATGTGCTTTAGTTTACATACTAATGATGGTAATTATGTTTATACTTTTCTGGTCTTATTTTTAAATTGTGGTGATGTTTACATTTTTGCTAGTAATATTTGTATATACTGTATACAGATTCCACTTCTGCACATGAGTTGTCCCCTCTTCTGACTGATGGGAACTCTGTCAGCAAGGCTTCAACCGTTACTGAATGCAATGAAGGCAACAAAACGTCTGAATTCTCTTCTAAAAGACCCAGGTTGGATGATTCCAAGCTTGCAAAAGAGGTTGGTAAGACAAGGGATCTAACCCAGCTTAAAGAAAATGTTCGCCAGTTTATCAAAAAATGTTGTTCTATAGACAATGTGTACATTTTGGTGTTGTCTGTTTAGACCATTGAAGACATCCTAAAGTGCAAACCTGGTGGTGTAGAAGTGATGCAGCACTATAAAGACACTGGTAATATGTCAACATCCAAAAGAAAGGAGATGATTAATATATTGGTTGCACACATGACTGAACAAGAAGGGTAAGCTTTGTTCATTTAATGTGTTCAGATCACTGTACTTACAAACTTATTCAAATGTGACCCTGCCTGTGAAACACTATTAAATATTTAATAATATTTATTATTAAATAAATACATAATCTAGTTGCTTAACCCATGTTTTCTAAAGTGATCCAATCCGTTTGGGCTGAGAAACAGACATCAATTTTGTAATATTTGTAACATTAATATTGCTTTTACGCCAAGTGTACCAAGAACAGTTTTTATAGATGCTATTGTTTTTACCCCAAGTAAACAGAGCAGGATAGACTAGGTTTTGGTTTCATGGTATATTATTTATTATTGCAGAAGGATACCACTTAAGGCCACAAGAGAGATGTATGCCCTTGGGATTATTACTCTCTTTCCAAACCTAAAAGATCCTGAAGGGAAGACGGGCTATGTAAGTATCTCTGCTTGTTGTTCAAGATGTTTGAAACTTAAAATCTTAGCTTTTTTTTAATGTGTTTGTTTTACCCAAATTTGTCTCTTTAACAGGAACAATACTATGACGCACAGAGAGGCACAGGTTTTATTATGAATCACCTAAAGACGGTTCAGAGAAACACTAGTTGTAAAATGCCCTCTCGATCAAATGAGAAAGCTTGTGGCCCTAGAATGGAGGAAAATATCTGCCTTACAGATCAGCTAACAGGTGATGATTGCCAAGAAGCAATCTCACTGCTTAAACACAGCACTGATCGTGATATCATCTTCTGGAAGATGAAAGAAACTTTTCAGTACCGTCAGGAGATTGTAAAGGACCCAAAGAAGTCCACTTCCATCTTTCACATTTTTCCTCGATTCCGGGACACCAAGGGTCTGGTGAGTATTCATGCTAGCTGACTTAACAATCCAAAGTATTAGATTTTAGCTTCTCTGCTGCAACCTTCACCTAATATGGACTGCTTATAATTATGGATGTTAACAATTAATCGATGATCGATTAATTGTCGATTAATACATTTGCAAGTGACCTTGAGTTTAAAAAAAATCAACGAAGCATGCACCAATGAGCAGTTATAAACTGCCGCTCACTTACAATACAACACCTTTGGCGAGAAAGGCAGCAGCAGAGAAATTCTATGTCTAATAGGAAGTAAAGAGGAAAGATTTACTTAAAACAGACTCGATAATCGCCCAGCACTTGTATATTTGCATCCACCTAAATAATTTACTAACCACAACTTTAAATGTTAAAACCACTGCAAACCTGTGCAATATGCACATTTCTGAAAATGTCAATGTATTGTACTGCTCTAATCTTCAGTATAGCCTGAATACGAGCCCATGTTGATGATTGGCTTCCCTTTATCAGGACTTAATCTGTTGACTTCACTGCAACTTTAAACTAAAATATTTAACACAACTACAGTGAGCATTGACTCACTGTTCAGTTATGAATGGGGCATTTCTTTAAGTGCCATATCAGTGTAGATCAGTACATGATTTATGAACATCTGATTTGTTTTTGTTTTGTTTTTCTGACTCTACACTTTTTTGTGCTAAAATGTTACCAGTGCTAATTTCTGATGTCATTATTTGGTACTGTAAGCACACTGTTTTTTCTTCAGATCCATCAAGACTTTGCTTTGATGTTTGGCCTGGAAACAGCATCCAGATTTTTAGAGAAGTGGAATACCTCCTTCAAGTTAAATATGATTAAGGAGGCAAAAACTCTAAATCCATCTGCATTCCTGCTACAGCTACTGATATCTGCTGAAAAAAACAATGGAGACAACAGTAATGAAGGTAAAAGTACTTGACAGTTCCCTAGAAAATGCTACAATTTGTATTTATGAAAGCTAACGAAATGTGCTCTCTGTGTCATGTAATTATAGAATGGGATAGTGACATAGCCTCCCTGCTTTTGCTGTTACACCTCCTTGCACCCCAACCCTCTGGAAGGAAGAGAGCAGCCAAGATTAGTGTGAGAGATGCTGTTGGTCGCCTCCTGAATTTTGAAAAGGTTAGCTTATGTTCTGGACATAGCAAATATCATAACTGTAAACCAAACCATAAGAATAGTGAACTGTTATAACTAAAGCATGTAGGGTTTTTCTTTGTTTCAAAGATGTCATTTTCTCTTAAGAGTCTAAATTTGTGGTAAATATACTATGTTCTGATTTTAAATGTATGCTAGAATTTATGGCATTTAAGTAATTTTTATATTGTTATTAATCAGTCCTGCAGAAGTTTGGAGGACCATCTCTCAGAGGTAGAGGACAGACAGCCCTATCTTTTGGCCACTGGACAAACCAAAGCAGATGTGCTTAAGTTCTACATTGTGGTCGACAAGAATCTCATACCCTGTCAAGCAAGTACTTCACTTGGAGCTTTTGATGAGCTTTTTAAAGCTCATTTTGTCTTTGGTGCACAATATGACCCATCTCTCAGCAACATGTTCACCTTTATCCAGACAACAGTCTACAAAATCCATCCTAGCACGTCCAGCCAATCATCACGCACTCGAGAGTTGAGAGCAAAACTGTTAAACAGTTTAATGGAAAGTACAAGATGAGAAGATGTTTCATTTGCAAGTCTTTGCTGGGTACAAGCATTAAATTGTTTCGACACCTGAAGTTAGCTCATGGCATGTACCCAGGAAAGAAGCTGAGACTGATTTGTGCACAAGAGGGATGCAACTTACAGTTTACCACCTATTCTGGTTTTCGGAAGCATTTACATTATATCCATTGTGAAGATGAGGATAATGCAGAAACGGATGCAGCTCCCAGCCATCAAACACAGGCTCCAGAGTTACCTTCTATTGAAGAGACACATGTTGACCATATATATGAGACACCTGATAGCCCACAGCAACCTACAACCTCGTTTCAAAGTCTGGATATGTGTGCATCAATTATTTCAAAATTGATGGCAAGTAATGTACCAAATACTGTTGTTTCTTCAACAATAGAAAGCCTAGAAGACTTCATCGATGATTTAAAGTGTAACCTCAAGGAAAAAGTCCTAAACATCGTTCCACAAAATAATCCAAGCCGAGAAAGTTTAGAGAATGTTTTTGAAAGTTTTGATAATCCATTCAGTGCTCTAAATACAGACAACAAATTGAAAAGGTATTTCTATAAAAAGTGGGGTATAGTGCAGCCAGTTGAGGTGCCTTTAGGCATTAGGTATGACACCAAGAGAAATAGACAAACAGGAGCATATGAGCAACTCCCAGTTAATGATAAATTTATTTATATACCAATACTAAAAACATTAGAATTTATTTTTAAGAACTCTGATGTGTGTGATTTCATGCAGGACTGCACTCAGTGACATTTTTTAAGATTTCTGTGATGGAACTTACTTTAAAAATCACCCCTTGTTTTCAAGTCACAGATTTGCTCTACAAATTCAACTCTATTACGACGATTTTGAAGCCGCTAACCCCTTAGGATCAAAAAAAGGCATTCATAAACTTGGTTGTCTGTACTTCATTCTCCGTAACCTTCCACCAAAAGTAAATTTAACTCTAATGAACATTCATCTGGTGTCATTGTTCCATTCACAAGATGCCAAAAAGTATGGAATAGATTCAATATTGAAGCCTTTTGTGGATGATATGAAAGTTTTAGAGACGGAAGGAATAAAGGTCCCTTTCTGCGAGATGCCTGTAAAGGGTACGCTTGCACAAATCACCGGTGACAACTTGGGCATTCACTCAATTCTCGGTTTTATGGAGTCTTTCAGTGCAAACTATTTCTGCCGCTTATGCTTGATTGACAAAGTTTTGTCTCAAGAAGTTTTTTCAGAGGATGATCCACGGCTGATATTGAGAACAAAGATTCTTAATGAGGAACACTATGCTGATCTTTCAAAGGAACCAACTCTTACATCTTCACATGGAATTAAGCGCAACAGCATACTCAATACACTCTCATACTTCAATGTATCTGAAAACTTTGCTTTTGATATAATGCACGATATTTTAGAGGGTGTGGGTCAGTATGAGATGAGACTTCTCTTTGATTATATGGTTAAGAACAAATTCATTTCAAAAGAAAGCCTGCTGAACAGAGTCTATGCCTTTAACTATGGCCACATGGAAAGAGCAAATCGGCCAACTAAAATAAACTTGGACTGTGAAGGTAATGGCATTGGATTAAATGCTGCACAGACTCTTTGTTTAATAACAAACATACCGTTGATTTTTGGTGACGTTATTCCTCAGGGAAACCTGCATTGGTATTTGTTACTGTTGCTTTTGCAGGTCATCAACATTGTGTTCTCCCCCTCAGTCACAGAGGGTATGACTGTGTTTTTGAAACACCTCATTAAAGACCATCATCAGCTGTTTAAGGAGCTCTACCCATCCAAAAACTTAATTCCTAAGCATCATTTTATGTTGCATTATCCTCGCTGTATTCGGAGAATTGGTCCATTGTTGCATGTTTGGTCAATGAGGTTCGAGGCCAAACATAAGTTCTTTAAGAACTGCATAAAGAACTTTAAGAATTTGACTGTTTCTTTGGCAAAAAAACACCAATTTGCTGTAGCCTATCACTGGGAATGTATGAATTACAATTCTCTGCAATCAGGACCAGTGAAGGTACATAAACTTCTGTGTTTGGATAATTCTGAAGAGATTTCTGAACATCTTTGCATTGATTCTCAAACTGAAATTCGACATACAAAGTGGGTAAAATGCTCTGGAGCAGAGTACAGAGTTGGCCTTTTCGTATGTTCTGATATTGTTGACGAAATGCCTGTTTTCAGCAAAATACTAAATATATTATTGTTCAGAGAACAAGTTTTCTTGTTGTTAAAAGACTATGAGTCTACGTTTATTGAACAGGTCCATGCCTACAGATTATTTGACAAAGCATCTCAACATGTATGGATAGTGAACAAAGACAACTTAAGGAATATTTCTTTGTTTGATGCACAGATCTCCTATGGTGCTGACTCATTTTTCTACATAATTGCAAAAAATGAACTTGTTTGAAACACTCAGTGATTTATGTGATTATTTAGCCTATAAAGGAATAGTATATTTTTAACCCAGACATGGTTAACATTGATGAGTTAAAGATGACATGTTAAATTGCTGTTGTATTTTCAATTTAAAGATGTTATTGCAGTGTATGTATACTTGTTAAAAAACTTTGAGTCAATTTCTATTGAAAATGTCCGTGCAGATTATTTGACATAGTATATCAACATGTACAGCTGTCCTATGGTGCTGACTCATTTTTCTACATTTTTACAAAAAAAGTGAATTTGTTTGAATTGAAACTCAGTAGAGATTTATATTTAAGAAATATTTCTCATAATGAATGTGTATTTTCATACCATTGTTAATTTGCTATTGCATTGGAGACTAACAGAGCTGTTTTATTCAATTTTATGCTTGATATATTGAAATATATTAAAAGTTTATGTTCAAATAAATTCATAGTCAGGTTTATTTTTTAAATTTCATCTGCATTACCATTTTAAAATAAGTATTTACATTATTTACATTAAATCAACATAAAACAAATTACCTAAACACCTTGAGTGTTAAATGATACACTAACGCAGTGTTTGAATAATAAACACTTTTGTCAGTGTTGTTTTAACACTAGCAAAGATGGACCTGTATGTTCACCCGGAAAGTGATAATTTTAACACCCATGGTGACAAATCTCCCAACATATTTTTGCTGTGCATGAGCTACAGTTCATTCACATTGAACATCGACAGCCACCAACTCGTTTGCAGGCTGACGTGGCTTCATCAACATTGCACTTAAGCACTGTTTCATCTTGCATCTACTATAAAAACTGAGCTACTATAAAAAGTCTGAACTACTTGATGTTTCCCTCGCAACTGAACTGACTATGTGTGTTTACTGACTGTATGGTGATTTGTGGTGTAATACACATGGCTCATTGAAACGTGGAAGTCTCTGGTCCCTTAATTCTTTATGCAGCATCAAAAGTGTTTTTAAAAGCAGGTGTTACATAAAATATGGCACCCGAACAGAAGAAAAAGAAAAACCTAATTGAAACTTGGTGAGAGACACAAATTCTACTTTCAATGAGTCATGCTGCATATGTGTTTTTATTGTGACCATATTTTGAGGTGTCACTGCATTGCAATCAACTTGGGTCTTTTAAGCTAAAGTTACTTAAAGTGTTTGGTTAGTTGCAAAATGTCCTCCTTGCAAAGAGGGACCGAGAGGGATGCTCCTTTAAGCCCAGACTATTTTTCAGAAACTTTCACTACACGTCGTGAGCCTGTCCAAGACATTGTTCATTCTTTCAGTAATTTATGAACAGGAAAATGTAGAACAATAATGTGATTTAGATGACTCCCTGTTACCTCCTACTCCTCCAAATGAGGAAGATGAAAGTTTGTTAACTATGATAATGGCCTCAAGAATGCATAAAACTGAATGTTGAGTGGATGGTTTGGAAAATTCCTCTGATATTAATTTAAAAAATATGCAACACCAGTTGAATGTGCAAAGTAATCAGATGACTGCCATTGAAAGTCAGCTGCAACACATGTTAAACCAGCATAAAGACCATCACACAGAGATATAGCGTTTAGAAAACTCACTATCCGCAAAGCTTAAGGCTGAATGCGGCCAAGTAAAAAACACCTTGGAAACTAAAGTCCAGGAGTTGGGACAAGCGATTACGGATTGCCTGAAATGGAGAGAAGCCAACTGAGATCTCTTATTCAGTCTTCTCGGAGAGCCACTTCTATTCCAGATTTTAACCACACTGTAGCAACTCATAATTATTTTTGACCTGTACATTGCCAGACCTCCATCAAACTAGAGTTTCCAAAGTTCTGAAGTTTAGACAGAAAAGATTATATATCCCATTATATATCTGGAGCGATGCGATGAATATCTGGCTATGCAGCCTTTGAATGATGCTGAAATTATATCCATGCTTCCTTCTGTATTAACGCACACAGCTAAAGACTGATGGCTGGCAGAGAGGAAGAAAGTAAGTACGTGGTCACAATTTAAGTCTGCTATCCTTCAATCCTTTTTATCTGATGATCACGAAGTTGAAGTGGAGAGAAGAATCAGAGAAAGAAAACAAAGAGCTGATGAAAGCATCAGGACGTTAGCATACCAGTACAGAGCATTATGTCTGAGGTTGAAGCCGGCTATGACGGAACGTGAGATCCTCCAAGCAACTCTCCGGAACTGCAATCCAAGAATAGCCATAATTTTAAGAGGTACTGCAACTACTGTGGATGAGCTGGTACGTGTAGGAACGCTAATAGAGAGAAACATTAGTGAGGAGAGAGCTTTCTGGAGGCAAAGGCAGCAAGAAACCACCTCTAAGCCTGCTGAAGCCAATAAATTCACAAGAGGGAAACAGTCCAATCCACACATTGCTGTCTTTTCAGAGAACGATGGAAATACATCATGCTAACAACGATGCTAACAACATCAACATTGCGCATCACCATCAAAGGGCACCAATATCAAGCAATACTGGATACTGGAAGCACTTATTAATTAGTGCAAGAGTCATGCTGGCAACAATTGACATCAAATCATGAAGTAATGCAATCAAGTAGAGGACAGCCATTTCCCCTTGCTTATTGTTATGTATGAGAGACTGTGACTTGACTTTCTCTGTTGTATTGGGGCTTGAGTTTCTGATGACCTCAGGAATCCTCCTTGATTTTAAAAACTCAATGTATACACTGCAAAAAGAATGTGATGCAATCCACACCTTCACAACTTCTTCACCCTCCAAGACTCCTCTTGACGGATTTCCAATGTCACAGATTTAATTTGTTTGTCTTCCTTTCGGCCTCAAAAACACTGCTGCAACCTTTCAAAGGCTCATGAACGACAATCTGAGAGATTATTTAGGGAAGTTCTGTTTTGTTTATCTTTATGACATACTGATCTATTCCAAAAGCATTCAAGACCACTTCCAACATCTCAAACAACTCTTCGCAAAACTGGAAGCCTCAGGATTAACACTCAACCTCAAGAAGTGTTCCATGCAAAAGACCATCACGTATCTAGGACATGTCGTTTCTGAGGAAGGAGTCCGTACTGAAGCCTATAAAGTCAAAGCAGTCCAAGATTTCCCGGTACCTAAGAATCTCAAGGAGGTACAAAGGTTTGTAGGTCTTGCAAGTTGGTACCATCGCTTAATTTCTCACTTTTCTGAGTGAGCAGCACCTTTATATGCACTAGAGGCTAAAGACGCCGCATTTTAATGCCAAGTGTAAATGCAGCCTCTGTGCCATGTGCTCGCATATCTGTTGTCTAACACCGCCCATCTTATTATCTGATTATTGGTTAATTTGCCCCACCTGTCCTCCCTCGTTACCTGCCTTGTTTTCTCCCTATTTATTCTCTCTCTGTTTGCAGTCCAGTGTCATAGCGTCATTGTATGTACCTCTCATGTCCAGCCCTGTCTAATCCTGTTTCCAGTCATGTTTTCCTCCATTTTTTAAAAACATTTTTTATCAATAAAAAGCCTGAACTCTGCATCCTTGAGTCCTCACCTCACCCCTTACCTCAACCCTGATAGGCTACATGACAGACATCATGTGTGTTGCTTCACTTAATGAGAAATAACTGCACTCATGCCAGTACTGAAACTAGTCTCTTCTTACAAGCTCATCCCGCAGCCATATCACCCTGTAGCCCAAGACTGGTTGCCCACTGAAGCTAAGCAGTGCTGAGCCTGGTTAGTACCTGGATGGGAGACCTCCTGGGAAAACCAGTTGCTGCTGGAAGAGGTGTTAGTGAGGCCAGTAGGGAGCGCTCACCCTGTGGTCTGTGTGGGTCCTAACGCCCGAGTATAGTGACAGGGACACTATACTGTCAAAGAGCACCGTCCTTCGGATGAGACGTAAAACCGAGGTCCTGACTCTGGTCAGTGGCCATTAAAAATCCCATGGCATTTCTCGTAAAGAGTAGGGGTGTAACCCCGGTGTCCTGGCTACATTCCACCCATTGGCCCTTGTCAATCATGGCCTCCTAATAATCCCCATCCACTGAATTGGCTCTATCACTCTCTCTCCTCTCCACCTATAGCATGGTTTGTGGCGAGCGCACTGGTGCCGTTGTACTGTGGCTGCAGTCACATCCTCCAAGTGGATGCTGTACACTGGTGGTGGTTGAGGAGAGATTCCCTGATATGATTGTAAAGCGCTTTGGGTGTACAGTAGTACATATGAAAGCGCTATATAAATGCTTCATTCATTCATTCATCCCGTATGTTACATACAATAATAATGAACATAATTGTCTTTAGCATGTGAGCAAGCTATTGCTAGTTATTATATTGTTTTGTCTCATGATGCACACCAGTAGTGTTTCTTTTCTAAGGCATGTTTATAAAAGCTACTTAAATAACGGAGACTCAAGTTAAAAATATTTTGTTTGAATTATAACCTCAAATTTTTTTGGTTGAATCAATGTTAGCATTTTTTTCAGTGTAGCTGAATTCTTCATGTTCAATTTATCATCAGTGTCTCAGTACAGTTTACAAGATATCCTGTGCAAATCATCATTTACATGATCAACTATAAAACTCTTCTGTCATGTTTTCTTTCACTTCTCCAGGAAGAACATGAACACACTCAGTGAGTTTTTCTGCTTGTTTTCTTAGTGACTTACATTGTAGGAAGTCGTTCCTGGTCCTGGGAACAATGTTGGAGAAAGTGACTGTGGAAATCAACAGACATGAAGAGTGTGATTATCATGCCAAGAGAAAATGATCCCTGCATCCGTTCCTAATATGATATTCTACATGATATGAGATGATGGAGGATCATTTCTGAGAGCAGAATCTCCAGGACTTTACCTTTGTCAGAGATCTTCTTCAGCTTCTCTTTGCAGAAATCCTCCAGTTTGTCTCTCAGCTGACAGACAGATTCTCTCACACCATCAAAAGAGGAGAGAGAACTGAAGAGATTGTCATTTACGTCTGTAGATTCAGGAGGAGCTGAGAGAGTCTGGAAACTCTAGAGAAAACAGAAATCAAAGCTCATCACCTCCACACTTCATCAATAACCTGCTCTACTGTCAGATTTGTGCGGCTCTTGTTGATCTTTAGTAACTCTCCTCAATCCAACAATTCTCACAGCATCAGCTTCATTCTTCTCATATTCATTATAGGTCATTAGAGCAAAAAAATTCTAGCATTTAGGGTTAGGGCCATTTACACTATATGTGAACTTTTTATGAAATCATCTGGATGATAAAGCATCTGCCAATAACAAATGTAACAGATCAAGCACATCAATGGTATTGACATTCAGGGCCGTTTCTAACTGGAGGGGGCGCCAATGAGTTGTTAACATGGTAACATAATGACACTGCATTTTTAGCAAACATTCACCATGTGCTAAGAACATTTAAAGGTAAGGTATGAGATGATGATTTAAATGCAGCATATGACACAGGTACTAAACATAGGTACAGAAACCAAACTAGTATTTGTTTTACAGATTCTCTGGCTCCAATGGGCTTTATGCACAGCTGCACTACTTCCTGAACTTCAGCCAGCTCTTTGTTTCCTGTCTGTCATTATTGGACAAACTGATTAATCCAGGTGTGTCTGATTATTGTTACTGAGGTCAGGCACACCTGGATTAATCAGTTTGTCCAATAATGACAGACAGGAAACAAAGAGCTGGCTGAAGTTCAGGAAGTAGTGCAGCTGTGCATAAAGCCCATTCTGACCTCCAAGCCCACGACTCCACCTTAGTCTGTTGACCCATCCATGTTCCTTCGGCTCCCACCCGAAGGCGCTGTAAGCAAAAAATACATCAAAGTAGTGGGACAGGGACCACAACCCTCAGGCAAAAAAGTCCATGGAGAGACTGGTGGAGGAAGAGTCCACAGTGTCACCAGCATTGGAGGAGCTGACCATGGAGGAGCCGTTGGAGGAGGAGCCCACATTTGAGCCGACGGAGGGAGGTGCGAGGGTGGAACCAGGAGACGGCCGAGACGGAGTTGGGAAAGGTGCAGACCCAGATGGAGCTGAAGTGCGAAGACCTAGAGCAACACCACTGATCTGGAAAGTCAAGGCGGAGTCACAGGCTCGCAGGACTGAGGTGCAAATGGGGACTTGAAAGACAGAGGCAGATCGGGTAGGATGAAGGAGGAACCGGTGGGAACCAGGAGACCTGTGGAGCCAAAGGGGTGGAGGGCAGAGGTGTGGGCAGAGGTGTAGCCGGAGGTCCAGAAGTCCATGGTGAAACCAGGGTAATGCCTGACCAAGGTGGAGATGGAGGTTGCATCTGTGGGATGATGAACCACGGTGAAGCCGAAGGAGCATGGAACGATGGTGGAGCCGATGGGTTGAAGACTAGCCGGAACCAGCAGAGATGAAGGAGCCAGGAGGCTGGGCAGAACCAGCAGAGTAAGGAGGGCCAGGAAACTATTCAGAACTAGAGAGTCCATTAGAGCTAGTGGGACTGGTGTAAAAGGAGAGACCTCAAGGGTGGAAGCATGTGTAGGAGTCCATTACAGAATATGTAGCTCAATAAGTGCTAGCTCCGGGGCCAGAGTATTAGGGATCCTGCTCCTCTTTGCCCACTGTGAAGGGGGAACAACAGCTGGAGAGTACCAACTCCACGTACTCACAGAATAACCCTTGAGGGCCATCCCCAGGCAGGCACGCCTCTGTCTGCTCTTTGGGACCGGCGTGATATAAGGCGCACAGGGAGTCATCTGGGTAGAGCACCATGCGATCTAGATGGAGATACTGATGAATGTGATACTCAAGGGAACACTCAAACAATTATGAAAATGCATATTTATTTCATCACGTTTAAAAGATCCCCTGAACCAACTTTGGTGAACATTACTCAACATTGGTACCATTAATTTCACCATGATAAAAGAAATCAAGAATGAAAAGGAAAGAAAAAGTTTAAAATGTTATGCAAGTTTTGAACTGTTGGTGGCACTAATGGAGTTTAGCAGCTAAATATATCTTCCAGAAAAAAGTTGAACTGCATTTGTAAGTGTCTCTTTGAAAAGATGATCAGATGAGAGTCTGACTGATGTTTATATAATAACCGAACACACAGATCAACACTTCAGTCAGCGGCTCATTCTGCTCTCATGAAATGTTTCTCTGTGAGTCTCTTGCCACTAAAGTCCACTATGATCTTGTTCTTCTCAATCTCTGTTACCTGCAGGAAATATATGTGATCCTGTGTGTGTGAAAGCTGCTCCAGCTCAGCGTCTCTCCTCCTCAGATCATTGATCTCCTGCTCCAGTCGTTCTTCAGCTCGACTCACTGCAGTCTTTTCCTGATCTCTGATCCGCTGTGTCGCCTCAGAGCGGCTTCTCTCAATGGAGCGGATGAGCTCAGTGAAGATCCTCTCACTGTCCTCCACTGCTGTGTGTGCAGAGCGCTGTTAGGACACACATCACAATCACACAGTGAGCTTCAGTGAGTCCTGACTGAGACTTCTCAAACTTCTCTTCTTCTCCAGACTCACCTTATGAGACTCTACAGCCTCTCTCAGCTGCTGAAGATCTTTCTCTCTCTGCTGGATCCTCTGCTGGAACGACCTCTGCGTCTCCTTCAGCTGCTTCTGCAGCACAAACCAATAACACAGATGGCACTTTATACTGTCACTATATCATCACGTGAAGAGTAAAAAATAAATAAAAATTTTGTTGATAAATGTTTACGGTGTATTTTCACCATATTTTCTGTGAAGTTAAATGTGAAGCACAAATACGCTCAGCAGTGAAAGTCCACTTGCAGCTACTGTTCACTTCTGTGACGTCTGCAGTGTGAATGATGTTTCCTGATCATATGGTGCCAATATAAATAGTGTCAACATTATTTCATCAGTGTGTAGTTTCATACCTGTTTCTCTGTCCTCTGTGCTGCAGCTGATACAGTGTCGTGGTTTTTATGTTCGTCCATCAAACACAGCAAACATATAAACTTCTGGTCAGTGTGACAGAAAACCTCAAGGAGTTTATCATGTGTTTGGCAGATCATCTCCTGCAGTCGTCCAGTGGCATCCGTCACTTTATGTGGCTTACGGGAGTGAAAATCCTCATGACGGACAAAATGAGTTTGACAGTAAGACTCCAGACACAGCAAACAGGACTTGACGGCTTTGCGTTTTCTTCCAGGACAGACGTCACACTGCACATGTCCAGCTCCAGCGTAACAGTCAGCAGGAAGTTTAGTCTTCTTCAGTTTCTCCACCACTTCAGCCAGCATGGTGTTTTTAGCTAAAGCAGGTCTTGGACTGAAGGTCTGTCTGCACTAGTGTTGCTTTCGTCAACGAAAATTATGACGAAATATTGTCGTCAACGAACCGTTATCACCTGACGAAAACGAGACGAGACGAGACGTAAATGCTGGTCATGTGACGATGACTAAAATACATGTATAATGCAATATCGTTGACGAATAAAAACGAGACTAAATGTGGTTTACAAAATAAAAACTATGCTAAAATGTCTCTTCATTTTCGTTGACCAAAACGAGACGAGACGAGACGAAATGTTATAACGTCACGACGAATGAGAGAGTTGTGCGTGAACCCATAGCTTTGTCGGGTTTAAATTCTGGTTTGCGACCTGGTCACCCGATTATCAGCGAATTTAACAATATTACTCCATTAGTTATTCTATTAAAATGTCTCATTGATATATTTGACACATTCATAATCATTACTTTTGCCGGTTCTTTGTGACAGCTGTATGTTATTGGCAGCGTCTCTGGTTACATGAACGCCGCATCAGCACCAGAACATGGAGATTTTATTTTAGAGAATAATCGCACAACCTATTCGATGTTCTATAATTAAATAAACTAATCGAATATCCAAAAATCGTGACTCATCCCTGCATGGAATCTCTTGTTTCTTTTCCCAAATCTTCACTCACGTCTCACCCATTTTCTAAAGGGATTATAAACGTTTCTTCATTGGCTCGCTTTTAATTAGGCCTATTATATTCGTATTATTTACTGTGGTAAAGTAGAAAAACGCTGTAGGACAGATAGCCTACATTTGTACTTGCATGTCAAATTCTTTTTAACACAGTTTGTGCTTGTTATATTAGACAGGGCGCGTCAAGTTTAGTTGTAAAACGCGTTTCACACGCGCGGGTGATTTTTAGTTTCACTTTCTCTGGCAGCGCAATCTCAAACATAGCCTAAATATCTCGCCCTTGTGGAGGATAAAATTCGCTCTTCAGACCAATTCACATCAAGTAGAAAACACGAAGATATCATGAAGAGATCGATGGTTTCTTTCCTGCTCGTGTCCCACATCCCTCTCAGAGCGCAGAGTATAGGCTATATCACGCGTCTTTGTGTGGAAATATAAAACGATTTTTTATTTTTTATTTTTTAAATAACCCCCCAACCACCGTCGGTAGTTGGTCCATTACCGCGGTGGTAAAAAAAAAAAAAAAAAACTGCCACCGTCACAGCCCTAAATATACTAAATATAATAAGATAACCTTGTTTGAAATTCTATATTGACTGGGTTAAATAGAATTGCATTACTAAAAGACACTAAAATACAATTTTCATTGACTAAAACTAGACTTAAATGTCATCAGTTTTTGCGACTAAAACTAGACTAAACTGTCATCAGTTTTCGTTGACTAAAACTAGACTAAAATGTCATCAGTTTTCGTCGACTAAAACTTGACTAGACTAAAAAGAGTATGAACGTGACTAAAACTAATAAAAACTAAAACGACAGCTTGACACAAAGACTAGACTAAAACTAAAATTAAAACAGGCCGCCAAAAACAACACTAGTCTGCACTGAGGGCAGCTGTAGACTCTCATCTGATCCTCCTGATCCCAGCAGCCTGTAATACAGATCATACAGTAACTGTGTCCACAGGAAGTGGTCACTGGATCCTTCAGGAGATCCAGACACACTGGACACAGGAACTCATCCTGAGAAAATATGGCTTCTGCCATTTTACTGCACGAATACTGAGACACAAACACACAACAGCTCAACTACACTTCAGTTTCTCTTTCTCAAACTCTTCCTGGTTCTGTGTTTGAGTGACATGTACAAAACAAGTTTATCAGGTCTATAAAGCATCATAAAGCCTCATTCCTGCTGAGTTCAGATTCTACAATAGTAAATGTTTAATGTTTTATTAGTTGACTGAGGTGTGTTCAGTTACAGTTGGAACTAAACTATGTTGAACAAACTTCATTGGTTCTTGAAGAAGCTTGTGCTGCATTGGTTCATTCCTTGCCACTGTCTGGCTTGCTTAGTTGGGGACATTTAATATTCAGCAATATTATTGATTTGACTGCACTTACACTGTTTTTAGATGAATTTAACTAATTTCATAATTTATTAACTTAAAACAGCTAGTGAGCCAAACTGAATGAACATTGAACTGATTTCAGCTAAAGAATTATACTCTTTTCTTTTTCTTTACAGCAGAATGGAATTGTTTGCATAACTGATTCATAATTTTACTGTTTTATCACTGTAAAACTGCGTCGAAACAATTTGTACTGTATAAAGCACTACATAAATAAAGGTCTATTGAGTTGATTGGCCCTTGAGCTTCTGTTTTACCATATTTAAATTTTATACGTATGTTGAAAGGTTAATTTTAAGTTTATAATCACCATTATGCTGATTAGTGTTTCCATCAGTTGAACTCTTGACCTGGGCTCCGAACCGGTTCAATGAACGAAAACAAAAATGCAAACGAACAAAGTTTTGACAGGACCATAACCAGAAACGGAAACGAAATCAAATTTGATTGTTCTGAACAGAAACTCTTATTTTTTAAGTACTGTATTTTATTTTATTTTTCTAAACTGTTTTAATTATTCTTAATTCTTTTTATTATTTTAATTTCTTCTATGTAAAGCACTTTGAATTGCCATTGTGTATGAAATGTGCTATACAAATAAACTTGCCTTGCCTTATTTGAAATTTAACTATTAACCGGTTAATGACGTTATTTTATCGTTCTGTTTAATATTTTAATTTGGAAGTCAACCAATCACAAATTCACATAGTACGGACTATACAAATGTGATATTGACATTGACGCATAGCCCATCCAATGAGAGTGGAATGCCAGCGCTCAGCTGTCAAGTCATCATGTCACTCAGTCATAAGTAAGTCGCAATGGCAATGAGCTGGCGTTAGTTTTTTTGAGGATATGTCACCAACTGTCAAGAATTAGGCCTACATTTCAGTGAAAATGACGGAGTAACAGGAGTGACGGAGTAAATAAGGGAGTAACAGGTTCCTCAGAAGGAAAAAAAATCAAGTGATCACGCTGGCACCTCACGCGCACACACAACATATTCTAGCATTGCTAACTTGACATCGCAGCCTGTTCATTATCAAAATAAAATACAGTCTACCAAACAAATAGAAAGTTACACTGCTCAATTTAAATAGTCCATATCGACGTGGCGTGCAGCGTTGATAATGCGAGTGACGTATACAAAGCCTAGTTTACATAAGCTAATACATAATAGTTTAGCATCCAAATACATCACGAATATGGAAACATTTGGATTGGTGCCGAAACGAGAGAGGTAGGCTTCAGTTTCAATTTGTATTAATTGGTTGTGGCTTGACGTTTATATAGCTGAATACTGTTAACTTCAGATTATTTGCTATGGAGTGAAGGGAACTAAAATAGCCTACTTTTATAGTTTTTGTAATGTTTGTAAACATTTTGCTTTATTTACTGGTATTTTCAATTATTGCTATACGCGAAATTTTTTCCTCTCAAAAATGCAATTTTGTGCGAGTATACACTAGTGAAAAAAAGTATACTTTATTGTATTTGAAATATATTCCCTTTTTCAATAGTAAATTGCAAATATACTAACAAAAATTGTACTATCTCTAGATATGTTGAAAGTATATTAGCATCATGCTTTTACCTATTTTCACAATATGATGTTTTAATTAACCAAATTAACCAAATTATGCACAGCTGGAGATTAATCAGTAATCAACTCAATGACAGAGTATAAATTCACAGCAGACCTATCTCTGTTCATTGAAAGTTGGCAGCATTTGGTTGCGCCCTATCTTCCCAACATGTCTGAATCAAGCGCTCCCATCCGATGAAGGAATTTTCTGTCCTTTTGGAATATTTGCCAGAATCCTCGGGTGTTATATTGCGGGCGTCAAGCCAAATAAACGGGTCATTGCCACCACGGGCGAAATACCAGCGATCTTCTTCCGCATTTTTTATTTTTATTTTTCTAAACCAGATCATTCAAGTAACGTTTTTTCCTGCCATGGAGAATGGTCATAAGGCCTGCAAAGCACCACGCTTGCGTTTCGGACAATGCCGCCCTCTTCACGCGAAAGAACGGGCTTCTCCAGCAGCTCTAGGCCGAAGCCGCAGGCCCTCAAAGAGCAGCGCCGCAGATTCAGTACCGGTCGGCCGGCCTACGCTCTCAACCCCGTTGGCTGAACTCCGCGAGCGCTCCGCTCCGTGGTTAAATTTCGCATCGCATTCAGTTGTTCAATTCAATTCAATTCAATTCAATAAATTTATTGCCATGTCAACAAGTTGATAGGAATTTGTCTTGGTACAACTCTCAGACATAAATAACCTAAAAGACAAACATCATAAGTACAAAAAAAAAAACAGACAATGTTCAGCAACAATACCCAGCAAACAGTAGGACATTAGACCAAAACCCCGCAGAAAAAAGACAATACCCCTCGGCAGAGAAAGTGCACAGTGCATACAGTTGATAGAGTGCTGCTACCAGTCAGTGCAAGTTCAGATGTCGGATAGCCAGAGGGTAAGTGCTGTCTCTAAAACGTGATGTGGAGGTCTTAATGCTCCTATATCTTCTTCCTGATGGAAGGAGATTAAAGAGATGGTGAGCAGGGTGAGAGTGGTCCGCTATGATGTTTTTAGCCTTTCTGATTATTCTGGTGGAGAAAAGTGAAGAAAGTGAAGGGAGACTACAGCCTATAATTTTTGATGCTCTGCGTACTACTCTTTCCAACCTAGTTTTGTCCTGAGCGGTTGTGTGACCGAACCAGACAAGCATGGAAAAAGTGAGCACGCTTTCAATAGTTGACCTATAAAAGTGGGTCATGGCAACTCGACTGACTCTAAACTTTTTAAGCTGCCGCAGAAAGTGGAGTCGCTGGTGAGCTTTACTGATCTTAAAATTAGTGTTGAGCTCCCATGATAAGGATTCCTGGATTGTGGTCCCCAAGAACTGGAAGGAAGTGACCCTCTCCACCTCCACCCCATTAATGGAGAGCGTAGGGAGGGGACTAGGGGTCCTTCTAAAATCCACAACCAGTTCCTTGGTTTTTGAGATGTTAAGAATCAAGTTATAGCTTTCGCACCATTTCACCAGCCCCTCCACTTCTCTGCGGTAGTCAGACTCATCTCCGTTAGTAATAAGACCAACTACAGAGGTATCGTCAGCAAACTTAAACAACAAAACTGAACTGGTGTGTGATTGACAGAATTGTGTGTATAAAGAGTACAGAAGTGGGGAAAGGACGCAGCCCTGAGGGGCGCCAGTGTTCAAAAACTTTGACTGTGAGACGTAATCACCCATTTTAACCACCTGCTTCCTATCGCATAGAAAGTTGAAAATCCATTTGCAAAGTGATGTTCTAACACCTAGCTCCTGTAAAGTGTTGATCAGCTTCACAGGAACGATGGTGTTGAACGCAGAGCTAAAGTCCACAAAGAGGACACGTACATATGTAGATTTTAACTCCAGATGTTGAAGAATAGAATGCAAACAAAGTGAAACTGCATCATCATGTTCAGTTATAACGAGGGGAACACGTTTTAAATGGTGTCGGTCCAAATTATTTTCTGTCATTAACGCGCTGCTTTCTTGTGGCTAAAACTCACAAGTAGGCCTACAGTAGCTCGCGGCCTCGCGCATTACGTGCTGAACGCATGCGCTCAGAATCTTTAACCTAACTTATATCGTTAACTATGTCCTGCAATTTATCTGCATAAATCGCGTAGAAACTTAGTTATAGCATAAATGTTTTTATACATGGTTACAAGCAATGTGCTTCACACCAATAGTTTAGTGATCCTTAAATTAAACAAACACAAAGTGCCTAAACAAAATTCATGCAAAGCGTCGTCTTTTACGTACGCTGTCTCCTTAGAAACCAGCAACAGATGAACGAACAATCGTTATCTAAATCAGAGTGTACTTTGACGTTGTTAATCATCAAACGTTCAATAATTGATCTTTCAGCCCTGCACAGTTTGGCTAAGCTCTGGATTCCAAACGCAGGTTAAAACCATGGGTTCAGCCTCATCAAATCCTGGCCATTAATTTGAACACAGTTGATCTCCAGTCCTCACGGCAAAGAATAAATAAATAAATAAATAAATAGGACTTTCTGATCTCGTCCACCTCTCAGACAGTCAATATCGTTCTAAGCAAACTGATATCTGTGCTCAGCCACTTACACAACAGAAATGCATAATCCTGCAAGGATTTCATCTTTAACCTCCTCTTCATCGCGTCTTAGATTAACGCACAAAAAAGATGACCATCGGCTCTCCAAGCCACACTCTCCTCCTCCCTTTGCTCATCCACACACTGCAGGAGCTCATTGATTTCATGTTGGTCTGGCTATTTTCTCCTCTGCCACAGCAGTGATGTTTCCTCTGCTCCCACAGGTTCTCTGTAACTCTGGCTATTTGCTCCATTGCTGCAGCAGTGATGTTTTCTTCTGCTACCACAGGTTTTAACTTACTCCGGCTTTTTCTCCATTGCCGCAACAGTGATGTCTCATCTGCTCCCGCAGGAGCTCTGTTCCCTTAGCTAATCTTGTTTACTGCCACTGCAGTGTCTCCCCTGCTCCCACAGGATTTCCGTTTCTCTTGCTATTTTTCTCCCCTGCCACAGCTGTGATGTCTCCTCTGCTCCTGCAGGAACTGTTTCTCCAGCTAATTCTCCACTGCCACAGCAGTGATGTCTCCTCTGCTCCTGCAGGTTTTCCGTTACTCCGGCTAATTCTCCACTGCCACAGCAGTGATGTTTCCTCTGCCCCCACAGGTTTTCTGTTACTCAGGCTAATTCTCCACTGCCACAGCAGTGACGTCTCCTCTGCTCCTGCAGGTTTTCTGTTACTCCGGCTAATTCTCCACTGCCACAGCAGTGATGTCTCCTCTGCTCCCACAGGTTTTCTGTTACTCCGGCTAATTCTCCACTGCCACAGCAATGATGTTTCCTCTGCTCCCGCAGGTTTTCTGTTACTCCGGCTAATTCTCCACTGCCACAGCAGTGATGTTTCCTCTGCCCCCACAGGTTTTCTGTTACTTCAGCTATTTTCTCCACTGCCACAGCAGTGATGTCTCCTCTGCTCCTGCAGGTTTTCTGTTACTCCGGCTATTTTCTCCACTGCCACAGCACTGATGTCTCCTCTGCTCCCGCAGGAACTCTATTTCTCTGGCTAATTTTCTATACTGCTGTAACAAGGCTGCAGGAACTGTTTCTCCGGCTAATTCTCTACTGCCACAGCAATGAGGTTCCTTTTGCTCCCTCAGGATTTGTTACTCTAGCTACTTTCTCCCCTGCCGCAGTAGTGATTTCTCCTATGCTCCCGCAAGCTCTGTTTCTCTGGCTAATTCTCTACTGCCACAGCAGTGAGGTTTCCTTTGCTCCCACAGGATTTGTTACTCCAGTTCATTTTCTCTACTGCTAGCAGGGATGTGTCTGCTCCAGCAGGAGAACTGTTTCTCTGGCTAATCTCGTCTTCTGCTTCAGCTTTTCTCCGTCCAGCGAGCTTCGGTCTCCCAGAGGATGTACTGTAGCATGAATCTAAGTTTTCTCTTCTGTCCAGCGAGCATTGGTCTCCCAGCGGACACTGCATGCATCTGTTTTCTCTTCTCTGCAAGCATCGGTCTCACAGCGGAGGCAGTCCTTCCGTCCAACCTCATAGACTGCCCAAATAATTCTAAACGCGAATTCTTCTCGCCGCTCGGCCACCTAAACCATGCTATACACAATTCCGCAAGGCCACCCTTTCATCACGCACCTCCTCCCCTAAGTTTATGGATAACTTACTCTAATCAGCGGAATGGCTTAACCTTTTTCTACGATTACATCTCTCTCCCCCTCGATTTAAGCTGTTGACAGCTCCTTCCAATCGTCGTCACGGCTTTTCCAGGGGGGAAAGTGGTCAACTAACAGAATCCTGGTCCATCGCGACAAACTAAACTATGCACTGCATCAACAAAAGTCGTTCTTACTCACCCGCGTTAATTGCCACTCCTCAGATGCCTCATCTGGAACTCCGCTTGATCAGTTGGTAATAACTGTCAAACACGTTTCAGGAGCACAAAATCAAATCGCTGACTCTCTCCCATTACTCTTTCCAGAAATTCAGGACGTTGGTGTCAGAAGCATAAAAAAGCTAATAGAGCTATCTAACCAGCATTCAGTTTTCAATAAATTAGTCTACGGTAAGCCTGCCCCTGCCATAAATAAATCTCAAACATCCCTGCTCATTAAAGGATTCAAGAACTTAACCCACTCGTCCGGATACTAGTCAATCTATTGCAATTGACATACTCACCAAATGTATTCCAACACTGTCTCGCATACCATTCCACCAACTCCATCTGCGCACTGGAAGCACGTCTGTCCTAGCTGTCTTCGGTTTTCTCCACCGCTCCGAATTGACTATCACATCTAACGTCGACTCAAAAACCCATCCTTCAATCTCAGATTTACAGATCGTAGATATCGGAACCATATTTTCTTCATTAAACTAGTAAACTGATCGAGCAAAAAGGTCACTCCGTTTACATTTTCAATCCGCCAACCCCCATCCAACTGTACCACTCGTTTTATTTACTGCAGTATAAACGTTCAATGTTCAAATCCCCACTCGGCCCACATCAGAAGCGTTCAAAACCTACATCAGATCCAACCGCTTCCACATCAAAACGCTCACCAAGCCATAATTAAATCATTCATTTCCATCACCTGCTGCGCTCCATCAATTGTCACTCTCAGTACCAGTACCAAGTTCCAACCCACTTCCAGTATCATTTGGTTCGCTGCGTTCAAGCTCGATACAATAAACATCTACAATACAGCGTATTTTTTTTTTTACAAACAATGGCAGGCTCCCCCGTTCGCACACGTAACGGCTCCTCGTTCAAGGGCCGGGCTCTGTCCCCCTTCCGCAGCGCTGATCGAGCCCTTCCGTTCGACTCGCAGTGAGAGTCTGCCCGTCTTAGTCGTCTTGGGACGGCCGCGCTCGTGTCGCTGTGTGGGCTCCCCATTCGTCGGGCCGCGAGGGTTCTGTTCCCGTGTCCCAGCCCCCTTCGAAGCGCCGGTCGAGCCCCCCGACAGAGTCCAGCGGGCGTCCTCCCTTCCGCTGGCGAGGCCTACCCATCCGATGCCGTGAGCATCCAAGTTCCCGTTTGACGCTGCGAGGGCCCTCCCAGTTGAATGGCTAAACTCTTTCTCAAATCATGCTCGTAAAAATCTTGCGTCATCGAGTTGACAGTTCAACTGCCGAATGGGCTTATCCGTCCGATGCCGTGAGCATCCAAGTTCCCGTCGGATGTCGCGAGAGCCCTCCCGGTCGAACAGTCAAGCTCGTTTTTAGTAAATACCTTCTCACGCCCTGCACTTTTTGGGGGGATTAATTCCACATCATTTTACGATTGCTGTCCTGTGCTCACCTGGCTTTTATGGGGGGAGTACTCTGGGTTCGGGCCTAACTCCGAGCTCGGAGCCCTCCCCCCGGACAGCACGCCAAATACGCATAAACTTATTGTACTAATTATATGTAGATGTGAACTCGTGAAATGATGTTTTATTAACAAAGTTTGGGAGGAGCAGATTCAGATAATTAACCAAATTATGCACAGCTGGAGATTAATCAGTAATCAACTCAATGACAGAGTATAAATTCACAGCAGACCTATCTCTGTTCATTGAAAGTTGGCAGCATCCCTCCTCCACCCCATCTCCTCACTTCCAGTTCCATCTACACTTACCAACTGGGGGGAGTACTCTGGGTTCGGGCCTAACTCTGAGCTCGGAGCCCTCCCCCCGGACAGCACGCCAAATACGCATAAACTTATTGTACTAATTATATGTAGATGTGAACTTGTGAAACAACTTTTAACACACTTTAAAATAATTGAACTTTAGTATATTTTCAAAAAAAATTTTTTGAAAAATATACTTGACGTGAAAATTCTGTTAATTTTTTAAAAGTGTATTTTCTTGCACTTTATTAAAATATATATTTAGGTATATTTTAACTGTGTGATGTGTTGTATTACAAATTTATGAAATGTTTAATTTAGGTTGCAACAGTAAAAGTTGAGTACATTGAAATTAGCATTTTAAGGTTAGGTTAGGATAATAGTAACAACAGTTTCTGCCAGTCCTGTTTTTCTCTATTGTAAGTCACCTTTTGTCTTTAATGGCTCGAGCCCCAGCCCTAGACGATGAATCGTTAGGTTGATTGGATTAGCTGTAGGGGGGACTTTCACCTTTTGTCTTTAATGGCTCTGGGATTGGCTCTTGGAACCAGAGGTCCTGGCCAGTATCAGCATTTGAATAAGTTATGCTGATTCAATTGGATTGGTAGCGCTCTCAGAGTAGGGTGTGTTCATACTTAATTTACATGCTTTGTTCAGAGACTCCACTTCTATGTAATCCCTCCCCTCTTTGAAAAGTATAATTACAGTGAATACTGTATTATGGTCAGACTTGATGATGATGAACTACAGACCTGATGAACTACAGACATGGAAGAATAAATCTCTTCTGCTTATAAAATCCATCTCAAGTCTCCTGGTTTCTGCTTCGATGAAGGAATAAAAGTTTCCAACAATTGGAAATGATCATTGTAACAGTGCATTGAAAGTATATACATTCAAAATACATTATAGTATACAATAGTATTGTGTACAAAGTATAGCTAAGTTTTATTTGTCTAATAATGTACATTTGTCGTAGAAGACAAAGTATGCAATTTGTAGTATTCGGAATAAGCCAAAGGTATTAATGAGCCTATACTTTTTACTCAAATATATCACACCACGATATCCTCATGGACAAGTGCGCCAACATTTACTTCGAGAGACCAGAGTTCGAGTCCCGGCTCGAGGACCTTTCCTGATCCCGTCCCTCCTCTCTCTCCCACCTCACTTCCAGTCTAGCTACTTTCCTATCCTAATAAAAGGTGAAAACGCCCAAAATTTATTTTTTCAAAGATAAAAAAAAAACGAATATATATAATATAATATATATATATATATATATATATATATATATATATATATATATATATATATATATATATATATATATTATGGCAAGCCGTTCAGGAAATAATTATATTTATAATATGAAGTCTGAATATATCAAATGAAAGTCTGATTATATATATATATATATATAATGAAAGTCTGAATATATAAAACGAATGTCTGAATATATATGGAATGAAAGTCTGAATATATATAGAATGAAAGTCTGAATATATATAGAATGAAAGTCTGAATTTATACATATATAGAATGAAAATCTGAATATATAGAATTAAAGTCTGAATATATATAGAATGAATGTCTGAATATATAAAATGAAAGTCTGAATATATATAGAATGAATGTCTGAATATATAGAATGAAAGTCTGAATATATATATAGAATGAAAGTCTGAATATAAATATATATATATATATATATATATATATATATATATATATATAGAATGAATGTCTGAATATATAAAATGAAAGTCTGAATATATAAAATGAATGTCTGAATATATGGAATGAAAATCTGAATATATATATAGAATGAAAGTCTGAATATATATAGAATGAAAGTCTGAATATATAAAACGAATGTCTAAATATATGGAATGAAAATCTGATGTTATCAGCGCCATCTTGTGTTATTCATCTACTATTTTTTATACACATTTTGAACAATGAGCGAGTCCACACAAAATTTAGTAGCAGCAATTTTAAGTAACGATCATCTAATTAACACCCTGGCGAATGCGTGTACGGGCCAAAATACTGGCAACCGTACTCAACATCGTTCTACTGATGAAGAAATGAATTCGCTCTTTCATCGCGGAAGAGCGAATGCGGTGAATTCATAAGATTCATAAATTCCTTCGAGAATGATGCATAATGTTCTTTCAGCAACATTTTGTTGAACATGACTGCCCATAAGTGCTAAGAATGTTGCAAGAATGGAAATATGATCCTCGAGATGACTAGTGTAGACTCCAAATTGTTTATATTGTTTGGAGTATGACCAACTGTTGCAAAAAAGTCTTGTAGCTCACCAAAGTATTGGGAAATTTCAGGGAATGACATTTTTAAATGAATCACAATTCAAAAGGCTAAAACAAGCTACACATTATTCAGTGAGCATTGTCAAATGTACACTTTCTTTTCACATATTCACACTTTCATATACATTTAGACTTTCATTCTATATATATTCAGACTTTCATTTTATATATTCAGACTTTCATTCTATATATATATTCAGACTTTCATTCTATATATATATTCAGACTTTCATTCTATATATATTCAGACTTTCATTCTATATATTCAGACATTCATTCTATATATATTCAGACTTTCATTTTATATATTCAGACATTCATTCTATATATTCAGACTTTCATTCTATATATTCAGACTTTCATTCTACATATTCAGACTTTCATTCTATATATTCAGACTTTCATTCTATACAGACTTTCATTCTATACAGTGCTTTAAGTGGGCCGGTACGCGCCGGTACTCAGTACCGCCACTTCCAAATATAGCTCTTGAGCGTACCGCCACCTCTCCGTGCGCCCAGAACGTGCTTTTAGCGTACCGGTACGCTCATTTGCACACCTGTTTTAATCCTTTGGCTGCGCTGACGCTTTTCAGAGCGCCCTTCACAATGCACGCTTCCTAATTCGTCCCACGAGAGCAGAGACTATTACCCATACACCCTTGAGTTTTACAAGTGAAAAGCGCATACTTCGCTTTTGCCGCTGTCAGTGTCAACAACTCAACGTGGTTCGGAGAGGGTGTGTGAAACGCGCAACCATAGCTGCTCGGTTAAAACACAAATACAATGAACACTTAATATGCTCTCCTGGCTTCAGACTCTGAGTCTGAGTAGTAAAAGAAAATGATTTGTACAGTATTTCTCATTTTTCATTTGGTGTAGGCTACTGTGTATTTTGCTGAATCTGCTTTTGTATATTTTTCAAGGGTAAAGAAATGAACCATCTTCAAGACTCATGTTTATGTTCTACTCTTCTATGGTTATTATGTTATTATGTTTTATAATTTATTTTATGTACATTTTGTTCAACATTTTTTCAATACCCTTTTGCACATTTTATTTATGTTCAGTAGCTCTTTCTACAGTAAAGGCCATTGCACACTGAGTCCGAAATTTTCGTATGCGTTTTTTCGTGTTCGTCAGCCTTAAAATTCGTCACGCACAGAAACCTTGCACACTGAGTCCGATGCGTATTTATTAAACCTTTGCGGAAAAAAACGCAAAAAATACAAAATGGATCCCAGCAAGCAATAGCCGTCTTTTCAACGTCTGGGTTAAATATAGACCCGATATAGTCCGGCTATGTGTAACCCACTTTTAGCCCAAATAACATTTAATCTGGATAAATGTATTTTTTTCCAAAATAACTTGTGAGATGTATGATATTCCATCATGTAAGCAAAGTCTACCGTGATTACAAGTTGTTTGGCTTACTTTATTTTAGGCTACATGTTATAGGCTGTGCGTAGCCACGATTTAGCTCGTATTCAGACCCGGCTATGTGTAACCCACTTTTAGCCCAAATAACATTTAATCTGGATAAATGTATTTTTTTCCAAAATAACTTGTGAGATGTATGATATTCCATCATGTAAGCAAAGTCTACCGTGATTACAAGTTGTTTGGCTTACTTTATTTTAGGCTACATGTTATAGGCTGTGCGTAGCCACGATTTAGCTCATATTCAGACCCGGCTATTGTAGCCCACTTTTAGTCAAAACTGATTGCAGTTTTTTTGCCAGGCAGTGCATGAAATGGTTGATATTCCATCATGTTCGCATTGGTATGATATCTACAAGGTTCAATATGTAATTTCACGACATGGTCGATCTGTAGTCACGATTTAGCTCCGAATTGGACGGCTATATGCGGTCTGCTTTAGCCCACCTGGCGAAATCAAAGCAATCTGGTCTACGTACGGCTTGGCTATAGCCCAGATTCAGACCAGCGATCTAGTATAAGAATATTACTCTTTTAAATGTTTTCGCTCACACAGCTTAATATGTTTTATGTCAAACATTCATACACAATCTACGATAAAAAATCAAATCAAATGCAATTGCATTTCCCAACCGCTAGATGGCACAATCGAAACACTACTGAGACATGTCTACTGGGACTACTGGCATTGCGCGACTAGATCACTTTAGCCAAATTTCGCGAAAACATTTCCGCCATTTTATTTTACACGAGGCAGCTGTCGGAGAGCAACGGTCTGAGTGAAAATCTGAACATTTATACTTCGATCTTGTAAGTATGCGTGTTATTTTTGATATGTTCATTGTTTAAATTAGTTAGTTGTTATAATGTGTAGGAAACGTGACATTTTAACATTAACATTGCAGAGTACTATTTTTCTCCAAAAAGTTAACGTTACCTGCACGTGTTATTGCAAATGTATAAATTCAATGAATGTGTAGCATGAAACTATGAAACTTATCATTACTATTTTTTTATTATTAATAAGATACCAGTGTTTGGTTTTTACATTACAGTTGATTTAAAGCAAATTTTGTTAGTACTTTATATAAAATTTAACAGCAGCATAGTGCAACATGAAAAGAAAAAAAACATAAAGTCTTGTTTGTAAATAATTAAAATATGCAGCATACATTCAGTTTTCAGTGAATTTGTTTCATATATAAATCTGAATGCTGCTTCTCCATGTTTTGTTTTGACTTTGGAGATATAAAAGTAGCTGGCTTCTGTCCCAGATGTCCTGAGAGGTCTGCTCTGGATGGTTCAGTGCATCAGAAGATTAGAAATTTACTTTGGCCTTAAAATGTTACTTTAATAACAAACTGTAGGTTTTTTTATATAAATTTTTTGACAGACAGATAGCCAGTGTAAAAACCTCAGAACTGGAGTGATGTAATCCACTTTATTTGATTTAGACACTGTTTATTGCAAATTATCCTGCAATCAGTCAACAAAGTACTTGTCAATGACTACCATTAAATGTCTTGTTACCAACATTCATCAAAATATATATTTTTTGTGTTTGTTCAACAGAAGAAAGACATATACAGGTTTGGAACCCAGTGAAAGTGAGTAAATGATTAAATTTTTTATTTTTTTTATTTTTTTTTAGTGAACTACGCCTATAAGTATCTTTTTATGTTTATTAGAGTTATATGAGTAAGTGATAAAGAATGATTTATAGTGTTAGTTCACTTTGAAATTAAATTTTGATATGTTTTAGCTCACCTTATGGGCATCCAAGATGTAGGTGTCTTTGTTTCAGTAGTTTCAATTTTTATATTTTTAGGTCAAACTGTTCTTGTCTGTCAGTCATATAATGCAGGTCTATGGTCACCACCTGAAAGAGCATGCACAGAGAAGTCCAAATTAAACAATTCCCCACCATAAGTACACACTGATGGCCTAAGACACAAAACGAGCGGTTTGTGTCAGAAAACGAACAGTATTTGTATTATTTTTACCTCTTATACACAGCCACGTCTAAGTGATCTGAGGGCGCGCGTGCTTCGGTGTGTGCGCGTTCTGGCTTAGTCTAAGTGCGGCGCTTGCGCGAATTAAGCCAGAACGCGGACGCATCACACACCTGGAAGAGCCCTCATATCACTTGGACATGGCTGTGTACAAGAGGTAAAAACGATATAAATACTGTTCATTTTCTCACACAGACTGCTCGTTTCGTGTCTTAGGCCAACAATAGCTGCGTTTACATGGACACTTATAATCGGATTGACGGCTCAATCGGACTAAAAAACCTTCATGTAAACACCTTAATCGATCCGATTGAGCTCGATCCGAATGAAATTTCGATCGGATTGAAAGGGGTGGTTTAACCCTTTTGTAATCCGATCGAGAGAACATGTAAACACTTGATCGGACTGAAAACCGAAACTGAAAGGACTGCGCATGTGCGATGACGTTAAGTAGCGTTATGACGTGCGGAACGAGCTGTTCTTCCTGTTGAATAAAGAGTCATATTAATAAGTTTCCCCTATTTTTTATTGTACTTTAAATTAACACAATGCCTTTGTTGCATTTAGGATTTCAAAAAAAGGTTTTGACACAACTTTTAGAAATAAAAGATGAACTGCGAAGAATAGGGAAAATTGTGGAACCAGAAACTGGGTTCCACGTGTCAACCTTGGGCACTGAAGATGAGTTTGAGTACTTAGAGAGGCAGCTTGAAAGTGGGAATACACGGGCAGCAATGGTAAAAAACTAACTAACCAAAAAACACTCCAAAGCAACTTTTCCACACTAAAATGCTCATCTTTGACAGTCTAAAATTAATTTGAAATATAATATGCAATTTATGACTGAACCATGGCTTGTTGCATACTATCAGACTATGAGGCAAAAAAAACAACAACAACAATATCATTGTACATTAAGATTGAGTTGAAATAATTCGTTTTAAATTGGCAATAATTATAAAATAATAATTGATTTAAATTGAAAATTTATAAAAAGTATCCAGCAGTATTAAAAATTGTATCTGCTGAAATAAGAGTTTTATAGGGTCAGTGATGGAAAACTTGCAGGTCAATGGGCATCAACCTTTAAGGTTGGTAAATACTTTGAAAATGAAGCATATACTGTAATACTACCTGCCAAGTACTGACATTGGCTTGTGTTGTTCAGGTGACACAGTTGTGTAAAATTGGAGGAAAAAACTTCAAAGACAGTACAAGAAGAATGCTGGACAGGTAAAGCCTACAAATTATGCAACATTTATCAAACATTCTGGTGTCAATACTGAATAATAATTTTAAGTGGTCACTACGCAAATTAGAGATTTAAAAAAGACTTCCTTTAACGTTACTTTTGAAATGCCAGTCTTTAGCCGCAATAGTTAACCACTTTATTTTGTATTATACTTTAGTGTTTTCAAAAATTCCCTGATGTCTACATTCAACATGAAAGGAGGAGGTCCACTACAGAAGAAGTCCTTTCAATCAACTGCCTTATTCTCAGTCATCAGAGGTATGCGTGTCTGTTTAGGCTAATAGTGTCTCTCTCTCTCTCTCTCTCTCTCTCTCTCTCTCTCTCTCTCTCTCTCTCTCTCTCTCTCTCTCTGTATATATGTATATACAGTGTTGGTCAAGTTACTTACAAAAAGTAATTAGTTATAGTTACTAGTTAATTCTCACAAAAAGTAACTGCGTTAGTAACTGAATTACATCATTACAAAAGTAACTAATTACCAGGGAAAGTAACTATTGCATTACTTGAAATTTCTTGGATACCGTCAATATGAAATGTTAAAATGAATGAATGAAGTCACACACCTTTACAACTGGTAGTCATTCTGTAAAAGCCTATAGGACTACTTGAAGTATTTTCTTCCTCAGATTAAGTTTAACAAAAAATGCTCTCAATATAATACTGAACAATGTATCAACATAAATAATAATAATAATACAATTTAATCTTTTGGGGGTTTATTTTTATAACCTACAGAGAACCCTCATCAGTGGTTATTTATTTTAGCCAAATTCTAGTAATGTTTGCAGCACGTGTTCACAGCCGTCAGAAAAAAAATATGTTTGAACGTTCCCTGCAGGTTATTTTGGAGTTTGTTATATGCTACAGTACAGAGAGTATTCTAATGCTGAAATGTGTAATTTATTTATAAATAAAGTATTTATTCTCGGACACATTCGGTCTCTGTCGCGCACTATTGAGCGCTTTCTCGGCATTCGCCTCACTTTTGTCCAGTCCGTCGATTCATAAACTCACACACCAGAGACAAAACTTTGCAGCTCCTATGGTTGAGAGAAAGCCTACTCGGATGAAAAACGCTTCAGTGAGCTCAATTATAGTAACGCCACATTTTTAATGACAGTAACGGGAACGCCGTTTTTAATGGAGGAAGCAATAATTAGTTTGATTACTCATTATTGAAAAAAATAACGCCGTTTATTTATAACGCCGTTATTCCCATCACTGTATATGTATATGAAGAGTTCAGATGCAAAAGCCTCTAAGTGCCATCTGAAATTTTCTTCTCGAATGTTCATTTTTATCAAGCTCATATATGTAAGTTCAGTAGTTTCACTTAAATGACAATTAATAGGTAATTTTCATTGCCATTTAAGTGAAATTACTGAACTTGCATATATGAGCTTGATAAAAATGAACATTCGAGAAGAAAATTTCAGATATATATGTATATGTATATGTATATGTACAGGTGCTGGTCATAAAATTAGAATATCATCAAAAAGTTGATTTATTTCAAGAATTCAACTTAACAGGTGAAACTAATATATTATATGGACTCATTACATGCAAAGTGAGATATTTCAAGCCTTTATTTGTTATAATTTTGATGATTATGGCTTACAGCTTATGAAACCCACGAAATCAAAATCCCAGAAACTTAGAATATTACATGAAATCACACAGTAATTACACAGTGATACCATGGTCATTGAACCAGGTTTTGGTTCTTTTGGCAGTGTGGGCAGGTGCAAATCCTGCTGGAAAATGAAGGAAGCATGAAGTGCTCTGGAAATGTCCTGGTAGACGGCTGCGTTGACTCTGGATTTAATAAAGCACAGTGGACCAAAGTCCTCTTTTCTGATGAGAGCAAATTTTGCATCTCATTTGGAAACCAAGGTCCCAGAGTCTGGAGGAAGAATGGAGAGGCAGTGTGAAGTTTCCACAGTCTGTGTTGGTTTGGGGAGCCATGTCATCGGCTGGTGTTGGTCCACTGTGCTGTCCACTCAACGCAGCGTCTACCAGGACATTTCCAGAGCACTTCATGCTTCCTTCAGCAGACAAGCTTTATGGAGATGCTGACTTCATTTCCCAGCAGGATTTGCACCTGCCCACACTGCCAAAAGAACCAAAACCTGGTTCAATGACCATGGGATTACTGTGTAATTACTGTGTGATTTCATGTAATATTCTAATTTTCTGAGATTTTGATTTTGTGGTTTTCACAAGCTGTAAGCCATAATCATCAAAATTATAACAAATAAAGGCTTGAGATATCTCACTTTGCATGTAATGAGTCTATATAATGTACAAGTTTCACTTTTTTAACGGAATTACTGAAATAAATCAACTTTTTGATGATATTCTAATTATATGACCAGCACCTGTATGTGTGTGTATATATAGCCTATATATATATATATATATATATATATATATATATATATATATGCCTTGTACAGAATTGTTCAATACGCGTATCGTCACACCCCGTATTGCATCACCATTACGCGAGCAAAAATGTTCAATTATTGATATTAATTTATTTATAATATTGATATAAATTATTGTCTATATTGATATAAATTATATAGTCTCAATCTATATTCTGTTAACTCTATATTGGCCAGCTCTAGTGTGCATCCTAGCAAAAGTGATTGACTGTAATTAGTTAAATGACTGTCAACAATGCTTTTCTTGAGCAATAATTCTTTCCTTTTTCTCATTTGGCAGACGCAGTGATGACCAGCTGTCCATCAGCTACGGAATGTGAAATAAAAAACGTTATTTCAAATCATTTCAAACAAGCTCCAGGGAGGGCAGGGGGTGGGGGTTATGGATCTAAATAAACAGTTGTTAATTAAAAATTTTAATATCTTAATTTGTTTTACATATTTTTCAAATGTTTTATTTGGTCATTTTTATGTTTGAATGTTGTCTATATAATTGTTCAAAATAAATCCCTTTATATTCAATTAGTTTGGATGGATTTTCATTTATGAGAACCTGTTATTTTTGAGTGAAAAGAATCCTTATGCCTCATTTTGTTGTCTATTACATGTATATGTAGTGTAATTGATGACTAGTCTATTCTTGGGCTATGGTTAGACGTCTATTCGATTTTCACTGACAGCCCAAAATAAGCCTTGTTTTAGCCTAGACCCATATTGCCTGTCTATTAGACGTATATATGTAGTCGTTTAATAGTGGTCTAATTGATGACTAGTCTATTCTTGGGCTATGGTTAGACGTCTATTGGACGTATAAATATAGTCGTTCAATAGCTGTCTATTCTTGGGCTATGGTTAGACGTCTATTGGACGTATAAATATAGTCGTTCAATAGCTGTCTGATTGTCTATTCTTGGGCTATGGTTAGACGTCTATTAGACGTATATATGTAGTCATTCAATAGCTGTCTATTCTTGGGCTATGTTTAGACGTCTATTAGATTTTCACTGACAGCCCAAAATTAGCCTCGATTTAGCCTAGACGTCTGGGCTGTGTTTAGACGGCTATTAGACGTCTATTAGACGCGAAATTGCTTGCTGGGATTCGTCAAGGGTAGCAATGGGGATGATTTTGTTGCCCTCTTTCTTCTTAAAAAGAGAAAAAGAAAGAGGAAATATTGGGTCCACCCAATCCTGAGATTGCG